>NW_022437078.1:1307725-1748416 GCF_009761245.1 Sapajus apella
TTGTTCATTCCTTTTTACCCTTTTTTCTCCAGTCTTGCCTTCCCGTTTTATTTCATTGAGTTGATCTTCAACCTCTGATATCCTTTCTTCTGCTTGGTCCATTCGGCTGTTGATACTTGTGCATGCTTCACGAAGTTCTCGTGCTGCGTTTTTCAGCTCCATCAATTCACTTATATTCCTTTCTATTTTGTCCATTCTTGTTAGCATTTCATCAAATCTTTTTTCAAGGTTCTTAGTTTCTTTGCATTTGGTTAGAACATGTTCTTTAAGTTCACAAAAGTTTCTTACTACCCACCTTCTGAAGTCTGATTCTGTCATTTCATCACACTCGTTCTCCATCCAACCTTGTTCCCTTGCTGGTGAGGAGTTGTGATCCCTTGTAGGGGGAGAGGTGTTCTGGTTTTGGGTGTTTTCATCCTTTTTGCGCTGGTTTCTTCCTATCTTTAAGGATTTATCCGCCTGTCGACTTTGTAGTTGCTGGCTTTCAGATTGGGTCTCAAATCTTTCAGATCGACGTTCTGTTTGTTGATGATGAGGTTATTTCTGTTTCTTGGTTTTCCTTCTGACAGTCTGGCCCCTCTGCTGTAGGTCTGCTGAGGTTCACTCCAGGCCCTGCTTGCCTGGGGTTCACCTGCAGCAGCTGCTGAACAGCAAGGGTTGTTACCAGTTTTCTTCTTCTGCTATCTTTGTCCCAGAAGGATACCCGCCTAGTGAAAATCTGATCTCTCTTTTATGAGGTGTCTTTTTTTGATATATAGGGGTCAGGGAGCTGCTTGAGGAGATGGTCTCTTCTTTATAGGAGCTCAAATGGTGAGCTGCGAGCTCTGTTGTTGTTCATTCAGAGCTGCTGAGCAGGTACTTTTAGGTCTGCTGCAGCAGAACTCATAAACTGCTTTTTGTTCCCAGGTGCGCTGTCCCAGGGATTTAGGGCTTTATTTATGAGTTTCCGTTATGCTGCCGCCTCCTTTTTTTTTTTTTTCCTTCAGACCTGCCCAGCCTAGCAAGGAGGCAGCCTAGTCACTGTCGGCCTATAGCAGCTTTGCTGAGCTGCTGTGGGCTCTGCCCCGCTGCCGAGTGAACTTCCCTGCAGTCCTGTTTATATGGGTGTAGTTAGAACTGCTTTGGCGATGGTGGCCCGCCTCTTTTGAGGCGAGTCTCTTTGCTGTGGCGGGTTGCCTTGGCAATGGCGGGCTGCCTCGGTAATGGCGGACGCCCCTCCCCCACAGAGCTGGACCCTCCCGGGTTCACCTGCGCTTGCTGTGAAACTCTCAATCCAGAGTTTCTGGTTGCTGTTCTTTTGCGGGGGTGGGGCCAGCCGAGCCTGATTGCCTGGCTCCCTGCCTCAGAGCCTTTTTTAAGTTGGTGTTCCAGTCGCCTGTTGAAGAGGCGCAGGGGTCTGTTTGTTTTCCCCTGCGGCCACTCACTGCGCTGGCTTAAACAGCGGCACTGAGGTTTGTGGCGCTTTTTTTTTTTTTTTTCTTTGACCTGGAATCTACTGTCCTGGTTCTCTGCTCAGTCCCCTTTTTGAACCGGCGTATGGGCGACTTCCCGTGGCTCCAATCGCCAGCCAAGAGGGCACCCGGACCGGTGTATTTTGTACGGAGAACCGCGGCTCCGGGGCGCCGACAAAGTAGCCGCACGGGGCAAAGCAGCGGCGCTGGCCGGCACAGCCGCGCTGGCAACTGTGGAGCACCTCCGCCTGGGAATTTCCTAGTCTGTGGGCAATGAAAACGCAGCGTCCACTCACCCTCTGCGGTTTCACTGGGAGCTGCAATCCTGAGCTGTTCCTAAACGGCCATCTTGGATCGTCAGTTCAAGCATCATAACTTCTGAGGTCCATTTCAAAGTCTTTGACAGGCATGCCTAGAAGTTGGGTCTAAATCATGTGTACATATGTACATGTGTGTACATATGTATTGGTGTATACATATGCCTGTGTGTATAGATGCATGTGTGTATATAGATGCATGTGTGTGTAGGCACACACAAACACATATATGTTATCTTACTTTTTAAAGGTAAATTTCAGGGATCTTCTGTGAAAAGAGACTCTGAAAACATTAAGGGACATCCTATGTGGAAGAGGCAAAATGAGGCCCTTGAAAATTTGTTGATCTATCTCAAGAGTTTTCCTGGGCCCCAGAGGATTAGAGGAATAAGCAGCTTTGATACTATAATTCCTGAAATATTAATGAGCTGCATATGGAGACTCCATCATGGAACCACTATTTCAACTAGAAGTGGTGGGGTTTCTCAGGATGGCATGCCTTCCAGCCTGATTATTTCAGCAGAGGTTTGCACAATTGAATCTTTCTTATTAGATCTTAATTCAAATGTAATTTCTTTGAAGCAGTTTTCCTTTACCCTCCAACAAAATCCATTCTCCCATTCTACCCTAAAAGCTCTATCATCTTACTCTGTATCTTTTGTTTGTTTGTCTGTTGAGGTGGAGCTTTGATCTTGTTGCCCAGGCTGACATGCAATGGTGTGATTTCAGCACACTGCAACCTCCACCTCCCGGGTTCAAGTGATTCTCCTTCCTCAGCCTCCCAGTTAGCTGAGATTACAGGCGCCCACCACCATGCCTAGCTAATTTTTTTATTTTTAGTAGAGACGGAGTTTCACCATGTTGGCCAGGCTGGTCTTGAACTCCTGACCTCAGGTGATCCGCCCACCTCAGCCTCCCAAAGTGGTGGGATTACAGGCATGAGCTACCATGCCTGGCCCTACTCTGTATCATTTTTAATGGCCTTTAGCATTGTCTGAAATTATCCTTGTTTTAAAATTAATTTCTCCCTTCATTTTTCTCTCCCTTTTGCCCCCCAATGCATGTGTCTGCATACACACACACGCACACACACACCCATGTGCACATACACTCATGCCCCAGAAAGAATACTCTGCAGCAGTGGTACTCTTCTTGGTTAAGTTTCCACAGCCTGAAACAACACCTGGCACATAGTTGGGGCCTGATAAATATTTGTTGAGTGAATAAAGGAATGAATGTTTTCTTCCCCACAATTATGTATGCTGGATGACTGGTGGATATTACGCATCCAGCATCTGTTGTCTTAGACCAATCTTCCCCTTCTTTGGGAGAAATTAATTGGCTCATTAAGAACTACATCTACATTGGCATCACATTCTGTACCACAGAGCCATGCCACCAGGCCTGAAATATTAATAACATGGGGAATCGGCCATCCCTGTTTTGCAACTGTTTTAGCCTCAGTGACTCTTGAGCTGAGAAATGTTTGCCATTACACTTCTCACCTGCCTCTCTGTAGAGGATGGGGAGGGCAGAAATGCCTTAGGAGTTCTTCATTTGCTGCCCAGGAGACAGGAGCTGAATTCCCTGAGAGCAGAAGCTTATGGAAGGTGGCTGTGAATTCAGGGAGGTTTCTGCTCCTAGCTCGAGCCTCGCCAACCCTGTGTACGTGACAGGTTAACCGAGTGACTAAGGAAGTGATACATAGACTCTGAGGGGACCGGAAATGTGTCTTTGCTGGGTTAAAGGCTGTCATTTATCAGCATCTGAGAAACATCAAGAAATAAATCTGATTTTTCCCCCTTTCCCTGCCTCTCTTTTGCTCTACTCACTGATGAAGTCCAGACTCTCAGTTATTCTGCTTTACAGAAGGTCTGAAGTCACACTAAAAACTAAAACTTGACATATTCTGCACTGGTGTGAAAATCGGATAAAATCCGTGGGTTTAAGTTAACGTCTCTGAAGTAGCTTTATAGAACAAGAGTAATTCCTGAACACTTTGCAGCTTCCATAGCTGTTCCATATTCATGATTACACTGAATTCTTAGAAGAACCCTGTGAAGCATATAGTGACTTTTATCCTCATCTTCAGGATAAGGACACAGATTCAGAGAGGATGACTTTCCCAAGGATAGGCCACCAGAAAGAGGCATGGCTGGAATGGAAACCCCAGTAATGAGAGTCCGTGGCCAGTGTTCTTTTGGTTATGTCCAAGCTGCCTTCTAGAATTTAAGTTAGAACATACAGTTTTAAATATTGGCCCACGAGGAAAGTGTGATTTTGTAGTTTAATGTAAGCCATTTTAAAGGCATATGCAAATTATGAGAAAAAGCAACATTGAGGGAGCTCCCTAAATGAGCTGGGGAGCAATGTGTGTGTACATGTGCCTGTATGTATGTGTGTACATGCATGCATGTGTGTTTGTGTGTGTGTGTGTGTGCCTGTGTACGGCAGAGGGAAGCAAAGAGGAGAGGGAAGAGGGAAGTATGGCTCTGGGAGTGTGCAGAAGGTCAGTTGTGGAGAGGATTCACATTCAGGAAAACGTGGTGATTTTTTTTGGTACTATAATTCTCAATAGGCCCCAGGCTTAGATGTATTTACCTATTCTTTCCTAAAACGCTTCATCCTGCCTGTTGCTAATTTTAAAAATTGAATTATATATGTGATAACTATCTTTGTGAATTGAATAGTTCAATTTACATTAGCCAAAGTATTTCAGCTATATAAAACTATTCTGTTACCCCAAGGAAAATTCACTGTAGAATTACATCTTTGTGGCTGATGCTTTTTTTTTATTTTCAGTGAAAATTTGTGAGTAGTCATTATGTGTTGTGTATTATGCTAGGTGCTTGAAGGGATGCAAATATAAGGTAAGCGTAATACTTGCCTTCAAGGAGATTGCAATCTGATGGAGGAATTAAAGTAAGGAGATAAATATGGTCATGCGTGATAGGATAAGTTTCCCAGGGATTTGCAAGGACCACCTAGGGTTCAGACATTAGCCTCATATCTGATGAGATGAGGAGGTTTTGAAATGAACCCAGAAGGAGGTACATTTATACAGTCTGATATAGGGAAGGTATCCTAGGCAGGGAGAACTGAGTTAACCGAGGTAGATAGGCAGAAAAGCATGCAGACTTATTCAGAGAAACAGAGTGTCTTGTTTGACTGGAATTTAGACTATTTCTAGAGCAGTATTACTTAAACTTTTTAGAACTAGGGACCATTTGGGCAAAATACCTCACAGTCCACCCATTTCACCCTTGCCTATCCATAGGAATTTCACTTATCCACTCTTATGCTTGTGGCTTTTGTATGAGAGCCAGGCTGTTTAGAATACTGCATTGGAGTTCCTGAGAAACTCTCTATGGTGTTCATGAGAGCTTATGACTACCTAATTTTGGTTCCCTTGCCTACTTAGTGGATTGCCAGTAAAAACATTCAGCTATAGTTTTAAACAATCATCTGTGAAATTGCTCACAATTAGTTTTTGAGATCTGAGGAAAAGACTAGCATTTTTGGATCGGTTCCTGGTTCTTGGGATCCATCAACAGGCCATGGGCCATATTTTGAGAAGTAGTGGTCTGGGAGGATGATGGGAGACACAATAACCTCGTGACATATTGTAGAGATGCTTTCATGCTGGCCTGAAGACCTGTCCTTAATTTGTTCTTAATTGCCATTGAGGGTATTTAAACAGCAGTAGAACTTTTTGAGGTTTCTCTTTTCTTTTCTTCTTTTCTCTCTCTCCCTCTCTCTCTTCCTTTCCTTCCTTTTCCTTCTTTCCTTCCTCCCTCCCTCCCTGTCTCTGTTTCTCTCTCTCTTTCCTTCTCTCTTTCTCTTTCTCTTTTCTTTCTTTCATTCATTTGTTTGTTTGTTTGAGACAGAGTTTTGCTTTGTCACCCAGGATGGAGGTCAGTGACATGATTCTGGCTCACTGCAGCTATGACCTCCCGAGTTCAAGTGATCCTCTCCCCTCAGCCTCCTGAGTAGCTGGGACCATAGGAACACACCACCACTCCTGGCTAGTTTTTAAAATATCTTCTGTAGACATGGGATTTCCCTATGATGACCAAGCTGGTCTCGAACTCTTGGGCTCAAGAGATCCACCTACATTTGCCTTTCAAAGTGCTAGGATTATAGGTGTGAGCCACTGCATCTGGCCTGAGGTTTCCTTCTAAGGAGGAAACAGTACTTGTGAAGGATTGCTGGAGAGAGCGATTGGAGTCAAGGTCACCAGTTAAAAGAGAGTTGGTACCTTTGGGAGTAGAAATGGCGAAACAGGTTTTAGAAAACTTGCAGAGATAGAATCAACAGACTTGGCAGATTGAGGGGATTCAAACTGTGGGAAAGAGGGAGCAGAAGAGCTGGTGGCTCAGAGGGCTGGGGGCAGCACCAAATGAAAATATGCCCTTAACACAAATTGGCAAGTGAGAAGAAATAGCTCTTTTGTTAAGGAAAACAATAAATTATTTTTAAAAATGATTCCTGAGAAATTAGGGACTTAAAAAAGAATTCCAGGAACTTTTAGATAATATGTAGTGAATCACAGGGAAAGAATTTTAAATTTCCAACCATAACTCCATCACAGCATATTTGTTAATCTTAAGAAACAGATGTCATAGAGCAAAACAGTACCTTTGCTTTGGTGAGTGTGACTCGTATTAGATTCTAAGGGTATCAGAAGTCAGGATGGGTCGATGGGCCAGGGAGTACCCCATCCTTCTGGACTAGGTCACACAAGGAAGTTTAATGTCCACTTGGTACTCTCTTAATTTGTTTTTCACTCAGAGATCTCTAGAAAATCTTGTGAAGTATAGAAGAATCTCCATCAATTGCCCAGAGTGGGCTGACCTGCCCAACAGAGTAGATGGGACTGGCCGCTAATTTTGAAAGAGCCTATTGTTAACTGTGCAGTCTGCTCCTAACAGCATTACTGTGGCACACCTCCACGAGCACCATTCTCTTGGATGGATGGTGTGGCCCCTGGACTTGTGCAACATGGCAGCCTGGATTCCTGTTGAACTGTCTCTTTCTTGGATGGTAATACTTCGCTGTGGCCCCTTTTGCATTTAAAGCAAATGTAAGCATTCTGAGGGGACAGTGCCATTTGGGTAGTTGGGGTCCCACCCCTGCTCTTCAATGCTCTGCCGCCATCACTTTTATTGTCCTCACCCCATGGCATTGCAGTGTCTCTCTTGATAGGGCCTGTTTTCCCCACTAGACTTCTCAAGAGTAGGGCAGAACAGATGACAACGTGGGAGGATGTCCTTTTGTTTTTAGCAGAACACAGGCTGAGTGGAAGAGTGGGGGGAAAGGTCAGGCTTTCTCAAGTGGTTATTGTCTGAAAGCACAAAGCTGTGCCATGTGACTGTGTTGGATGGGTAAGTTTCTACTTAGTAAACCATGGAGTATCCAAGGCTTTGTTAATAGAGACAGAGAGGAATTACTCAGAAGGAAATGAAAAGGACACAGATTTCATGAGGTGCGTTTGACGTGGACTGCTACCTGAAAGAACTCTCTTTTAACTTTCCAATGCCTTTGAGAATGTGTGTAATCAAGCTCTTATCAGTAATTAAAGCCACGGTATGAATGAACTCATCAAACTACAGTCCTCTCTGCTCGCCACCTGGGAGTGTGGCAGCGAGGTGATAAGTGGGTGGGTTGGAAGACAAAGAGAGAGTTAACACATGTCGGGTTTTTAAATTGTCAGCAGAGAGCAGCAAAGGGGAGGAAGGCTGTGACGGCAAAGAAGGAAGGAGCTCAGGACATTCAGGTGCTGGGTGAGCCAAGGTGATATTGCCTACTTTATAATTTGGGCAGGGTAGAATGTGTGGACAACTCCTGTGCTGCCAGACGACCTGCATCTAGTGCAGCCATGTATCGGACCCAGCCGAATGCCAGTGCGCTATTATTACACACATCGTGAGGCTGCTTCCTGGGGGAAAAATGGATAACCAGGTGATTCACTTACTCATGAGTAGCAGTGAAAACACCTGCTGATGTTCACGGATGAAAAGGGCAATTTAGAACAGCTGAGTGATTTTGCTTAGATCATATAACTATGGTCTGGGAGGTGGAACCCAGGCGATCTGGCTCCAGAGCTCACACCACTCATCTCTGTGGTTATTTGGAGGCCTGGCTTGTCTGTCCTCCTATACTGTATCCTGTCTTCTAGGGAGCCTAGAGTCAAATTGAAGATCACACCTAGCAAGCTACAGAATCTTACAGCCTGTAATTTGGGTGTTAACTTCATTCCTAGCTTCATCTTATGTTTCTTGTCCTCATGTTATTTCTTTCACGATTTCTTCACCAACTTATTCTGAGCTTCATTTTTCTCATTTGTAGGATTTGCATTTCTGTAAGCTACCTCAATACTTTTCAGGCTGAAAAGCAAATAAATAAATACATGAAAATAAAATTAAATGCTAGATTTAAGTTCCTTCAAGGTAAGAATCAATTTTGTTTATCTAAGCATTTTCTGCAGGTCCCAGCTCCAGAACCTAAAAAATGTATCTTAAATTTAGTTGAAGTGAAATCTCCGGATCCTGAGGATTAAGAAGTGTCAGGCATAGGGAAGTGTTCTGTGGTGTGACTGTGCTCAAAATTTCTATGAAGGGGGGTGCAGCAGAAGGTGGTGGGGGTGGTGCCTGCTCTTTTCTTTACCAGAGAGAACAAAATAAAACATTTTGCTGCAGCAGAAAAGAATTCACTTTGCCATCCTCTTTCTGGAGAGCTGAATATTTTACCTTCAGCAACATTCTGAATTTCTTGTGGAGACTCAAAATGGTGTCTGAAAAACTATTTTTAAGTCTTTTAGTTACTCAGGAAAAACCACGGTGCTGACTGCTAACAAGGGATGGAGGTGTCTTTTATTACAGGCTTTCAGGTTTGAAGCTCCTGGGTGTGAAGGAGCAGAATGCAGTGCAAGCCGCCTTCTCAGCTTGCTCCATACTGTGCCCTCCTCTGAGAATAATTTGGGACTTATTTTCTTCCATTGTTAAGCATTGCTTGGTCAAAGCAGACACAAATTGAGTTGAAATGCCTGCATTAATGCTCATTAATGGAATTAGGAAAACAGCCAGGTTTGGTGGGCTCTGGAAGTAGGAGCTTCTGAAAGGGTGACTCTTCCCAGGTTGGCTGGAGAGAGAACAGGAAGATGAGCACAGACAACCATCTGTCAGCACATCCCGCATTGTCTCTTTCTCTTAGAACCCCTCCACCTTCCATTCTCTCTCTGACATAATTTCTCTGTTCTAGCATTTCCAAAATCCTGTGGGCTTTTATTTTTATCCAAAAACATGTCCTGAATATGCACCGTGTATCAGGCACTGTGCTGGATCCTGGGGCAGTCGTGAGACATAGGAAAGTTACTCTGATTGAATACATTGGTCATTTGGAGCATGATTGTTGCTAGTGTTTTGAGCACAGTTGACTGACAGGGGTCAGTAAACCCCAAAATAGCAATGCAGAGTAATTTGCATGGGGAATATTGACTTATCATGTATGTATATCTGGGTGAATAGAGAGGAATACAGTGACCCACTTAACACCCTCTGTATTTAGTCTTATGCAGAAATAACTGTATTAGAAAATAGACAGTTGACTGAAATTCAGATACAATTCCTACCTATATACAGTCAGTATGAACTGGCCTGTCTCTTGTGGTTGTGCAGGTTTGTAGCTTTACGTACAATTTATCAAGATCTCTTCCTCTCTCTGTTTTTTGGTCACTCTTCTCTGTCTCTCAATCTGTCTTTTTTCCCATGTGTCCCTTAAGGAAGGCAATTGCTTTGTGTATTTCCTCTTCTTTTGATCTTCTTGTGTGGAGGGATAGAGATAATCCCAAATGTGATAGATGGGAACCATGGCAGTGAGTTCCAGCTGCCCAGACTGCCTCCTTTAGGGCCAGATCAGTAAAGGATGTTTTTTGTTTTTTGTTTTTTTTTTTTTTTTTTTGGCATGGATGGAAAGAAGCTAGGATGTAGGATGGAAAAACCTCTAAGCTCTGATTAAAATCAAAAGAGTATTTGTGGGTAATGAGTTGCAAGTAATAGATTGTAAAGTCTCTTCTTTTAAAGGGTTTACACTATTAGGAATAATATCTGCATAAGCTTCAATCACACAATAATCAGGAGTTTAATGCACACTGTTTGTTTGTTGATCAGTGTTTTGGCAGGAAAAGGATGAGACACTCAGGGTGAGCTGAAGAGATGGAAGGGGTAAGGAAAACCATCAAGGAACGGTGTTGAGGAAGGAGACCCTTAATCACCCTTAAGCATCTAAGACCACCTCCCCCTTGACATCCACATTGCATTTCAGTAGGAGACGTAAAGCCTGGCAGACCAGGCACCACCTTTAATTACCCTCCTACAGATGGCAGGCACGGTATGGAGGAATGTTTCCAGAAGGCACTGTTTTTACTTAAACACGATCAAACCCCTACCTAAGTCAGGTACCCCATGCCTACTCCATGGACCAAGACCCTTTCATGTGTAATTTCTAGAGTTGTGAGCCTTTATAAAGGCAGGGATTTTCTTCGTTAAGAGAGCTCAGCTATTTGGGGCATTCAGACTCGCCGCAGCTCCCAGCCAAATAAATCACCACATCCTTCCCAGTTTGGCATTTGAGAGGTTTGTTTTATAGCCTTTCCTTTCCTAAGATGTTATCACACTTAGCCCTAAGAGGTCAATAAGAGGAAGGAGTTACTGAAACCTAGAGAAAGTAGAGGCTAGCTGGGCACAGTGGCTCACGACTGTAATCCCAGCACTTTGGGAGGCCAAGACAGGTGAATCATGAGGTCAGGAGTTCAAGACCAGCCTGGTCAAGGTGGTGAAACCCTATCTCTATGAAAAATACAAAATTAGCAGAGCATGGTCGTGGGTGCCTGTAATCCCAGCTACTCGGGAGGCTGAGGCAGGGAATTGCTTGAACACGGGAGGCAGAAGTTGCACTGAGCCAAGATTGTGCCACTGTACTCCAGCCTGGGTGACAGAGGGAGACTCCATCTCAAAAAAAAAAAAAAAAAAAAGAAGAAAGAAAGAAAGTAGGGGCTATCCGGTAGGAGCTGTGGCCTTTGAGAGAGAGAGAGAGAGATCTTGCTAGGAGTCCAAAACATACTCTGACCTCACTCTGACTTCTTCCTGGTGCTTCCTATTGGCTGAATTCACTAGAAGCCAGAGGCCAAGGATTTCTGTTAATTCAACTGATAAAGTCATCCCTCTGGAGCACCAAACAGGATGGAGAAGGGTGGAGGGTAGCTCTGGAGTGGCAAAGAGGAAAATAACTGGTGGTTGGTTCATAAAGGAGCAAAGCGATATCGCAAAATGGCAATTAGATTATAATTGGGAAGATGTGAACTTTAGTATTGACTTACCGTTTACTAGTCAGTTGACTTTGGGAAACACTTCATCCTGCTGAACCTCAGTTTTGACAGCTATAACATGGCAAGAACTAGCCCTTGCCTTGCTATACCAAATGAGTGATGAGGTAATACTTTTAGAACAATGCTGTTTGAAGAAAGGGGCCATTATGAAAATTCATTGTCAACACATCTAGCATTTAATCCTACCTATTCTGTGTTGTGTAGATATAAATCAAGTCATGGTGAGCTCCTCAGATTTTATCTGTGGCTTTGTTCCAAGGCAGAAAAAACAAACCTACATTGACCTCAGATGTGCTTCCATCTTGGCTGTAATTTGTGCTCCATAGGTAATCAAAATACTTGTTTGATGTGAAAAGGAAGTACACCAACTGAGCCATTCAGGGAGAATTGAAAGGTTAACTCCACTGCATGCCTCTTTTGAGTACATGGAAGACGGTCTTTGAAATGGGAGCATCATATACCTCTCGGCTCCATTAAGGCTGAGGAGACCATGCATGTAGACCATGCATGGGTAAGTCCTCTCTGTGTTTAAGATTTTAATTCAATAGTCAGGCTCCATCTCTAGGAATTAAAAACTTTTTCTCATCTTTTATACCTCAGTGCATTTGAGACCTATTAGGGTATCTGCATCACCTATGACCCTTCTCTGGATACTGACTCAGAACACCATGGCAGCCATGTTGTTACTATGGGACTCAACAGACAAAGATGGTGAACACCTGGCCCTCTGGCCTCTCAGCTAGGAGGCCAATCCTTTGCTAGATGTTTGAGCTTAAGTCAAACTTGAATGCTGGGATGCAGTCATCTTCCACCATGTTTGTGGAGGAAAGGAGGAACCAATCTACTAAGAGAGACTGGGGCAGATGTAAAGGAGATGAGGTATAAGAGACACTGGAAAACCCACAATAGAGAGGGAAGGGATACAGTGTGAAGTAAGGGCATGAGAATGAGAGAGCCCATCTCCTGGTTCTTGAAGGCTTTATATGTCTCAGTTCCTGTCGGTTTGCAAGGCCTGACCACAGCGAGATTAGCTCGTCCCCAGCAGAGCTGTGTAGAGGAGTTTTCTGATATTTGTAGCTGTAAGAAACCTAAGAAACACAGGCTTATACGTAATGGACACCCCTGGGAATGTGGAAACGAGCCTGGGAAAACAACCAATGGGCCTCTTTCCATCCAAAGAGCTTTGTTTCCTTCCCTTGGTACCTTCAGAGGAAACCCTGTACCCAGAAAATTGATAGTCGTGGCCAGTGGCTGTAGGGTAGAGGAGTAGGGGGGAGGGGTGGGACTCTTCAGGGGTGTGAAGCAGGAAATACTCCGTGCTGGAAACATAGAAAACCTCCAGTCCAGTGATTCTTCCAGTTTCACAATTACATGAAATTACCAATAAAAAGCCTTCCTGCTATAAAACAGTGTGAACTTATCTACCTCCTGAGCATATTTACAATCAACAGCTTTAGAGTATCAATTACATTCCCCACACATTACTTCAGCCTCCCTTTTAAACATCCACACTTATGACTTTGTACACTCAGAGCAACAACAGAAATTATCCTTTAATTAAGCAAACCAGCCCCATGCCTTTTTGAAGCACATGTGCACTTTTACACATGTCAATTGCAGAAAGGCCTCATGGGGTTTGCACTTGTTCCAATACAAGTCATTTATTTGCTCCATCGTTATTTTTCCTCATAATTCCGTATGTGTTTATATACTATCTGGTTACAACGCATTTTCTCCACTGACTTATAGATTAGTATCATGAAGTACCTGCAACTGAGATTATTCATTCTCTTTGATATTCATCTTAGCAATGGTATCTTCCACTTATAAAGGCCTTACACTACGATGGGCATTGTGCCAAGTCTTTTCCAGGCATTTTCTTATTTTGAGCTTCCCCAAGGCTGATGAAGTGGGTATTACTTGTCACATTTACAGATTAGTAAACTGGGGTTGAGCAACTTGTCAAAAGGCCACATAGCTGCTTATTGGTGGAGTCAGGGTTCAAAGCTGGGCCTGAAGGATCCATTCTCTTAACCACTATTTACCTGGCCAACTTGTTTTCCTTTCACTTACCGTTTCTAGTCTTCTAGGCTAAGCAAATGTTTCATTAAAAATGATTTTCTCAATACTAACAGTTGCCACATATTGATTATCCACTCATTCATGATTCATTTAACACACTTTCATTAACTGCCTTTTATTGAATTTGCATTATAGAATATTTTTCTTATTTTACTTATAAGTTTTTTACAACAAATTGCTAAGAGGTTACTATTCTCATTTTATAGAAAAAGAAAACAAACTGTCAAAGATTGTCTTGCACCAGGTTGCTAAGTAATGGGGAATATTGGATTTGAATCCCAGATTATACCATCTGACTTCACAGCCTATGCTCTTTCCATCCTATTAAAAAAAATGGGAACCAGGAATGGTTCACTGACTTACCTAGATCTTCTAAGACTCAAACTGGCCTCTCTGTAGTCCTTTTCCCATTAACTCCAGAAACTCCTCATTCTGTAAAGAAACTACCTCTTTAGAAATGAAATGGAATGGGCCAATGATGGCACAAATACAGGGCCGTATGTCTAGTGAGAGGACACAAGAATGTTCTTGGATAGGAAAGGTGGGATGGTGTGGAGTGGAGGGAAAATGGAAAGAGATCCCCAAAGAGGTAAGAAAAAGATATAAAAGTAACAGGAAGGCAAGAATGGGAATAAAGCGTCTTGAAACATGCAGGCTAAGAAGTGTCAGTGAGTCAGCATGAATCAGAGAATAGGATTGAGGGTGACAGAGGTTAGGTCAAACAAGCAATTTGTTCCATGGTTTCACTGGGGGCTAGAAATAAAAACCCCATTATTATCCAAACACAACACTAACATGAAGAGGTGAAATAATTTATCCTAAATAACAGGCTGACCTACTCAGAATTGTAATTTTAATGTAAGACTAACCTTTGAAAATAGATCAAGTGATATAAATTATTAAGGAGAAGACATTCATCAGATAGATGGTGTCTATTAGTAATTTTATGCATGAAGAGTCATCTCCTAAAAGTACAGTTGCAGCTGCTTCTGCACAGAAAAAAAAATGATGAACCCAGTTACCCTTTTGTGACATGTTCCGCTGATTTTAATCAGTATTTCTCCTGTCAAATGAAATGAAAAGACTGAAATATGATCTCTCCTGCGGATGTACACTCTCTGCCTCCCACCTCCTTCAAAGCACCAAGGATCTGGAGACACACACTTCAAGAAGTTTTTTTTTTTTTTTCTTTCTTTCTATAGGGGGAAAATATCTAAATCAGTTGGTAAAACCACCAATCATTTACTGATAATCTTCTAGCTATCTAGCACTGGGCTGACTGGGGTAGGAGGAGGCAGAAAGTCTAAGACAGTTCCCATCCTCAAGGACTTTAGCATAAAGACGTGGAAAAAATCTGAATTACGTGTAACTCTGCTATTCCATTCACAGCTAAGTGAGTCTGGGCAATTCGGTGAGCCTCTCTGAGCCTCAGTTACCGTGTCTATAAAATGGGGATGACACTGTTACCTATCTCAGGGGGTTGTTATGAAGAGTCGCAGAGTTATGTCTGGAAAGAACAGCTCTCAGGAACTGGCATATATTCAGCTATATAAAGAACTATATAAAGATAGTTCATTGTTATCTCTGTTCCTGTTTCACCACTGTCTCAAGTTGGGGTGAGGATTGCTTTGTTTCCCACACCACCATCAGCTCTATTCCTTTAGGTATTTAGGGTTCAGCCTTTCTCTCAGGAAGCTGTAGGCTGATGATGGGCACCCCAAGGTGTTGAGGAAGAGGTTGCTCGTGTGAGTTGGATGGCAATGGGGCAAAGTCTCAGAGCCCAGAGAGGTGACAGTCCTGCTGGCTGCAGTAGTCAGTGGCAGTGCTCAGCAGGGGCTCCCCCAAATGGAGACTGGGAAGTCAGTGGTTCTGATTTGGCTCCCTCTGGGCTCCACGGGCAGGAAAAAGATTGGTACTTTCTCAAAGGGAAGCTTGGTCTGCACGATGCTGCAGCCAGTCACCCTCAAGTGGTTCCTCCAGGCCCATTCCCTTCAAAATGCCAAGCTCCACTCACACCTGCCCCACAACATACCATCCTCCCCTCTCCTCTTTAGTCCATTTAATCCTTATTTAGAGGATCACTAGTTGTAGCAATTTCTCCTTCAAATCTATTTTCTTAGGGCACAAACTTTGTCCCTAATCATTCAGGGACATCAAATAAATATCAAAAAGCCTGGCTCTTATGACTCAGAAGGTGGAATAGAGAAACTCAGAAACAAGTTCTCTGCCTTGCTGCCCTCTCAGCCATCCCCAAATGCAAAGCATACCTCAGCGTACATGGTGGCCGTGGTGGGATGTTCATAGGGTGTGAAGAAATTGGGAGGGTACGTTCTGTTTACACCTCAAAATATTATCCTCCAAAACTATTGGTTCCTTCTCCTGCTTCTTCATCCTCTTCTCTTTTAATGTTGATGTTAATGATGAGGAGTAAGAGGAGGCCCATTTTAAAAGAAGAGTAAGTAGGTTTAGAAAAGTGAATATTGTGTCAATTGGGTGTTCCAGGAAAGAGATGTTGAGACTGAGATAGGAGCAGGAATGGTTGGTGACTGCGAAAGGTATAAGGAAAGGAAGCTGATGGGTCAGGGCAAGCTGTCAGATCAGCACGCCAACCTAATGCCTATGGAAGGAAGAGAGAGAGGGAGCAGGATTTGGGAGAGTGAGAGCCTCAGACCACAGTGCATATCTGATGTGTGGAGAGCTCTAGAACAAAGATGACCCAGTAGAGGAGCCCCACGTTGAGCAGAAATGGCAAGGCCCTAGGATCCATGCCATGTTCAATCACTGGCTTCCTTCAAAAGGCATGGCCTCAGCTTCACAGCTGAAGCAGATCCAGAGGTGCTGCTGTTGCTGGGTTTTGCGGTGCAGGGGAGGCATAGCTCCCCTGAGAGGATGTTTTTCCAGGCTCTTGGTCTCTCATTCACCCAAGAATGGGAGAGGGGACCACAGCAGGTGTGGTCATAAGAAAATGTTGCACCCCAAAGAGTTTTTGCAGAAAAGTGATTTATTTAGGCAGAGAGAAAGAGAGAAACAGCTATCTCTCACACTAAGTGAGAAGAAGGAAGAGCCGCTCTCACACGGAGTGAGAAGGGTTTCCAGAGGGGGAAAACCAGGGAGGAAAAGCCGCTCTCACACGGAGTGAGAAGGGTTTCCAGAGGGGGAAAACCAGGGAGGAAAAGCCGCTCTCACACGGAGTGAGAAGGATTCCCAGAGGGGGAAAACCAAGAGCGAAAGCTCCTCTCACACTGAGCGAGAGAATCCAGAAAGATCGAATCCAGGGGAGAGAAAGCAGCTTCCACGAAGACTGTGGAAGGGGAGCCCAAAGGGGGAAATCCACCCAGATGAGGGAGGCAGGGACTTTTAACCTGGGAGGAATTCCCACTTTCTCCAAGCCCCTGGCCAATGAAAAGAGTTCCTTTAAACTTCTGCTGGAGTAATTGACTTTGGGTCCTTTCCGGAGAGTGGAAAAATTAAAACAAAGACCTCTAATTCCCGGATGGAGAGAGAGAAGGTGGGGCATTGGGAAGTTCTTGCCCTATAAACTACGCCCCCTTGTGGACCCAGGAAGAGAATACATTCCCTCACTGCCACTGCAGACTCAAACAACTGCTTTTCTTATATTTCCTTTCCTGAAAGGGGATCCATGTGGCACACCTCATGGCTACTGTACATGCCCATGGTGGTGTGAGCATCATGGAGGATGTGTGATGGAGGAAGAGCTCAGAGCTGGGCCTGGGGTCTGGTGTTCTGATTCCTACTCTAGGGTTCTCTTCACTCTTCCTTGAAACTCATGAGAAATCAGAGACTGCCGTTGGATGGTGTATAATTAAGCGTTAAATGTCATGGTGCAGGCATAGAGAGAGCTGCTGAGTTTCAGAGACTGGAGACATCTAGGTGGATAACTCAACCAGATCCAGTTTCTTTTGGGAAATATGCCACCTGGAGGCCAAGAGACCAAGTGACAAAGAACCACTGTACCTATAGCTGCAAATACTTAATTTATCTCACTTCTCTGGTAGTGCCACATCCCATGCCATATTTCCTGTCTTGGGAGTTTTATACTCCCTGGTCAAAATCAGATTTCTGGCCAAGCAGACACTCCTAAGTCCTGAGGTTTGCCAGACTTACTCTTAGGCTGAAGACCTACGGATGACAAAACATGCTTTCTCTTAATTGTTTGGCCAGAGTCCAAATGATAGCGGATGGTCCTTAAGGGAGAACAGCCCTGACTCTATATGCAGCTGAAGTATAAGCTTCTCACAAGGTCAGCTTAAAAGTAGTGATGAAGTTTGTGCCGGAAAGTGGCTGGGCTCAGCAGCAATGCCAGGTTTCAGTGTAACCTGCCCATCTGTTGGCACTCATAGTTTCACGAATCAAAATGAGGCCAAGTCTTTATAGTGTCAACATATGCTAGGGACTAGTTAGAGTCCTCACATTCCTGCATTTTAGTAAGAACAGCAATGACTAAGAAAAAAGAATTGCTGTTCATGGCTAAATCTTTATATTGCCAACATTTGCCAGGAAGCTTTGTGAGATGGCTTTTGATGAGGACATTATTGCTCTTATAGTTATACAGAATTTAAACCTTATTAATCATGCTATTAAAATAGCGATGGTTAATCTTTTTATTTTTCTCCTCATACTGGGCAAGGAACTGTGCTAAGTGTATTTCCACCCACCCCCACCATTTAACTCTTGCAATAGTTCTAAGACGTAGGCAGTATTTATTTCCCATTACAGATGAGGAACTTGAGAGGTTAAGTAACTTGTTGAAGGTCTCATTGATGGTGAATCACAGAGTTTGGGATATGGATTCAGCCCTTTCTGATCCCAAAGCCCCTGGTTTTATTCCTTATGCTATATAACCTCTTAATTATTAGACTCCAACCAAAAATATATGGTTTTCTCAAGTCATTTTATAATTGGCAACCTGAGGCTCAAAGTTAGTGGCAGTCTGAACTGGAACTTCTGCTCCCAGTTCCGAGTTCTCTCCCTCGATTAAACTGATTAAAGCAAGCAATACTCATGACTAGAGTGTGCCTCTGATGCCCCTTGGGAATACCAATAGGTCTTTTAGTTCTTTGAGGCCGTGGTTCCAGCATGGCACAGTCTGTGCTTTCACTGCATTTCAAGATTGCTACTTATTCCTTCATCAAGGAGTTCCTGAGTCTCTGGTAAATTGCTAGGAAACTGAACAAAGAGAGAAAATTACCCAGATAAGGTGTGCGTGTCAAATTGTCCTCATACCCAGTATTTATTTTATTTTTAAATTTCCAAAGCATTTAGGAAGTAGCAGCTGTGGCTCACCATGCCACCAGTCCAAGAATTTTGTGTGTGTGATGGACAAAAACAAGCTTTAATTAAGAGACAGATTTCGAAAATGACCGTGAAGAGTTGTTCAAAACTTCTTGTATGCCAACACAGAAAACATTTGGTCAGGATCCCCTCGTTTCTTCCCTCCTATCCTCTTCAGCAGTTATGTAGTCTCCGCTTCTGTGCACTGTTATTTTTATCCGTAATTTTTGGGAAAGTGAAGTCTCAGCAGTTGAAGGATGACTTGGAAAGAGACATTTTTATTGCTTAAACGATTCCTTTCAGGGAGACAACGGAAGCCAAAAAGGGATCATTGCAAACCTAAAGGAGCTTGAGAAAATTTACACCCTTTAAGGTATTTTAAGCCTTCAGAACTATTTTGAGTAAAAAGACTTATTTGGGGCTTGTGGAGAGTCCTGTTTCATAAGAGCAGAGTTAGACTCCAGACAGCTGTTGAGGTAGTTGGGAATGCTGGCTCTAGAGCTACGCTTTCTGGGTTCAAATCCTGCCTCTACCAGCTGGGCAGGTTGATGTCACCTCCCTGTGCCTCCATGCCTCATCTAACAACGGGGGAGGTGGGAGATAAAACAATTCCATGTAAATAATACCTACCTCACGGTATTTTTGCGAGGATTAACTGAGATATTGGTGAGCATTTATATTGATTAAGACTTCCTCCATTGAAAATCACCAACACCTGACCCAAATCAGCATACGCACAAAGGCAATTTATTGGTCACCAAAATGCAAAAGTCTGCGGCTAGGGCTGGATTCCATTTGCAACTTTAATAAGATGGCAGTGGTAGCGCCCATCCCTGTTTCCTCTCAGGGAAAAGGTCATCTCATTGGCTCTGATTGGTTATCATGTCCATTTCTGAACCAATAATGAGGAGGCCAGTATTGGTTCATATATGATGCTCCAATTGTCATAGGCCTGGGTCCCATAACTCACCCTAGGAGCTGGGCTTGTATTCAGGTTTGAGAGAACCATGTAGCCCAAAAATGTGTGCATGTGATTACCCAGAGGGGAATTGTGGTTGGTAATCAGAGGAGGTAATCAAAACAGATAATTCACTATGTGTGCTTAGCCTAGTGAGTGGCTCAACTTTAAATTACCTGGTGAATGGTAACTGGCACTCATCATCATCATCATCATCATCAGCTGCCCATGAAGAAGGAGGCCCAAAGCAAGTGTCTTTGTGATACTTAATCAGTGATTATATTCCATACTGGGAATTAAGAGACCAGAATCATATCTCACCCAAACAGCTATTTATTATCCACCTCCCATGCTTTGTGCCTTTGCTGTTTTCCCAATCCTATGCTGCCTTCCTCACTCTCTTGCTAATTATTAAAATACAGCCCATCCTTTGAAGCCCATGCCATCTATAGAATCTTAAGAGTTGTCTCCAGCCCCTTATCATTTCTTTCATCTCAGAAGTGCTACAGCTCTCACGGCCTGTACAGTAAAGCAATCTAAGTGTGAAATCACTTTGCAAACTGAAAAGCACTGTGTCTTCCACTCAACATATGACTCTAAAATATTTATGATATAATCATTTTATTATATTACAGTGATTGAGGATATGGAGCTTTCAGATCAGACCTGTTCCTTTTTCTAATCTAATGTTGGAACTGGGGCAGAGCCTGAAACCTTAGACTCGGTTTATTTATCTGCTAAAACAGGATAATACCATTCACTGGTATTGAGATAATGCACATAAAGTGTGTACCTAGAGCTTACCACACATTCACACACACACCCTCATCTTCTTGTAAGCAACTTGGAAGCAGGCAATATGTACCCACCCCACTTTGCTCCTCTAAGCATTAGCTATTTATATTATAATTTAAGCTGTAACAACAGAAATCACTGACTTTACAGAAATATTATGACATTAAAACTTTATAGCTAAATCAAAGGTTTGACTTTTTTAAAAAAAAGTACAAAAGCTCTGTGACTTTTTAAATTGTCAAGATCTTTAGTTCTAGGTCCAGGATTCTAAAAAATGCCAGATCAGGCAATTTTGGCCATGTTGACTCTGTTTTTGTCCTGGCATCTCACTCCCTTTTCTGTCTCTGTGGACGATGTGCCTAACCGTGAACCTCGGAGGTGGGTGAGGGAAGGTATAGTGACAAATACCTGAGTGATTTGTCCATCCTGTGCCGTGGAGCAAAACGATGAGAATGATATATTACAAAGGCTACAAATGTTCTTCCCCTGGAAATGACATAAGTATTAGCTTTTGCTGAAATACGACATATGCACATTGGAGCCATTAAGAATTCTCACAAAAGCAGGGAAGCAAAGAGGCCTGCTAGCATCCTCTTAATAAAGCCTGTTTTCTGCTGACAGGACCCAAAGTAAACGCAGTTGGATGGGTGCTTACCACCCATTGGCGGGTTTTGGGAAGCAGCCAGCTATCTCTTTAAGAGATGCAAAAGTCTTTGCCCTCCAGGTTAAGTAAATAAGTGGTGTGGAGAAGCAGTTACATTAGCAATCAGCAGGACACAGGACACAGGATCCAAGTGCAGGCCGTGGATGCTAACAGTTGTGCGCTCCAGGGAAGGCATTTAATATAACATTTTTATTTTAGTGATTTTTAGTTATGAGGGACACAAACTTACTGAAACCAGGTTTTTTTTTTCCCCCCAAATGAATGGCATGGACTATTAAATTTCTTTCTTTTTGAGATAAAATTTACATAACATAAAAGTGACCATTTTACTCATCGTAAAGTATACAGGTCAGTGGCTAGTATATTCAGTGTTGCAAAAGTCGCCACTATCTAGTTCCAGAACATTTGCATCACCCCAAAATGAATCCCCATATCCATTAAGCAGAAATTCCTTATTCCTCCTTGTGCTGCAACCTGGGAACCACTAATCTGCTTTCTGTCTTCTTGGATTTGCCTCTTCTGGATAGTTCACATAAAGGGAATCCTATCATCTGTGGTATTTTGTGTTTGGCTTCTTTCACTTAGCACAATGTTTTCAGGGTTCATCCATGTTGTAGTAGATATCAGTACTTTATTCCTTTTCACGGCTGAATAATATTCCATTATACAGATATACCACATTTTGTTTATCCGTTCATCAAGTGCTGAATATTTGGGTTGTTTCCACATGTTGGCTATCATAAATAGACTATTGAATTTTGCTTCTTCATGAATGTGGGGGAAAGAGCTGTCTAGGTAGCTCTCCATAACATCTCAGCTCAACTGGTCCATAGAGAGTAAAATAAATGTCTGGTCTCATTTCCAAGTTCCTAGGGAAGAGACTCTGATAGGTATGGTCATGTGGCAGCTGTCCTCCTGTGCAGAGGCTGTGAGGCTGACCCTATGGTGTGGGGTAGGGCAGCCTTTCTTACAGGGATATGCAGGAGGGCAGAGTAGACAGGTCAGGCATCTCTATCATCAAATAATTATGCTTGGCTTTCCTTTATCCAGTGCCCAATATGTGCTCCATATGAGCTTTATTCCTATTTTGTGAATGAGTACCTTGATGCCTGGGCCTCAGTTTCCTCAATGCTGAAGTGTATATCCTATTGAACCTAATGAATATTACAAGACTCAAATACAATGCTCAGGAGAAGTTCTCCTAAGTTGTAAGGAGCCAGCTGTAGGATCCCATATGCACTAGTTGCCCATCTCTGACCCTCCCCAGACACATTGATTATCTCTTCCGCCAAGCCCTCACCCTATATGGTTTGCCCCCCCCCCCACCGCCCTGGTTATGCTGTGCTCTCTTCAGTCCATTTTGTTGGCTGGTGTGTGAGTTCCCAGCTGCAAGAAGGACAAGCAGTGCATCTGAGCACCCAGGAGTCAGCTAGGGGGCCTGACACACAGAACCTCCTCAGTAAATAGGAAGCCAGTGAAAGGTAGAAAAACTTTTGATCCCTTCCACTGCCGTAAACAAACCCCTCATAACTTACAATTTCATTTCTCAGTCTGAGGGAGTGATGCTACACTATCTAGGCAGAAGTGACTGATAGTTTTCTTTCAGTCCTGGCTTTGTTTTCCCAAGGTGAGGCTTCCCCGTGTCTGCATGGAAGCTCCCTCACCTCACAGGAGCACCATGTCATGGCCACTTGAGCCTTGGAGCACCTCCATCCTGGCAGGGCTATCATCAGCCATGGTTACTGTAAGGCCGGTTGCCTCGCTCCGAGCTCCGACACACCCACTTCTGCACTTGGCACCTAGCCCGCCTTGGAAAACCCCTCTGCATTCAGCACTAAGCTCTGCACCCGGGCCCACCATTGGAAATCCCACCTACCTACCAATAGCAGCCTGCACCGACTACGCCCTGTTTCCCCGCAACCAATCAAACGTCTTCACTCCCTATAAAAACCCCACACCCAGAAGAGTCAGGCATGACTTCCTTGGCCTCTTTCCCTGGGACCATGGAACCTCACCTGGGAGCTGAATAAATTGGCGTTTAATCTTTTTATGCTGGCCTCAGTTTCCTCATTTTAAACTCGGCAATAAACCTTACAGAGAATGACCCTTACAGTTACAGCATATTTAGAAGTGATATTTATCAGAGTGTCTAATGGATAATTCTCAAGTCCCTCCATAGCTGTTTCCTCTTCTAATGACTTTCCAGGCACCAGTCTTTTTGCAAAGAAATGGAAATGGGGTCAGCTGATTTCTGTCAGAGCTGAGTGTGAAGTATCAAGAGTGTGTCTGCAAAATTGAATAGGAGAATGTGCTATTGAAAGCTGGTGTTTGGCGGCTGGTGAGGCTGCAGCATTGCAAACAGCTCACTCAAGACCAATGCTTCACACAGTTCCTACTATCCAGGGTCTTTGTCCCCACCCTGTTCCAGCACAGCTTGGCTTTGGGCACCTTTCCCACCGGCTTTTCTCCCCCAAAGCCTAGCAAAGATGTGACATCTGAAAATAGCCAAGGCGAGCAAAAACTAGTAACAATAGACACTGCATTTGGGTTTAAATATTCTTGAACTACTTGAATGAGGAGGCCACTGGAAGTTAACAAGGATGAATGAAATATGACAGAGAAGGCCGAGCGCAGTGAATCATGCCTGTAATCCCTGCACTTTGGGAAGCCCAGGCGGCTGGATCACCTGATGTCAGGAGTTCGAGATCAGCCTGGCCAACATGGTGAAACCCCATCTCTACTAAAAATACAAAAAATAAGCTGGACGTGGTGGCAGGCACCTGTATTCCCAGCTACTCAGGAGGCTGAGGCACGAGAATCACTTGAACCCAGGAGGCGGAGGTTATAGTGAGCCGAGATTGTGCCACTGCACTCCAGCCTGGGCAACAAGAGCAAAACTCCATCTCAAAAGAAGGAAAAGAAATATGACAGAGAATTTTCCACTGTGGTGAAAACTGAGAACTGGGACCTGGGCCCAAGGGGATATTGGAGGTGGTGTAGTTTAGAGCTGCACTGTCCAATGTGGTGGTCTCTAGCTACCTGTGACTGCTGAGCCCTTGGAGGTAGGCTAGTCTGAATTGAGATGTGCTGAAAATGTAAAATACACATCAAATATCCAAAATTTAGTACAAAAAAAGTTTAAAAAAGAACCATCTTTTTTTATTGATTTAATTTTAAAATTAATTATTACACGTTGAAATAATATTTTTGATATGTTGGGTGAAATAAAATGTATTATTAAAATTAACATTTTTAACTTTAATTTTAAGTTCAGGGGTACATGTGCAGGAGGTGCAGGTTTATTACATAGGTAAGCGTGTGTCATGGGGGTTTGTTGTACAGATTATTTCCTCATGCAGGTATTAAGCCTAATATCCATTAGTTATTTTTCCTGATCCTCTCCCTCCTCCCACCCTCCACCCCCTGGTAGGCCCCAGTGTGTGTCCCCTCTATGTGTCCATGTGTTCTTAATCATTAAAATTAATTTTAATAGTTAATTTTTAATGTGCCTTTAAAAACTTTTTAGATGTGGCTACTGGAAAACTTTAAATTACACACGTAGATTTGCTTTATATATCTACTGTACCACACTGGTTTAGAGGTAGAGAGCGTGGGCTCTGAAGAGAGTCTATCTGGATTTGAACCCTGGCTTTAAATCACTGGCTTGTGACCCCTGACAAAGTAGCTTTCAGACCTTTCACAGAGACCCACTGTAATCATTTCATTTTATAACATTTTACACTCACATACACACACAGATAAAATTGATGAAATAACACCCTTACCGCATGTGATGCATTCTGATGTGTTCTGTTTCATTTCATTCCCCTCCCCTCCTATATTCTTTCCTCTCTCATCTATTTATTTAAAACAATGCTTGTCATGACCTCCTGAATTAATTTCAAAACCCAGAAATGGGTCACATACTTTGGTTTGAAATTCCAGTCTTAACCTTTCTGTGTTAACTCTTATCTGTAAAATGGAACAAATACCTCCATGATCTTTTAAAGTCATCTTGAAACTATATGTAAGATAGTGTATGTAAAGCCCTTAGCACAATACCTGGTATAGAATGAAGTGCTTGGTGAATGGAAGAAAGTAATGTTATTCCAAATGGGCCTTCAGTCTCCCTTAGGAGTGTCTGTTACTTGGGAAAACACACTAAATATTAGCTGCTCTTCTGATTGATGTTATTTTAAATGGGTGTGCAAGTTTCATACTAATTTTTTTTACCCCCAAAGAGAAGTCACTTGGTGTAAGCAAATGCAGCGTTTCCATAGTGTGAAAAGTGACATCCAACATCCTTGTATGTTGCTTGATAAGATCGCTTAAGTTGCTTTTCCCTGTGTGTGTTCTCTCTTCTCTATGTAGGCTGTAAATTCTCAGCAGACAAGGTTTGTGCCATCTGTTGTCTTGGATCCCCTCCATCACACCCAGGATACAAAGGAGACATTCCTAGCACAGGCTTTGGAGCCACAAAATGTGGGGTTCGCACCCTAGCTGTGCCAGTGAGGTGCTGTTTGACCTTTGTCTTCCTCCAAATGAAGGCCTCTTGGCCTCTGAGTCTTCATCTGTGACATGGAATAATGATACCCTCTTCTCAGCTCTGCCATGATGATGAAATGGCAGCTGGGCATAGTGGTTGATGCCTGTAATCCCAGCACTTTGGAAGGCCAAGGCAGGAGGATTACTTGAGGCCAGAGTTTGAGACCAGCCTGGGCAAAAAAGTGAGACATTATCTAGACAAAAAAAAAAAAAAAAAAAAAAAGCCAATCTTGGTGGCACACACTTGTGGTCCCAGCGAGGCCACAGTGAGCTATGATTGCACCACTGCACTCCAGCCTGGGCAATAGAGTGAGACCCTGTCTCAAGGAAAAAAAAAAAGATATAAAAAGATTAATGCATATTAATGCATATTGTGCATATTGAGCCTTCTACAGAGCTGGATGCAGGAAATGGAGGTCATGGTTCTTGCTGCATGATTTTCATGGTGTGAGCTTAGTAAGGACTGAGTAGATCCCTAATTCCCTGACATCACTCCTGGTGTACAATCAGGGCACCTCAGATTCAAAGCACTTCATCTGGATGCTTTTGCACATTGGCTGACCCTGTTAAAACTCATAGTGTACTACTTCTGGTATTATGGGAATATACACAAAGGTCATGTGCCTTGAATAGGGCTTCGTGGAGATGAAATTTTTCATTGCATCAGGCCCAATTTCTCATGTTTGCACTTGCTTAGGCAGAAAGGGAAGGTGATCTGAAACCACCCTGGACAGCTCCCTCTAGCCACTGAGCCCTTGAACTGGGGTGCAGTTGGTGTGACAGGGTTGCCCACAGAGCGAATGGGTCTGCCCCCAGGGTCCTGTTTACCGGCATGGGAAGCTCTGTGTTCTCCCCTGACGTTGTCCTTCAGCTGTGGGCTGATCGCAGGCCCCGCAACTCATGTCAACCCTCCAGTCTCAGTTCCTCTGTTGGTCAAACAAAGATCTGCAAGGGTGGTTATGAGGTTTTGAAGCAACTCAATCTCACATGTCTTTAATGCACTGTTGCCACGCTGTGGGGCCGTACCAGGCTGTGGAAAGGACAGTGAACAACATGGACAGAACGTTCCTCCCATGGAGCCCATCATCTAGGCTGTTTTAATCCTCTCCTCTTCACTCCATTGGAAGGATTCCCACCCTAGGGCTATGGAGATGACTGAAAGCATAACACCTGACACTCAACAAACAGCATCAACAGCATTTAGTTAGTTATGTACTCATTTACATGGTTGTAGTTGAGAAAAGAGTGAAAAAGCAGGGGCTATGGGAGGCAGGCTTTGTAGTATCAAGAGGGTGTGGTGCCCCTTGGTTCCCATAGGATGTTATTGGCTTATTTGAATAATCCCATGGGCTGGCCAGGAACTGGGAGCAACTACTCAGGAATAAGGAAGAACAGTGTCTGGTCTCCCTTGATCAGGAGCACCTTACCTGTGGGGGCAGAATGGGGAGGTTAATTTGTGATTGGTCATTTGAAGCCCTCCTGGTTTCAGATGTCAAGGTGGCACATAATATTGGACTTTAATTTTAAGCCTAACATTGCATGGAGGAGGAAACGCACATAAAGCAAGTCTCTATAATGCAGTGTGTTGCTGGTTTTGGAGGGGAGAGCACATCTAACTCCAAGTTCAGGAGGAGTTTGGAGAGAAGATTCCTGATTTGGTCAGAGGACGGGCTGGGTCAAAAAGTGTTTCCTCTGTAGAGGGTGTGATACCAGAACTTCAAACTGCTTCCTGCTATGAATCCTATAAAGTGTGCGCCACGGAGCAGCTGCTCTCTCTTCCATCTCTCTCCTTCCCAATTTCATCTCCATTGCATTTCATCTTCTTCTCACTTGCACATTCATCTTTCATGCCAGGCTTCCTGGATTACCTGTTTTTAAAGTGTGATTCTTGGACCGGCAACATTTTTTTCCTCTGAGAACTTGTAAGAAAGGCAGATTCTTGGGTCCCATCCTAGATCTATTGGATTCGGAAATTCCAGAGATGGGCCCAGTAGTCAGAGCTTTAACAAGCCCTGCAGGTGATTCTGATGAGGGCCAAAGCCTGCCCTGGATGACTCCCTGTTTGTTCAATGGATATGGCCCTACGCCTGTTGAACACCCTCCTCTGCATGGAATGCTTTATGCTGACAGGTGTGCTACCTTTGGCATAATTCAAGGCTCCAAACAAAGGTCATTTCTCAATGCATCCTTCCATAATGGCCTTCATTAAATTTATCTCCTCTGGCTCCTCAGCCTTCTGCAACCCATGATATTTCAGTTATGAGACCCTGCATCCTCTTCTTGGTACTCAGCTATCTCTCTAGCTGGTGTGGTGTGTAGAGTATGAACTTTGACTAGATGAGTTTGAATTCTGGATTTGGATCCTGTTTCTACTACTTCCCAGCTGTGTAACCTTCCTTGAGTGGGGCACCAAACTTTCTGAACTTTAGCTTAGTCATCTGTAAAATGGATATCATGCAACAGCTACCCTCTAGGATTGTTATAAGGATTAAATGAAGTGATGTACGGAAGGCATTTGCATCATCTGGCATTTAGTTAGTACCCAATAAATGTTAGCAATTGTTACTGTGTTTCTAGGGTTTGAATCCCATCTTCGCCCTCTGTTAGCTATGAGGGCTAAGAAGGTTACTTTCTTCATGTCTCAGGTTTCTCATCTGTGAAGTGGGGATAATAGTAGTAAAAGAATTGTAAGAAATAAATGAGATGATGAATTCAGAGTCCTGGCACAAAAGAACTGCACAGTAAAGGTTAACTAGTACTATTATAATCCACAGTCCTTTTATAGAAACTGCTTCTTGGCGCCCTACCATGCTATCACTTGGGAAGTGCAGCTGAGATAGAAAGATTCATGCTAAGGAATTGGGTGCCTTCAGTCCATAAGGAGCCCCACCTCACTGGGGAAGTGCCTCTAGGCATTTATTCTTGTCTTTTATCTTTTCTTCTTTAGCGTCTCTGTGTTTCCATAGAGAATGCTCCTGCGAGGTCAGCTGCTTATGTTTTTAAGCAATACACTTTTTAAAGTTGGATTTTCAATGAGAGAGGATCTTTGGAGTTTGTTTCTCTCCTCCTCCAGTCCTGCTGCCCCCCTCCTTCCCCTGGGCATCTGGAGCTTACAGGAGTTCATGCATTTTAATTAGAGGAGGAATCCACTGATAAGGTGGGAAAATTCGTCCACCTCAGGCAAACCTGAGATGCTTCAGACCCACAGATACCTTGGTTTAGTGTGGGGGAGGCTCCATCTACCCATCTCTAAGCTGCCTGCCTTCTCCAGAGGAATGATTTTAAAGCAATTGTCCTGCATCTTGGGCTGCATATATAAAGTTAGTTTTCATTGCTCGGGGTTCAAGTTTCTTTCCGTGCACTTACTCTGTCATTGTCTTTTTATGATTATTTTTTAAATTAGCCACTCCTGTAAGAAGGAAAGAGAAGGCTGCTCTTATTTACAGAATGTCTACTCTGTCCCGAGCTCTCTACCAGGTGCTTGACAAATGCTCCTTAACTTAATCTTTACCCAACGTTAAGATATAGTTTGTGTTATGCTCATTTTGTAGATGGAAAGACTGAGACTCAAAGAGAGTGTGCAGGGAAGGGTGTGCTATCGGCAAAGCAACGGAGAAGGTGATGCTTTTCTGATCTGTGCCTCCCTCTTTGGGCCCATCTCCAGCTTCCCAGGGTTGTTCTGTCATCTAAGACTGCTTAGGGCCGGTGACCAGGCCTGCCCTCCCCAGCAGCAGAACACATTTTAGTCCTTCTCTGACTTTTCATTAAAATTTGCCTGTTCTGGGTTTCATTCATTCAACCTCATAGGTTTTTCAAAGCTAATCTTATAAATGAATCCCAGGTAGAGTGCTGATTGCTTACTATGAATTATCTTGTATGAAATTATTATCTGTCCTGAAGTCTCTGTACTTTGGCTTTTACAAGGCTGTTTACCAGCGATAAGAGGGATGAGGAAATGGAGTTTCAGAGGTGGAGGATCACCTGGGCTAGTTGGCCACCATTTATCAGAGTGGGGGCACCATCCTTGGACTCTGACGTAGTGTGTGGTGGCTTTAATCTTGGGTTGCAAATGCTGGCAAAGTGTGGGCTACTGCGGCTAAGGCTTCAGGAAATGTATTTTCAGGTACGTGGGAGGGGAGGTGGTGGTGGTAGAGGGTGTCTTCTCTGCATGGTTAACTCTGACCCTATCTGAGCTACTTTTCCAGCTCTGCCTGCTTTGCTTTTCTAGTATGAGCTTGTGGTGATCCCTTTATGCCATCTGGTGTTTTAGTAAAATGGGCGATATGGGGGAAGTCTTCCCTCTCCCAGCACGCCCCATGGGGAGTATAGAGGCAGCCTTTCCCAGAGATGCTGCATTGCACATGCTGGCTTGGAAACTGACTTCACTTATTTAGCTGATCATCAAATCTCCATTCCCTACCTTAGCCTCTAATACGCTGTGACCTTTTGAGTTCTATATCAATGCACCATCTGCATTTGGCACAGGGAATGGCAGATTTCTTCCAAGGGCTGCCATGGCTTCCTGGTATTTCCTTATGCTGGTTGCTACTTGCAGATTTCTTTCTAGTAAGTACAGATTACCTGACACCTGCACTGTATGCTAACGATTAATTAGAGCATAACCAAACTATTGCAGAGCTGTGCGACTTCTAGAGCTGAAAGCCAAGGTTTAAATCCTCTCTCTGTTGTAATTTCAGGGGGGCATGCAGTGGGTTTTATGAGGGTATTTTGTTTAAGTATCACATCCCACCCAGGCCTATCTTGCGATTTTGGCCCTCAGCATCTTCAGTGCGCTAAGTCCTGGGAGGCAACTGACAGGGGAGAATTGCCCCTACTTGTTGGATCTTGAGTCAGCCGCAGTTTGGAAAGGGCACTGACAGCCATAAGGCAAATCAGGGGGGCAAAGGGCAGTTCCTCCCGGCCGTGCATGGAGGCATGTGGGCACTGGATTAACTCTCACCTCCCGGAGGTCTCCACGGCTGGCTATCTTCCCTAGCCAGACCCCAGTGGATTTTCCTCTTAATACTTCGTCCTTCCTCTCCCTCCTTGTCTCCCCCTGCCTTCAAGGTTGCCCACTCTATTTATTTAGTCAACGGCTATTTGTGGAGCCTGTACTGTAGGCCTGGTGCTATTTTGAAGCTAGGGATACAAAAGTGAACAAGCTAGAGAAGGTCCCTGACTTCACTGAGCTTATTCTATAGTGGGTGATGAGGGAATAAAATAAATTAAAACACAGTATTTCAGGGAATGGAAGAAACTTAAGACAGGTAAGGGGATGGAGTGTGGCAGGGAGGGGGCTGCTCTGTTGGATAGGATGGCTGGTCAGGGACGCTTCTTTGATGAGGTAACATTTGAGCAGAGACATAAGTAAAGCAAGAGCAAAGACCATCTGGTTTGTTTCACTCACGAGTGTCCCCAAGTCACTGGAGAAAGGCTCCATAAATCTTTATGAAATGGGGAAATGAAGGAATAAGTGAATGCACAGAAGAAAATGTAAATTACACGTGTAGTTTGTCTTCTTGTGTTGTTCTAGCTCCCCCGGGGTGGGCACCAGTCCAGTTTTCTGTAAAAAGCTCCCCTTGCTCTATAGACATCAGGGTGACGCTGTGACAGGGAGGATGGTGGGAATTGGAACTTTGTACTGGTGGCTGAATGAACTGGATTTTGTTTCCATGGTGATTTTCTAAGCCTTTACCTTAATGTCTTCATCTGTGAAATGGAGTAGTAGTTTGACTGATTCCATATAGCATTACATGGCAATGGAAAAAGCAATAAATTAATGAATAAACTCATACGTACATAGATATGAAAATAAATAACACCTAATAAGGTGGGATCTTCTCCACACCAGTTGCTTTGTTATCATTTGATTTTTATAGCAACCCCACAATGTTGGTGCCATTAAAAATCCCATTATACAGATGAGAAAATGGTAGAGTTAAGTAACTTTCTTAAGGTATAAATGGAAAGGCCAGGATTCAAACTCAGTATTGTCTGATTCTGGAGTCTGAGCTTTTAGCAGCATTTGAGTCCTGCCCCCTTGCCTGGAAATGGCTTTATGCTGCCTTAGTCTCTATAGTTCATTCTCTGTAGCTTAAATAGAAAGACACTCTTTTTTTTTCTTAGATGGGTGTCTCCCACTGTTGCCCAGGCTGAAGTGCAGTGGCATGATCATGGCTCATTGCAGCCTTGACCTCTTGGGCTCAAGCAATCCTCCTATCTCAGCCTCCCACGTAGCTGGGACCTCAGGTGCATGACACCATGCCTGGCTAATTAATTTTTTTTTTTTTTTAATAGAGACAAGGTCTCACTGTGTTGCTCAGGCTGGTCTTGAACTCCTTTGATCAAGCAATCCTCTTGCCTTTGCCTTTCAAAGTGCCGGGATTACAGGTGAGAGCCACCATACCTCGTTAAAGATATTCTTTAAATAGATCTCATCAATAGTGGCAATTAATAATTTAGTAATAACATTATTGAAGTGAAACAGCACTGGTATGTTTGTTTGTTTGTTTGTTTTTCCTGGAATTCAGCCTAACTGCTTCTCTGGATTATTTGATTTGCTAATATAAGTATTTATGGAATGGAAAAGAGTTCTCATGACACATTCAGAAAATAGAGCAGCAGGTCATTTATCTTTATGTTGCTTTAAAGACTGTCATTTGGAAGAATGAAGAACATCAGATCTGCTCTCTCACCCCCTTGACCAACCTTTCTAACTCAGTCTTTAATGAAGGGACACCATCTGGCAGTTATTTATTTATTTATTTATTGCTTAAATATGAAGCCTTAGTAGATGCCTGATTCCCATTCCATTACTATTAATGTGCATTCAATACTTAGCAGTGTTTTATGAACAATTTAGGAGTTAGTTCTCAATTCACCTTGTGATCTGAGAGGAAGACTGATTTAACCCCCATTTGCAGAAAAGAAAACTGAGATTGGTGACATCTTAGATGAATGTTTCTTGAAGACATGTCTGTGGACCTCCCATATCCAAATTGATTGAGCAACTTACTAAAATGCAGATTCCTGAAACCTACTGCATACTCATGAAATCAGGTTCTGACTATACCTTGGAGTCCTCCAAGGTACAGTCTCAACAAAAGCCCCAGGTGATTTTAATGTTCACTAAAGCTTAAGAATTAGAATTCAAGATGTACAGATTTTTTTAAAAAAATTTAAATTTATTTTTATTGTACTTTAAGTTCTGGGGTACATGAGCAGAATGTGCAGGTTTGTTACACAGGTATACGTGTGCCATGGTGGTTTGTTGCATCCATCACCCTGTCATCTACTTCAGGTATTTCTCCTAAGGCTATCCCCCCCAACCCCCACCTCCTAGTATCCCTTCCCTTGCCCCCTACCCCTCAACAAGCCCCACTGTGTGATGTTCCTGTCCCTGTGTCCATGTGTTCTCATTGTTCAACATCCACTTATGAGTGAAAACATGTGGTGTTTGATTTTCTGTTCTTGTGTCAGTTTGCTGAGAATGATGGTTTCCAGCTTTATCCATGGGGCTGGCAGACACCTCATAGAGGAGAGCTCTGGCTGATTTGTACAGCTTTTAACAGATGATCCTGAAGAATGATTTTGGAGCATGTCCAGGAGGAATGACCAGGCTGTGAGAGGGACTTTGAACTCAAATGTTTGGGTGTTACTTTAAAGAATTTGTGGTGTTTACCCTGGAGAAGAGAAGACTTGGTTTTTTAAAAATATTTGAATGGCTGCCATGTGGGAAGGATTAGACTTGTTCTGTGTAGTTCTAGGAAACAGTGCTAGGACCAGGGTGTCAGTGGAACTTATAATTAAGCAGATTTCAGCTCATCATAAGCAAGAACCTGCTAACACTAAGAGTAGCCTGGGAATAGAACAGGTTGCCTTTGGGGGTTGTAAGTTCTCCATCAGTCCATGAAGATGTGCACGTTGGACATGAATTATTGGGTGGGAACCGAAGGAATTAGTGTACATATAGAAAAAGGTTAGCCTTTAACAGGGTATTATACTTTCTAATGCTGAGATTTGTTTTATAATTCCTTTCCTTCCTTTTGAAAAGTTGTAATAAGGTGTATGTATGCCTGTGCACTCATGCATGTGTATGTGTATACTCTCTCTCTCTCTCTCTCACACACACACACACACACACACACACACACACACACACACACACACTTGTGGTAATGCTTTAAGGGGAATTATGATTTACTTTGGGGAAAAATTAGAGGTTAATTTATTCATTATTCAGCAAAAACTTTTTGAGTGCTTCCAATATATCAATTGCTGTGCCGGGCACTGGTGATTCAGAATTGCTTAAGACACAGTTCTTGCAGAAAGAGATCTCAGTCTAGTGGAGGAGATTGGCTCATAAACAGAAAAATTATAATGACCCATGGCAAATGCAATGACAGCAGTAGGTATAGAGTATTATAGAGCACCGAGAAGGGGAACATACCCAGCCTGTGGATGTGTGGAGTGAAGAGGAGTCAGGGTAGGATTTGGAGGAGATGCGTACGACTTTGACCGCTGAGGGTGATGTGGGGAGGCCAAGCAGAAGGAAGACAATGAACAATGAAGTTAGAGTAAAAATCACTGGGAGATGAGTGGAAATGCTGAGAAAACCTGTGCTTTTGGAGATAAAGCATGAGACTGTGCAGATGAGAAACAAGGCTGAGTGTGGAGGTCCTATGTCACCAAGGGCCTGGTGTCCCATGCTAGGAAATGTGGCCTCTATCCTGTGGGCATTTCTTGAAAACTTTCAACAATGAAGTGATATGGAGGCATCCACTCATAAGGAAGATCATTCTGGTGACATTCTGGAATTGCACTCTCAGTGTTGTGGTTTTTAGCAAATGTTGAGATGGCCCTTGTGATCTTATTGGCAATAACCATGGCACAATGGAGTGACATTGAAAAGATCTGTGAACTCAATAGGCACGAATATCATTGCCTCGCAAACTCTCCTTATCTGGAGTGCCTGCTTCTTGATGGTTGCCCCAACTTTCTGCCATGCTTCCTCATCACCACCACTAATGACCTGGTGGCTCATTAAGGCCATTTAGCAACCTTGGATGCAGACCTAAAGAACAGGGAGCATCCTCAGCATGTTTTCCTTAATTCCACGCACTGAATTGGTACCATCAGATACAGTGGTGCCCAGAATACATATGAACATCTTTGCTTTCGTATTCTATACCTTGATACCAAGGCATAGGGAAAAGATCACATTTAAAAATCTATTTTAAGTATTTTTTCTTTTTTTAAGACTCCAGCATTTTATATGGATGAATGGAGATGGAAAATTAACTGAGGAATTCAGATATGTGGCAAATTTGCCAGACCCCACTTGTATACATGGGCTCTGTTGGCTTCTTTTTGTATACAAACATCTCTGTTAATACCAGCAGAGGAAACATATGAGTGGTAGCAATTCTTTGTTTACTTTGCTTATCAGTAAGTAACACACTTGTTGCACATAAGTAAGTATGACAAAAGACCAATTCTTTCCTGCTTCTTTATGCTTGTGGAGGTGTTTTGTCATGTTGCTAAGTTACCATGCTGAAGGGTTCTACTTTGGGGAATGGAAGTTATTTTAAAACAGCTAGTGAATATCCTACCAGAAAACTTCTTTGCAGTTTGGTGAGGGTCTGCAGTGTGCTGAAGAATGGGGATGGATGAAGAAGGAACCCGAATGTATTGGAGACATATTTTGTAGAAACTACAAAAAGCATTCTAATCATAATGCCTAGTTAAAAACTGGAGTAAATCACCAAGAAAGAGTTAGGTTAGGAAGCTGGAGTATTTAACCAATAAATTGTCAGATGCTTTTTTGACAGTCTCATAAAGTAGTCTAGAATAAAGAGAAGAAATTGGTACTCTTCCTCAAAGAATACATGGGGATAATTCAGATGCCTGTTGGGCCTTTTGCCTCTTCTCTGCAGTACCAGTACCTGCTGAGGTGTTTAGGATTCCTAAGACATTTATGCATTCATTTACCAAATAATTATCAAGCTAAACACTTGTTAACTAAAGAATGACAAAGTTCATACATTTGGAAAGGAGAGCCTTATTTCTCATAAACGGTTGCAGCCTGCAGGTGGCCATTCTGAGAGGCTGGAAAGCATAGCCTCCAGCCAGAAGCTGGAAACAGACACTTCAGGGGAGGGGCAAATGGAGCAGGAATGCATGCTGAGCATAATGGCCAGATACAAATATTCAATAAACTAGAGGAAGATCCATGAATATTTATGAAAGCAGAAATGTATGCACATGCAATTGAGCCTCATACCTCTCCATTGAACCCATGTTCAAAAAAATGAGTGTTATCATGATCCAAGGGAAGAGTTTCTGGTCTTCTCATGTCAAAAAGCGAAGCAGAGGACTGGGAACTCTTACCATGCATCCTCCACCGACTGGCCAGAACCACCCTAGAGTTGGTGGTCTCTACTGGAAAGAAACGCTGGTGTGTTGTTCTGTTGAAACCACAAAAGGAAGGAGCAAGAGTCAGGTGATAGGTTGATATCAGTGGTGTTGGGGCCTGTTGACAGGGTTGGTTTCTGTTGAGCCCTTAGGGAAGAAAGCCTAATGGTGCTTAGTAAGAGAGGGAATATAATGGGGCATGTCTGACCTCTCATTCCATCATGGCCAACAACTCAGTGTTCAAGGTTACTCTGGGGTGCCCTTGGCCAAGAGGGGTTCCATTTACTCAGCTAGGGGGCTTGGGATTTCATTTTTATTTCTCACATTGGAGATATAGCAACAACAAGACAGATATGGTTCATATTATAGTGGAGTTCATTCTCTGTTTTTGTTAGACCTCTGTTTGTGTTTGCCAGGATTCTTTCTGTGTAAGTGACAGAAGCTTGAATTATACCAGCTTCAGTGAGAAGAGAATGAATGGCTCTAGAAACTGGAAAATCCAACTGGGAAGAACAGGGTTGGAGAAGGATTCAGTCATATCCAGATTTAGTGGCTCAAATGAAACCAGGGAGACTATCTTTCTCTCACCATCTCATGGCTTTCCGTCATATGGCCGGGGAAGATGATTGTTAACCATTCAAGATCCAGGCTTAAATAGTCCTAATTAGGACACCCTGAAGGCTTGGAGCTTAGAATTTTTATGGACAATTTGGTGAGCAGGGGCTAGGGAATGAGTGTTACTGATTGGTTAGGGATGAAATCATAAAGGCAAGGAAAACAATCCTCATGCACTGAGTCTGCCTCTGGATGGGGCCACAGGATGAGTTGAGTCATGAGTCAGAAATCCAGGTGGGGTGAGTCTGAAAAACATCTCAAAAGAAATCAGTCTTAGGTTCTACAAGAGTGATATTACCTATAAGAGCATACCACCCCTGAGCAGTAAGGGATTATAGAAACGACACCTATCTTGTGACTTTTCATTAGCCTCACAAAGGTGGTTTCAGCACCCAAATAGGGAGGTGATTAGTTTTAGGTCTAATTAGTGCTTCACCATTTGACATCAGATGGCTGAAAACTTTACACTTGGATCATGTTAACATTTACATTTTTTGAACATGGGCCCCACGAAGAGGCGTGAAGCTCAATTGCACATGCATGTATTTCTACTTTCATAAATATCTGTGAATTCTCCTGTAGTTTGCCATTCTTGCTTTTAAGTTAAACTATAAATGAAATTCCTCCCAAAGTTAGCTTGGCTTATGATCAGGAATGACCAAGGACAGTTTGGAGGTCAGAAATGAGATGTTACCAACAATGTCAGATTTTTCTCACTGTCATAATTTTGCAGGGGAGTTTTCAATCTCAGCAATCCCTTAAAGCCCGTTCTTTTAAGGCCTACACCAGCACTTTTCATACACAACTATTTCCTCTTTCCTTGGTCCCACTCAATTAAAAGTGAATTCCTAGGAGAAGGGCCTCCTAGAATTATCAGGAAAATAAAATTAACCTTTCCCTTTTTCCTACCAGAAGTTCCTAAGTATAATGGTTTCATTATGTTTTCTTGACTCATGACAGGACGATAAAACCTAGTAAAACTACCACAAGGTTTGAAAGACACAACATAAATGGTGTCATCTTCAAGTGACCCATCAGCAGGTCCTCACTAAGGGGCAGTGTTGTATCATAAGCCATAGTAGGCAAAAGGGAAGACAAAGCAGGAAAATACAGTCCCTTTTCCTCAATGAGCTTATAATCAATTTAAAGAGAAAATATACACATGACAGTTGAACTCTGGAACGTGTTCTAGAACTCTAGAGCTCTAGAACATGATAAATGTTGTTAACATTCAATGATGATGTAATAAAGCACAGAGTTATTGTTATCACAGAATAGAATAGTAAAAAATAAGGGGCCAACTGAGTTAGTTTCTAAGAGTTTTCATGGTCTATTCCGACTGGTGTTATGCCTGTGGTCATTAAGGAAGGCTTTTTGGAAAAGGTGGAGCTTAAAGTGCGTGTTAAAAGATAAACTGAAGAGATTATGTGCAGAGGATAGAATTCTCCTTTTGTACCGGCCATGATTCACTTAGCCTCCTCCCAGATAAGCTTTATGATATGATGCTATTGCCTTTATTATTAAGAAAGTCACTCAGAAGGCCTACAAGAGCTAGCCATTTTATATGTGGGAAGGGGGTTTACCAATGTTGAAGAGTAGAGGGGTATTTGGAACATTCAGCATAAGTGTATGATTCCCAAACATAAAGATTATTCAAGAAAACTGAGGTCTTTTGGGGGTCATTCCTAGCCTTTGAAGCTGATGTTAAAACTAGATAATAATTTCCTTCCAAAGCTGTAGAATCAGAGTTGCCATAGCTACTTTCTACAAGGATGACAACCAATATGTGAATATTACAGTTGACCATTTATGAACTACCAAGCTGCCCCCCTATGGCCCCAAGCTATTCTAAGGGTAAATTTCCCATGGAAAAACTGGCTTATATTCAAATAATCTAAAGAATAAGAGCTTACCTTTCAAACTTTTTATTCTATCCTCAAGGACACTACATTCTCCAAATTGGATTTTCATAATCTCTGGATGTTCTCAAATGTTACTGTACTCTTCTGAAATTGGGACCCAGGTTGTGCTGAGAAAGTCTACTTCCTTGAGCTGTTTCATATGATGATCTGAGCTCATGCCAGGGGCGGGGTGTTAGTGGCTGAGGTGAATGAGATCTGCCTATTGCCAGGCAGTGACCCAGTTCTTGGGTGATGCCACCACACTTCATGCTTGCTCTTCCCATCTTGTGGGAGAATCTCTTTCCTGTTGGATTCTGAATCTATACCGAACCTCTTGGAGAGAGGCTTCCCTCTGGAGGGTGTCAGAAGTGAGTCCAGAAATGAAGGCGTCCTGCATGTTCAGAAGGATGACTTGCAAATGAATCCAAGAGAAAAACGAGTTTAGAGAAAGATGCATCCTACTCTTGACATCATCCTGAAGTAGATTTGAAACCAGCTTTCAGTAATGAGCTCTATGTCCTGAGGTAGCAAATAGCTTTACCTCTTTGAGTTGGGTTTCTTTAGGTGTAAAGTGAATTATTGGTTGAAACAAGATCACTAGAATAATCATCAAATTATTAGTATCTATGAAGCTTTCTTTGCATCAGGTATTGTCTGAGGGACGCCAGTCCTATGATTCTCCTGTGCGTAGAGATATTATTATTGTAACCATTTTCTAGATAAGGAAACTGTGATTCAGAAGAGTTAAACAATTTTCTCAAGGTCACCTGGCTAGTAAAAGGCAGAGTCAGCTTTCCAATCTGGAGCCTAACCCCAGAGGCAGTGCTCTTAAAAGCCAGTAGTACCTCATGAGCCTGTGATAGCGTGGACACTCCATGAACGATAGCAATGAACAATACTTGGGGTTAAATGAAGGCTATGGAGAGGCTGGGTGGTTATGGAAATGTGTGAGGTGTTGTGGGCTTTAGTATTGGGATATGAGGTGGGCAGGAAGAACCCACCCACCTCCCTATCCCAGCCAGATACTCTATTGCTGTGACTGGCTCTTACCCACAGTACTGGGTCTGAGTCAAAGGCAGCCTTTTCTAAAGGCTTTGGATCACATGACAGCTTTGTTAGGCTGAGATAAATGCAGGGGCTTTCTGCAGAGGAACCTGTCAAAGGAAATTTAGTTTCTGAGGAATTAATTGGAATTCCCTTAACGTACCCCTGACATCGGCCTGAAGACTGTGTTCATCCCCAGTAGATTATCATTAATCGGTGAGCAGGGAGACAGAAGCAGCCCCGATAGCTAATTCATTAACTTCTCCAATTTGAACGAGTGGGAGCAGGCTGAGGTGCTTGGATTTATTTTGAGGGATTTAGTATAGAGAGCTCCGTGGTGAATGGTATTGTGACCCTGATCTAAAAAGAAAGATTAATGATTTCTCCTGGTCTCAACAAAGGTTAGGATGGGACTGCTCTTTTTTTAACAGGTTTATTGAAGCATAATTGATATACAAAGAAGTATACATATTTAATGTGTACAATCTGATGAATTTGGAAATATGCAAACACCAGTGACACCATCACCACAATCAAAGTAATGGACACGTCCAACACCTCCATCCAAAGTTTCTTAGTATCCCTTCTGCTTATTTAGGTTTTTTGATAAGAAAATTGAACATGAGATCTACGCTCTTAACAAATTTTGAAGTGCACTAAGATCTTATAAATATGCTATAAAATATAGTTCCTATAATTAGCAATACAGTATTGTGGACTTTAAAATTTATTAAGAGGATGTAAATCTGACATCCATAATTTTTGTTACTGTTTTTTCTTTTTCAGCTTTCGGTTTCCATTTCCTTTCACAAATCCCTCATAAAAAAATCTCCTAATTGTGTGTTTGTTCTCTTCCAATTGGTGCACTTTGGGGAGACTGGTTTTCCTGTAGCCAGGAGCCATTGTTTTGTGTAGTCGATGTCACTTCTGACACCTTACACTCCTCTATTTTCTCTTCCCTGCCTGTTCTACTACCCTTTCTCATTGTTCAACATGGCCTCCAGAGGTTAGGTTGCCTGAGGATGGTTTTGTACTGCCCAGGATTATTATGGGGCTTTGGCACTGGTAGACTTATATTCAAATGCCAGTCTAGTCAATTTCTAGCTGTGTGGCTCTTAGCAAGTTACTTAACATCTCTGAGCATTGGTAAGTGGGGATAATCTTAACTACAGCACAGGGTTGCAGTGAGGATTAGATGTGGTTCTGTGTGTTGTGCCCAGAGCATGGCACGTGCTTCATGTCTGCTTGTTTCTTCCCCACTTTTCCTTATTGGAGAAGAGAAGGAAGGACTCTCATGCCAGATGTGAGTGAGAATCCTAACTGTGACTTAGCCACCACTTAAGGAGTGGGCACAAGCTAATGCTTTCTAGATGCTTGCTCCTGATAAGCATGCTTCTCTCATTAGGCTGGCCTGGAAGAGTTTGCTCACTTCAACTCTGGTTAATGGGCCTCAAGCAGTAAGATATTGCATAGCAAAGTCAGCAAAACCCTGCTAGACTAGCTTACCATACATGATTTCCTGAGATATGGGCCATTGCTGTCTCTTCCCCTGGCCTCCTTATCCGTTCACTTCACTCCATAGATACCTCTTTATTGTCCTTTCATGAGGTCCAAGTGATTTTGGGGTGAATCTTCACCTATGGTCACTTCTGTATCCCTTTGTTTTACTTCCCTTACTCTGCACTGAAGGTGATAGGCTTGTGTTATGAGTGATGAGTTCTGAAGTCAGTCTATTGGTTTGATATATGATCTAATTTTGCATATTTTAAAACTTTATATAATTGAAATCATTCTATATTTATTATTTTACAATTTGCTTTTACAATGTGTAGGATATTATATTCCTGAGGCTCATACATATTGTGTCTTATACATTTAATTCCCTTTTTTCCCTGCTACATAATATTCCACTGGATAAATATGCCACACATGATCAACTGTATAGTTGATAGGCATTTAGGATGTTTCCAGATTTTCTATTACTATGAGTAGTCCTGCTATAAACATGTATTGGGTGATGGTGCACATTTGCTAGAATTTCCTAAGAGCAGATATCTAAAGTTGAAGCTTGAAAGTTGTTGAGTTACGGGCTACACCTAAGTTCAAATTTATTACCTAATGCCAAATAATATTTCAAAATGATCATAACAAAATTCACTCCCATTAGTGGGAGTAATTAATTACAGTGGGTAATTAGTCCATTGTTTCATATTCTTCTCGCCACTTGAAATTGCTGGCCTTTTTTTTCTTTCTTTTCTTTTTTTTTTTTTTTTTTTTGCCATTCTGATGTATGTGAAATAGTATGTTGGGATTTTAGTTTGCGTTTCTCCAATTTCTACTGAAGGCAAACATCTTTTCTTATATTTATCAGCCATTTGGTTTTTCTCTTCATAAAGTGTTCAAGGCTTTTGTCCCTTTTGCTAATAGGTTGTTTGTCTTTTTCTGATTTATTTGCAGGAATTTTAAATATATTCTGCATATTTTTTGTGTTATTACATTTGTTGTAAATAGCATCTCCACATTGGTGGCTTGTCTTTTACTCTCTTGATGGTGTCTGCTGATGGAAAGTTCTCAATTTTAAAGCAGTCTAATTTATAAGAGGTAAGAAATCAAACTGAAGCTTAGCATATTTGTCTTATGTAAGGCCTTTCTGTAGACAGTGGTTGAGAAAGATTTGAATCCAGATCTGAAAGAAAAAATTGATCTCTTTCTACCAGGTTGCACTGTCTCTATGCAGTAGTGTCTACAAAGGTCAGGCATAGAATAGAAGTTCGTGAAAGTTTTGTTAGATTGCATTTTCGGATAATTCAAGGGCACTTTATTTCTTGCCCCTGCCAGAATGATTGTTGAAATAAAATAAGGAGGTTTTATGATAGCAGAATTTAGACACATCCCTTTCTGCCTTCTTTCATGTCTAACTTCTTCTTTTTCCCCATGGCAGTAGGATTTTTGCTAAAGCTCTGTTTATATAGCTCATAAGAAACAATTTCAACAAAATCCAGTTAGAATTACTTGTATGTCTCTGTGTTTGTGTATAATACTGGCTGATAACAACCCAGATAAAGAAAAATCAGATTGTCTCTCTGAATGAGCACAAGGAGATTTGGGCATCTGTTCCTTTTACACTAAGCATATTTTCAGTGCCATAAAACATTTGATACCGAGCTGGTAAATGAAAATACAAAAGAATTAAGAGTGCAGTGTTTCAGGGAATATCTCCTTAATCACAGAGAGTGGGACTTCTTAATTTAAATTCTTGATTAGGCATGCTGGGCATGGACAGCACCACTCAGATCTCATTAGCCCAAGTGATAATGTACACTAATTACCCCTCTTCCAAAGTCAGGGGTTCATTTATTACCTACATGAATGAACCTTTCCCTCATGCTCAGCATCAGAGTTAAAAATGAGCTTGGAAAAGTGATGGAGGTGCCAGGGAGGAGTAAGTTAAATGGCTTCAGGTTTCAGAGGAAGGAGCAGAGCCAGACAATTTGTGCTAATGCCAAGCAAGCTAATACTGACTTCCAGGTTTTACCTATGGCCTGAAGTGATGTGTAACCCCTACCACGTTCTTTCTTTCTAGTAAGTTAGTTTCTCCTTGGCCAGTTAACGTGAAAATATAACACACTTACAACTGAACAGTTGGGAGTTGGGCTGATAATAATGGAAACATCACTCAACTTGGGACACCCTGACCTGCTCCAGACCTCACCTCCTAGCCCCTGTAGCTATCTGAAGTTGGAGCCCTAGAGTTTGATGAGCCATGTTAGTAATGCTGTGTGGGCAACTGGGGAGTGGGAGAAGTGGGACCAGAAAGTATTTCCCATTGCTTCTAAACATGGGGGACCCTGTGAGGCACATTTAGAGTTCAACTAAATTCCTTTGGAACACTAGTATCATGATCTTAAAGGAGTGATTTCTAAGTTGATGTCTAATGCTGTCTACCTTCTCTACGTACACTTGGAATCTTAGAGATGTTCTAATTTTATAACAGCAACACACACAGACACACGCACACACACACACACACAGCTCCTATGAAAGAAGTTCTTTGCCTGGATTGTACTTTTAAAAATGTCATTTTTAATCATTTTTAGCACATGATAGAAGTATATATTAGTACAAATTTTCAAGGGCCGTTCAGCATATCTATTAAAACTAAATAGGATGGCTGCACATTTACCCAGAAATCTCACCCCAGAATATATACTATAGGATATTTGTGTAACATTTGAAGATATATATGTATGTCCTCTATATCCATATATTGATTATATATATAATCTCATTTACATCTATATCTATGTCACCCATGCCACCATCTGCATCATCATGTACATTGCTAGAGAGAGATGACTTTATTCATTTATTAATTGAGACACAGTCTTGCTCTTGTTACCCAGGCTGGAGTGCAATGGCACAATCTCAGGTCACTACAACCTCCGCCTCCTGGGTTCAAGCAATTTTCCTGCCTCAGCCTCCCAAGTAGCTGGGATTACAGGCATGAGCCACCAAGCCCAGCTAATTTTGTATTTTCAGTAGAGACAGGCTTTTTTCATGTTTGTCAGGCTGGTCTTGAACTCCCAACCCTAGGTGATCTGCCCGTCTCAGCCTCCCAAAGTGCTGGGATCACAGGCGTGAGCCACCGCACCCAGCCTATTTATTTATTTTTGAGACAGGGCCTTGTTCTGTCCCCGACACTGGAGTGTAGTGGTGTGATCTTAGCTTACTGCAACCTCCACCCCCTGGCTCAAGTGGTCCTTCCACCTCCGTCTCCCAAGTAGCTGGGACTACAGGCATGCGCCACCATGCCTGGCTAATTTTTTGCATTTTTTTGTAGAAATGGGATTCTACCATGTTGTCCAGGCTAGTCTCGAACTCCTGGGCTTAAGTGATCCTCCCACCTTGGCCTTCCAAAATGCCGAGATTACTGGCACGAACCACCATGCCCAGCCAACCTTATTTTTAATGGAAAGGAAAATAGAACCAACTCTAATAATTACCAGCAGGCAATTGGTTGAATAAACAATGATACATCTCCACAGGAGAATATAAAAATAATGAAAAAGGTTTTGAACTGGCACAAGAAGGCGTCCAAAATTGGCAAATGAAGAAAGCTGGTTCTAGGATTGTATATAAGTATAGTACATCATCTGTGTAGAAGACTACACAAATATTAGTATTTATGCCAAGAGTTCTTTGTGGTTATTTCCAAGGGAGAGGTGGAATGGAGGCTAGGCAAGAGAGGCAGGGGAACTTCCACTTTGTAAAGTATACATTTCAGCATCATTTGGAATCTTGCCATGAGCTGACTTTATGTTGGTAATCAGCAAAAGCAGTAACGATAAAAACTCTTGCTGTACAGTGCTGGCAAAGATGGGTTCTGCTATCCTGAGGCCAAGCACTGATAGGCTGTCAAAATTGCAAACCAATTGGAAATCACAGCCCTAAGCACATTGAATGGGTCTAACTCAGTGACTGTTAAAAAACAGCATTTCTCACAGAGCAAAATTGTCCCAGCTATTAGATAATATCCTTAAAAGAGTTGTGCTCATAGTAGATAGGAGGTATAATCTGTATCAGACACTATTTCAGGTTAATGTGATTCCGCTACTGTTTGCAGTTTAGAGCCCACCTGGTGACAGAGCTCTAGCACTTATGTGTGGATTCATTCGGTTCAATTTTGCTTGCACACGCTGGATTGTAGCACTAAGATATACCCTCCCCCATCACCTTGTTGGTCAAATCACTCTTTTTTTTCCTTCCTTGCTTCCTTCCTTGTTTTCTTCTCCTCTCTCTCCTTCCTCCTCCATTCAGTAAACATTTACCTAGTCGGTGCCATGCACTGAGCTGGGTGTGGTGAGAAATGATGCTCTCAATTAGGATTCCTGCTCCAAGGAGTTAGTTCATAATCTGCCAGGAAAGACTACCATGAAGTCTGGATGATAAATTCTGATAAGGAAGAGGGCTTAAGAGCCAGGTTGGACTAAATGGTTTATAGGGTAGAGTCTTCGCTCTGCAGTATATTTTCCCCACAGCCTTGAACAGGTTACTAAACATCTGTAAGCCTGCGTCTTTATCTGTCATTTGGCAATAATAGTGTGTACCTCATAATAGTGCTGACATGATATAAGGCATGCGGTGCCTTTTTCCTCCCCTTTTTTTCTTCTTTCTCCTCTTTTTTTTTTAAATATGAATAATGATGATAAAATATATAAAAAGTGCTATAGGAGCAGAAATGGATGAGCTATGCGGGAAGTATAGGAAGCCTCATAAACAGATGTTCAAGCAGGGCACTGGAGGATGAGCAGGATAAATGTTCATGGTAAAGACTGGGGAGGAAAAGAGTCCCAGATAAAGGGAACATTGTAGGAAGATGCAAAGGCAAAGTACTGAGACCTGAGGTTGAGGTGAGGGAGGGTGCTTGGGGTCTTATCTGTGAACTGGGTGGTATCCTACCCCTTCCCCTTCTTCTTTGGGAGCCCTAGTCCCCTGTTTACTCTTCAGTTTATAACAATACTCAGGAAATGCTTTGGTATTAGCTATTTAATGATAATTGAGGTCATTATATTTCTTTTTTTGTGAGTTTTTGCACGTAAGGCTCATCTGTCATTGTGGAGTGAAAGTTTTTTTTTTTTTTTTTTTTTTCTCAGAGTAGTTTCAGGCTTCCTAGAGCAGGAAGAGTTGATTCTCTCCTTCCTTTTTTCCCAGGGAGGAACGTTCCCTACCCACTGAAATCCCATCTCCTAGCAACTGCCTGCAGTGCTGCAGGGATGAGCCTGACTCTGCTTTTGAATTTCCAAGGTCAGGAGAAATGATATCTTGCAGGCACATCTCTGAGAGACACATGTTAAGAAATCCACTAAATCATGGCCCAAGCCAGGCTTTTCATTAAAATGTAGTAGGTTGAGTACTTTACAAGGAGAGGAAGCAGGTTAAAGATGAACAAGGCAGCTGCTGTCACTCACTTGATGCTCTGTTCGCATTCAATATCCCACCCATTTATCACTCACCATTGGCTACACTTCCTTCCTCCTACTGGAAACTAGTTTTATGGCTGGGGTCAGCAAAGCTCCTTGTGAGAAGTTACTACTTGAGAAGTCCCATCAAGATTCATTCTAAAAGGAGAGAAGACACACTGTTTGTTGCTTCTCCAGTCAAGGACTAAAAGTCAAGTTGATTGACGCCCGTGATGAAATGGAGAAGGAAGTACAATGTGTGCTGTGATGGTTGTGAGAAGGGACCCTGAAGTCAGAAAGCCTGGGTTTGAATGCTGGCTCTGCCATTATCTTTAATCCCTCGGTGCCTCACTTTTCTGTCTTGAAAATGAAAATAGTGTAATGATCAAATCAAGGGCTTGGTATGAGGATTAATGGAGTTAATACACAGAGCACTCAGCACAGTGCCTGGAATGAGGTTAGTGCTCACTAAGTGTTAGCTATTTTTTTTTTCTAACTAAAAATGAATGCTGACCTTTGGCCAAAATTTAGGGTCTATAGATCCTTAACTGGGGCTTGGAAGCAGTTGCTGAGACACATGACTATCCATTATTTGTAAGAAAGGCAGTAAGAGTGGTAGGCAAACCAAACAGTGTGGAATGTGACTCTTAACTTTTTCAGCTCATACAGTCAACACATTTCTGTCCAGTGCCCACTACATACTGGTCACTTGCTATGATCTGAATGTTGGTGTCCGCATCCCCTCCCCAATTCATATGTTGGAAGTCAATACCACCCAATGTAATTGTTTTGAGAGGTGGGTTTTTGGGAAGTGACTAAGTCATGATGGCTCAGCCCTTGTGAATGAGATTCAAAATGCTCTTGTAAGAGGCTTAGATGAGCTCCCTCACCACTCTTTTCTGCCATGTGAGGACACAGCAACAAGGCACCATCTGCGAAGCAGAGAGTGAGCCCTCACTAGACACTGAATCTGCTGGCACTTTGACCTTGGACTTCCCAACCTCCAGAACTGTAAGGCATAGGTTTCTGTGGTTCCTAAATTACCTGGTATAAGGAATTTTGTTATAACAGTCTGAATGGACTAAGACATCACTCATCTAGATACTGGAATGGTGAACCATTGACAAGGCCCTCTTGCCATGTACTGGCTATGTAGCCTTGAATGTTATTTACTGTCTCTGAGCTTTACTTTCCACACCTGTGAAATGGAACTGCTAATAAAGCTGCTTCATAACATGATAGCTATTGTTGGTTGTTACCCATTACTTGTAAAATTGGGTAGGGATAGATCTTATATCACTCCAGCTTAATATAGAAGCAAACACATTATAACTACATACAGAAATGAACACATTAAGTAGGCCATGGGGGTAGAGGATGATTTTCATCCTGGTACTTAGGTTTTCATGGAGCAACTTATTCTCTGACCGTAAGTTAACATACCTTATTCATTACATACTTGGCATAGTTAGCCTCTTGACCCTGAAAAGCACTAGGATCTCTCTTGGTCATCATGTCACCCAAATTCCTTTGCCAACTATGACTTTGAAAACTTTTTTGATGCGAGAGAGATTTTATTTTACAAATATTGCAATAACGTGAGGTTTGGTCTAGGTCCCAGGAAAAGAAATAAGTCATAACTTTGTCCTATACTTTCTCCACCTATTCTAATTGTTTTATGAGTCCTTACTATAATTTGTTGGCTTTTCCTCTCTGCTTCTGTGCGCTCTTGACAATTTGCTTCACCTTTACTAGAATGCTCACTCCATCTTGCTTTTGATTATAGTTACTTGATTACTGTATCTGTGTATATTCATTGCCTCCCTGCTTATAACATATATGAATACATAAATTCATATTTATTGAGAATTCACTGTGCCTGGGATACTGTGCAAAATGCTTTAGATACATTATCTTCTTTTATTATCATCCTCATTTTACAGATGAGGAAATGGAGGCTTAGAAACATGAAGTATTTTTCTTGTAAATTTGCTTAAGTTCCTTGTAGATTCTGGATAGTAGACCTTTGTCAGATGAATATATTGCAAAATTATTTCTCCCATTCTGTGGGGTGTCTGTTCACACTAGTGATAGTTTCTTTTGCTGTACAGAAGCTCTTTAGTTTAATTAGATGGCATTTGTCAATTTTTGCTTTTGTTGCAATTGCTTTTGGCAATTTCATCATAAAATCTTTGCCCATGCCTATGTCCTGAATGAAACAGCTTCATTAAAAAGTTGACAAAGAATATGAACAGACATTTCTTAATAAAAGACATACATGTGGCCAACAAACGTATGAAAAAAGCTCAATATCACTGATTGTTAGAGAAATGCAAATCAAAGCCACAGTGAGATGCCATCTCACACCAGCAAATTGGCGATTATTAAAAAGTCAAGAAACAACAGATGCTGGTGAGATTGCAGAGAAATAGGAATGCTTTTACACTGTTGATGGTAATGTAAATTAGTTCAACCATTGTGGAAGACAATGTGGTGACTCCTCAAGGATTTAGAATGGGAAATACCATTTGACTCAGCAATCCCGTTACTGAGTATACTCTCAAAGGAATGTAAATAAAGCTACATGCATGCGTATGTTCATTGAGGCATTATTCGCAATAGCAAAGACATAAAATCAACCCAAATCCCCATCAATGATAGACTGGATAAAGCAAATGTGGTACATATACACCAGGGAACACTACACAGCCATAAAAAAGAATGAGATCATTCCCTTTGCAGGGGCATGGATGAAGCTGGAAGCCATTATCCTCAGCAAACTAATGCAGGAACAGAAAACCAAACACAGATGTTTTCACTTATAAGTGGGAGCACACATAGACACAGGGAAGGGAACAACACATACTGGGGCCTGTTGTGGGAGTGTGAGGAGGGGTAGGCGAGCATTAGGGAACAGGGCTAATGCATGCTGGGCTTAATACCTTGGTGATGGGTAGATAGGTACAGCAAACCACCATGGCACATGTTTACCTATGTAACAAACTTGCACATCCTGAACGTGTACCCTGGAACACAAAAGATAAAATAAACCCCCCAAAACCAAAACCAAACAAACAAAAGAAACATGAAGTAACTTGGCTAAACTTATGAAACTAGTAGTGGGTAGAGTCAGTAAGGAGTGCAAAACCCGTACCCTTAATGACTACACTGTTCTATACTATGAACCCAGGGATGAGGACCATTGTACAATTTTGGTGTCTTCCAAAGCTTTGAGCACAGAGTTTTGTGGAGTTTAGAAGCCCAATAAAATCTGCCAAATCAAGTTACTTTCAAGCCCTAGTCCTATTCCAAATTTGGAGCATAGTTCTCTCATACACTTGACTATGTAATGAGAAACATTATTTTGGGGATGGTTATAAGATTTTCCATGAGCTTTTAAATGCCTCTTCTACATGCCACTCTTCATATTGTTTTGGATTATGATATTGTCACTGTTTCTGACTAGCCCAATCCCATTTCTTATTCCATGGGGAAGGCCAAGTGTTCTTAGTTTGACCTTTATTGGCCAAGAGATCTCAGGTCCAATTTTTCTAGGCTTTGGATGTAAGTGCATTTTTGCAAAAGATAGTAGCCATGCTTATAGGAATAAGAAGATGCATTTGTAAAAATAAGAACTAATGATATAGAATTGGAGTATTGGAAGTGGGAAGAACTAGTAAAGAAACTCCTAGGATCATCTGGATCCTCCAATCCCCTTGGTGTTCAAATATAAAACTGAAGGCGCAGAGAAGAAATGGAGTTTTCTGAAGTCTATGAAAGGGTTGCAATTCATATTAGGTGGGTCTTAATAATCAAGTTTCCTTCTGATACACCAGGCTGATGCTTTATGGATTACATTCATAATAATTGAGAATCATTATTATTCATATCCTAGATCCATTGTAGATTAGAAAAAAAGAAAAGGAAAGGATAGAAAAAAAAAAAGAATACTCCCAGCCTCTCTCTTTTCTGTACATCTTCTATTTTTTTAAAGGACAAATTATGTTCATCTCTATTCAAGTACATGAAAGAATGTGAATCTCATCTATTCAACCAACAATGTCTTCATGGCAAGGAACAACATATTAAAAGCTTTTATCTATTTTTTCAAATGAGGAAAAATTTTTCTTTTGGTTCCATGGATTCGGTAGAAGTTCCTGGGAAGGGATCTGAATTTTTTTTTTTTTTTTTTTTTGAGATGGAATATTGGTCTGTCACCTAGGTTGGAGTGCAGTGGCTTGATCTTGGCTTACTGCGACCTCTGCCTCCTGGGTTCATGTGATTCTGGTGCTTCAGCCTCCCAGGTAGCTGGGATTACAGGCGCATGCCAACATGCCAGGCTAATTTTTGTATTTTTAGTAAAGATGGGGTTTTGCCATGTTGGCCAGGCTGGTCTTGAGCTCCTGACCACAAGTAATCCACTTCCCTTGGCCTCCCAAAGTGCTGGGATTATAGCGGTGAGTCACTGCACCTAGCCAAGGACTCTGATCTTAAGATCAAGTATTTTCTGAAAATCTCACTTATATGTCTTTGGAATTTCATACATATGAATAGGTTTTGTATTTTTGCCAGATTTTAGTCATGTTTCTGGTTTCCATGTGAAATCCTCGCCCAACTGCCCTGCTTGCAGGAGAGTACTGAACTAGAAGTCAGAAATCCTCACTCTGCTGCTGTCCAGTGGGATTGTTTTTCCGCGGCATTTTACCTTTTCATCCTGGAAAGGGTGAACTGGGTTAAGCCTAATAACTCTTCTAACTCGAAATTTATTAATGTTCACCAATACTACTACTTCTTTTTTTTTTTTTTGAGATGGAGTCTCACTCTGTCACCCCGCCTGGAGTGCAATGGTGCGATCTCGGCTTACTGCAACCTCCGCCTCCCAGATTAAAGCGATTCTCCTGTCTCAGTCTCCTGAGTAGCTGGGATTACAGCCACATGTCACCATGCCCGGCTAATTTTTGAATTTTTAGTAGAGATTGGGGTTTCACTGTGTTGGCCAGGATGGTCTTGAACTCCTTACCTCATGATCCGCCGATCTCAGCCTCCCAAAGTGCTGGGATTACAGGTGTGAGCCACCACACCTGGACTTACCAACACTTCTTGAAGATAATGGTTTTTTTTAAAAAAAAAGAGAAAGAGGAACTTGATGAATAGGCCCCAACGTGGGGGGAAATTGGTTGTCTATTTGGGGGAAATCTCAGAGGCAGTGGGAATGTTCCTTGCCTGAGACAGCTCTTCCCCTTATGTATTAATTCCCCTTTATCCATGGGAGGTTCGTTCCAAGACCCCCATGGATGCCTGAAGCTGTGGATAGCACCAAATTGTTTATATTCTAGGTTTTCTTTTATACATATATACATATGATAAAGTTTAATTTATAAGTTAGGCACAGTAAGAGATTAACAACAATAATAGAATTGAATAATTATAGCAATATGCTAGATCATAGGTAAAAAAAACTGCAGAAAGCAAAACTGCATACAAGGTGCGGTTTTGCACTTAAAAAAGCTCCACTCCTAGTACTTCATTTCTTTGAATTATGTCATGTCCCTTTTCTTGTTTCCTTTTTGAAAACCTGGATATTCTCACCAATAGCCTCATTCTCCTCAGATGTTTTCTTCCATTTGTTTAGAGCACTTTTTTGAGATTTTGGGGTGGTCTGGCTGTCAACTCCCCATTTTTGCCCCCTTCCTTTCTCCCCATCTTCTGCTCTTCTTACATTCCCTTACCTGTAGCCATCTCTGAACACTCAGTCAAGCTCTAATTCCTCCTTCCTGCTCATCATCTAGTATTTATTCATCTCTTTTTGTGTTTATGAAGGTTGTCGAAATGTTCTTTGATTGTCCTTCCTTTCTCTCTCACTATCATGGGTTGTAACTCCAAAAAATTTTTTAAATTACCATTGTAATGGTGTCTCTGAATGGGAAGGTGATAACTATTGATGGCTTTTTTATCGAGGCAGCTCCTTTGCCTGAAGATTCACTATGATTTGTATTTAGTGTAAAGCCCAATTTAAAAAATGTTATTAGCTTAGTAATAACTATTTCTCTAAATACTCCTCTAAATACTGTATATTTGTATAGTACTTACAGTACTTATGCAAGTACTTACACTAGTGGTAAATCAACACTTATTAATTTAACAAATTATATTTCCCCAACACCGGTTGCTAACTTATTTAATAAACTAATAAACTCTTAGGAAGTTTATTACAAGTTTGCTATATAAAAATCTCTTTAATGCGGTAAGTATATAAAATGTAGAAGATAACATACACAAAATTATTTAATGGTTACTAAACTGATCATTAGACTGTTTAAAAATCCAAACTAGAATGTGAATATCATAGATTTCTCCTCTTAAAAAAAATTCTGTCCTACTATTGTATCAGTTTAAATTGTGTTTTATTTTTTTATAAACTCTAACGTGTTGGCTAAGTTTAAAACCCCAAAAAGTAAGAAATAAAAAATGTCTTCCGATGATTACTTTCTTAAGTTTGCCGTCGTTTTACCAGACATTATTTTACATTTTCCTAGGGTGTAGTCATATTTATCCGACTTAAAACGTCAGTAGAAGTTTTACAGTTTGGGTTGGTAGACAATTGGTTAAGATATGGGCCTTGGTTATGAGGTCCAACGTGATTCAAACCCAAGTCACTTCTTATTAGGCCAAATCTCCCCTTACGATCAAGATTTATTTGTCATGGTTCTCTGTATTTCACATAGATTAAAAATTTCATTTTAAATCTGGCACCTTTTGCAGAAGTGATGTACTTTTTAAGTTTTGCTGGGCTGGCATTATCTGTTCCATTTTCCTGCCATCACAATATATTGTCCTGATAGGTTAAAATTATTGGAAATTTATGTATGCGTAAACAGGACTTCATTATTAATAGGGTTAGTTAGAGCTTTATTCTTCAAAGACTTAAGGAGTCAAGTCCACTTAGTTCCCTTTACTCTTTGGAACACAACTAATTTATCATCTTGGAGCACACTGCTAGACTTTCATTTAAATTAGTTATTGTGTATGATCACTGATGCTAATGAGCAGCAAGAATCGCTTCCGCTTGGTTCTTATAAATAAATTGTGGCATTGGTCACCCTTCCTGAAATAGTCTCTACCTCTCTGGGGACCATATTTCTCACATTTTGGGGGAATTGTAGACTTTAAAAAATATATACTTATTCATTTAAACCAAAATGCTCTTAAAATATTCAAATATGTAATAACACACTGCTACTTATTAAAAGAAATAAAAATTATATTCTATTTATTCTTGTTTCTTGTTACAATTATCTTTTTGTATATTTTGTAATCTCTTTTGTGTGTCATCATGCATTCATGGCCTTATGAAGTTTTTCAATTAACTATGATTATTATTTCATTTTTGATGCTCAAATTGGGCAATGGGACTCCAATTAAGCAAATTCCTTTACTTTTTCCTATGTCTACTTTCTGGCAATAACATGGTGATCTAGACCAATTCTGATTTGTTTTCTATTCCCCGATGTAAGAAACTGCTTGTTAAGGAGTAAAGGAGCAGGGAGCAGGCAGTCCTAGCTCCTCTAAATGAATAATAGCATTGGAGATCTGGCCTTTGTAATTTATCATGAGTAATAGTTGTAACAAAAACACTATACCAGCTTTGGGCCACACTGGTGACAGAGCTTGAAAAGAAGATTCTTTATAAGCTTCTGGTCCTCATTGAACTTTTACAATCTGGCATATGTTTCCCTATTTTTATTTTTTTGTAATCTGAAATTTCAAAGATCATCAAGAATTTCTCTTACAGTGAAAATAATGTTGCATATTTAGTCTGCCACCTTGAGACAAACCCTCTGTGCATGGTTTTAAATTTGCACTGTTGTGGTCATTCTGAACAGAAAATTTTTCATCTTTTTATATCATTGAAACATATAAGACTTTTGGATTTTTTAAATAAATCCTCATAAACATAATTTTAATGGTTATATACAACTTCATTGTTTAGATGTACCTCAAACATTTTCCTTTCATTGGACAATTAGCTGTTATTTCTTCATTTATTTACTTTTTGCTATGATAAATACCACACTGATAAACTTTTTTGTGGGTAAGGTTGTAACTGCCCAATGGGTTCACCTTGCCTGCTGCCTAGACAGAGCCAATTTATCAAGACAGGGGAATTGCAGTAGAGAAAGAGTAATCATGCAGCGCTGACTGTGTGGGAGACTGGAGTTTTATTATTACTGAAATCAGTCTTCCCAAGCATCAGGGATCAGGGTTTTTTTTTTGTTTGTTTGTTTTTGTTTTTGTTTTGTTTTTGAGACAGAGTCTTGCTCTGTCACCCAGGCTGGAGTACGGTAGCACAATCTCAGCTCACTGCAACCTCCACCTCCCAGGTTCAAACAATTCTCCTGCCTCAGCCTCCTGAGTACCTAGATTACAGGTATGCACCACCACACCCAGCTAATTTTTGTATTTTTAGTAGAGATGGGGGTTTGCCATGTTGGCCAGGCTGTTATCAAACTCCTGATCTCAGGTGATCCACCCACCTCAGCCTCCCAAAGTGCTGGGATTATAGGCATGAGCCACCGGGCCAGGCCTAGGGATCAGAGTTTTTAAGGATACTTTGGCGAGTGCAAGGCAGCAAGTGAGTTAAGAGTGCTGATTTGTTGGGTTGGAGATGAAATCATATTGAGTCAAAGCTGTCTTGGCTGAGTCAGTTCCTAGATGGGGTCATAAGATCAGATGAACCAGTTTATTGATCTGGGTGGTGCCAGCTGACCCATCAAGTGCAGGGTCTGCAAATATCTCAAGCACTGATTTTAGGTTTTACAATAGTGCTGTTATCCCCAGGAGCAATTTGGGGAGTGTCAGAATCTTGTAGCCTCCAGCTGCATGGCTCCTAAACCATAATTCTTAATCTGTTGGCTAATTTGTTAATCCTACAAAGGCAGTCTAGTGGTCCGGCAAGAAAGGGATTTATTTTGGAAATGGGCTGTTATCGTCTTTGTTTTAAACCATAAACTAAGTTCTTCTCAAAGTTAGTTCAGCCTGTGCCCAAGAATGAGCAAGGGCTTGGAGGTTAGAAGCAGATAGAATTGGTTAGGTCAGATCTCTTTCACTGTTTCAGCTATGATTTTGCAATAGCCATTTCAAGGTCTTTTGTGGTAATTATTGCTTTCTAAGGGGAGATTCTTAATACTTGAATTACTGGGTCCAAGGGTATGAACATTTTAAAAACTCTTTATCTGAAAATAAGACTAGTAATAATAATACCTAGTTCACAAGGTTGTTGTAAGGATGAAGTGAGCCAATGTATAAGGCATGTAGGATTGTTTGTAACACAGAGTAAGTATTCAGTCACTGTTGGCTATGGTGTTAGGGAATACTGAACTGCTTTCACAGTGGCTCTACCCACTTACGCTACTACAAGCAGTGTTGTAGACAGCCAAGCAGGCAGCTTCTGAGCACAGAAGCTTTCCAGGAAGTCTGGGTTTTCACTGTGAGCAAATATCTCCCCAGCTGGCCAGTGAAGGTGGTTGCTACTGTCTTGGCTGCTCACCAAGAGGGGCTGAGAGTTCCTTTTCAAAACTGCTGAAGTCTGACTCGCTCTCAGCTGTTATAGTGGTGGGTAAGGATAGAAGTCAGCCTGGGGACCACAGACAGGCCTTAGTGCAACACATCGAGGGACTGAGTTTCCTGAATTTCTAATAGGCAGCTAAAATTATGAGAGGCTGTGCTTCTGTAGGAAGATCTTCATAGCCATCTCTAGGATGGCTACCAAATAGCCCGAGAGCAGGAGGAACAATGGATTTCAGTTCTGCAGGTCCTGTGCTTAGGTGTTAAAAACAAATGCTTGTTCCTCAGGGCCTAAAAGAAGAACTTGCACTCGGACAAATAACTTTCTCAGCAAGGCAATTTACTTCCATGAAGGGTGCGCCTCATAGATGGAGCAATGGCGAGAGCACACCTGAACAGGGGAGGGGAGAGGTTCTTATCTCTGACACAGGTAGCCCCTACTGCTGTGTCGTTCCCCTATTGGCTAGGGTTGGACCACAAAATCTAAGCTGAACCTAGTTGACTAACTTGAACAGTGGAGGAATGCAGTTACACTGGTGGGAAGGTGAGAAGATCAGCTTTGGTGGGAGTAGTTGTTTCAGTGGGAGAGGTAATTCACAGAGTGGGTAGCAGATATGGAATGTGGGATTCATAGGTAAACACTGGCAGGAAGGTTGTTTACCAGGGCCAGGGAAACAGAGAGAGTAAGGAAGTCTGGCCTTGAAAACAGGGAACAAAGGACAAGGAAACTTAAGCAAGCTAAGCCTTTGAAGGAGAATCTCCTACTATATTTAACATAAGGGATGTGGGAATTTGGGGAAAAAAAATCATAAGGTCTGAATCATAGGACCTTATGATCCTATGGACTCTATACTATAGAAAGGACTATCACTGTTTCCCTCTGGTGCATCCATCCCCAGGAGCTGTGAGTACTGTGTCCCATCACTGTTTTTCCCCATCCTCCTACTTCCTCCCAGCAGCAGCCAGTGACTGACTGATGTGGCCCTCAGGTGCAACTGATGCTTCAGAGCATTGCACCCTCAGCCTAAGGCTAAACGTTGCTGGATACTACATTCCAGTTTACCAACCTCCTTGCCCTATCCTGCTTCCTTCTCTCACATCCATGCCACACTGCACTCAGCATGCCTTGGATAAATCAGGTACACCTGAACCTCTCTGTTTTTAGGAAACCTCGCCTAAGATAAGATTAGTCAACAAAGTAGACTGTTATTTGATATAGATAAGCTACATCTGTATAAGATACAGCTTACATCTATATCAAAAGCCAAGTTGCATCTAAGGGATGGGAGAAGAAGAGGGAAGGAGGTGACTTGCTGGAGATGCTAACCTTTGAGCTGGGTGTATATGTATAAATACATAGTATATATATGTATAACATATACTTAAAAGTAAAATAAGATAATTTCTTATAATAGCAGTTGTTGTTAAAAATCTGTAATGTACCTGTGTAACAATCCTGCAGGATGCAGGATGTGCATATGTACCCCAGAGCCTGAAGTACAATTTAAAAAAATAAAAATAAAAAATATATATAATTTTGTTGTTTTAAACTGAAAAAAAAACCTATAATGTTAGGTTTTAGGCAGATGTGATGTGATGATTGTAGGATAATTATTTTGACTTTTTAGTTCTGTTCAGTATGGTCTGCACATCTCTCTCAACATTGTCTATATAACTAAAGGTCAGCAGTCTGTTCCTCTTGCTGGTATCCTGGTACGCTGATTCTACAATTCAAGCTGCCATTTATTTAACACATAGGTCTTGAGCATTTACTGTGTGCTAGGGATTCTACTATGAACCAGGATTTTTTTTTAAAGGATAAGTTGATTCACTGCTCTACTGTTCACCTCTCTAATGACTCATGAACCACCAGCTGGGCCTGGTGGCTCACGACTGCAATCCCAGCACTTTGGGAGGCCAAGGTGGGAGGATTGCTTGAGTTCGGCAAAAGTTAACTGGGCCTATATTCCCAGCTACTTGGGAGGCTGAAGTGGGAGGATCGCTTGAGCCTAGGAGGCAGAGGATGCAGTGAGCTGAGATCACACCACTGCACTGACAAGCAAGACCCTGTCTCAAAAAAAAAAAAAAAAAAAAAAAAAATCCAGCAGTCTTAAAAAAGTCTGAATCATTCCTCCCCTTCCTCATAGCTATTTCAACTTTTGGTTCACAAAGAGGAAACTTGTGATGTTTTTGTTTATCTGCTCTTATATTGTTAGACAAGAGAAAAGTATGAGGATTTTTGTAAAGACTTAACAATTTTATTATGACCCAGAAGAATCATCATGTTTTGTCAAAGTCATCCTGCCTGTTAGCTACACATTAGAAGAGGGATTTGAAAACTCCAGAGCTTCATGCTGTTTTCCCTCCAAGGATGAGAAAGACCATGGAAAAGCTATAAGAAGTGTTTCAAAAAAGTTGCAGAGTGTTTGATGGATAATAAACTCAGAGCCCTGAGATGTGTAAACTATATAATTCAATGGAATTTGCTTTTTCAAAAGCAGCTGCAAGAAAAACAAAGCAAAACATAAAAACACGCCAGATAACAGTAATCTTACACATAGCTAAAAATCCATTCCATGTTGTAGAAGAGGAAATCAATAAACACTCCAAGAATTGAAGTTCTATCCTCCCAGAGGATAGAAAGGGATAGCTTTAGTGAGCTCAAGATGGCAGCTACAAAAGGTATTTGCTCTAAAATTAATTTTAAGAAAAAAATTAAATCATCTATAACTGATGTGTTAAATGGGATGGGACTCATAGGACACAGTAAAAAATCTTTATTTTTCCCACTGTGTCCCACCTAATTTTTTGCTCAAGTGTATGCAAGTACACATGTGTGTATTCTCTCTCTCTCTCTCTCTCTCTCTCTCTCTCTCTCTCTCTCTCTCTCTCTCATTGCCAATAATTCTTCCTGGACCTATTGGTGTAAACAGGCAGGTCCTGCAGCTTATCTTTACATTCTTAGATGATAAAAAGTCCGTTAGACTTTTTAGTTGCCCAAAGAGTCTCAGTTTAGTGATTGTCTTATTCCATGAAACAGGAAGGGCTTGAAACCTCAGTTATAACCCTCTTTTCTCACTAGCCCTGGCCTGGGTTGGCTTCTCTGTTTCTCCACCTTTTCACTTCTCCTCCTACTCCCTGCTTGGTTCCTAGCTAGTTAGTCTGGGGGAGATGGAGTAGGGGAGTGGGCGAAGTAAAGATGATCCGAATATGCCACCCCAAAACATGACACTTTGGCATAAGGATCATTTTGAGCTGAAAGCAATTGAGAATCATCAGATACAGGAAGAGTTTTTTACCTTCCCCTTATCTACCTGAAAGCAGGGCATACATTTTCCCTTGAGAAAGGTACCCCATTGTGCCAGGACAAAAAGAGAGACTCTAATTGACGGCAGAAAGTCAACACCAAGATGAGTTTTCATAAGCGGATGCATTACCAAAATGGCCCTTATCTTCCATTAGTCTCCCTCATATAGTTCTTAGTTATATCCCCACAATTTATCATCCCTTGAAGCCCAAACCCCACTCCTTTGTTAAAAGGGTATAAAAACCCCCAAGTCCAACTGCTTCTTTGAATTTCATTTCTTTTCTATGAACTCCCATGCACATAAGTATTAATAAAAATTGTGTGTCTTTCCTCCTGTTTATCTGTTTTTTGTTAGTTTAATTCATAGGCCGGGTTCTGAACATAGGAAGGTAGAAGAAAAGATTTTTCTTCCCTAGTGTAGAAAAGGGCAAGAAAGGATTTAGGAGACTGGCAGTGGTTTCTTTTCTCTTCTGCTTTTGACAAGCGTTTAAAGCTGACTTTCACTTGGGCTTAGTGAACAGTCGCAGCTGACTCCTTTCTTGGGAGTCAGTGGTGAGTTCTTTAGAGGTCCTACCATACAGGGATATTTTTTCTTGTGTTGCCTGCAAAGCAGGTGATGCTTTTTAATCTGTTGGCCTTTTGTATTTCCTCTGTCATTCCCAGGGAATACATAGTTCATTCGGACTCTCTGCTGTCTTCTTATCCCTCCAGACACTGCTCTAAGCCAGGATTGAAAGAATGTGTCTAGCAGCCAAGAGAACTTTAAGCATACTTACCCCCTGCCCCTTGTGGATAGGTGGCTGAATCCCAAAATAGATGGGTCTCTTTCTGCCCCGCTGCCCTCAGGCTCATAGCCAAAGCCTCTTGTCTTCAGATTTCTTAGGCATCAGTCAGACTTTGGTCCATGATTTCTCCAGCTTTCCAGGAGACTCACATCAATCTCTTGGGGCAGCTAGGTGATAAGGGGGAATAAAGAAAATTTAAAAATACTGTAGAGTAATAATGACCTTTTCATAAAAATATGTTTACCAGTCTCCCACCTTTCCAGCTGAATTTTTAGCCTGGCTTCTCTATTTCTCCACCTTTTCACTTATCCTCCTACTCCCTGCTGGGTTCCTAGCTAGCTTTGCTGGAAGAGATGGAGTAGGAGACAGGGTGGAGTAAGATGTTCAGAATATGCCACTCCAAAATATACCACTTTGGTATGAGGGTTATTTTGAGCTGAAAGCAACTGAGAATCAACAGATAAAGGAAGAGTATTCATGTACTCTTCCAGCCATGATTCACCTCAATCATGACTGCTGAATTTTTAGCCACAGCATAAATAGCTTAGGGTGGAGTGATGGGTGAAGATGACTCTCCTCTGAATCCAGGTCTAATGGTCAGAGTTGCTATTATTACAGAACCAGTCTCACAGATTGCAATGGGAGTGATAGGGCCCAGAAGCAAGAGTAGACAGGTGGATGCAGTTATCATAATGAATGGCAGGGTCGGAGTGGCAGCAGAGCAGGCTCGACCCACAGAGTTGAGATGTGCTTAATGGACACAGAATGCCTAGGGGTAAAGGAGATGGCTGTACTATACAGTCAACAAGGGTATCATGAAAATAAACCCCAGGAGGCAGAGGACAATTGCTCCAATATAAAGACTTGATTATTTGTCCAGTTTTCATACCTGATTTGGTTTTCAAACTCAGAATGCATTGATTGATGAGGGGGCTGGGTCCTCAGGAGGAAGGACCCTGTGACACTGTGGCAAGGATACACAGTAATGGTTTTCCCAGTGCTTCCACAATGAGACCTATGGCCATATACTCTGGTAATTATATGCTGGAGAAAAGAGGAAGACCAAACTTTTGCAGACTGTTGGACACAGGGCCCAGCTTAACAGTGATGGTTTGAGACCTGGTGATTATATTGACGCTCGGAAACTTAGAGTGAAGGAATATGAGATCCAGGTAATAAACAGAGTCCTGGCCAAGGTCCAGGTTGGTCTAGTTAGGTAACAGACCCACCTGACAGTCATTTCGTCTCTCTCTTAATGTAAAATTGGGATTATCATACTTAGTAGCTGCCATGAGCTCCGCATTAGACAACCCATGGGGTAAGGGCTGTCACAGTGGGCAAAACTAAGTGAAAGCTCTGTAAGTGTAAACCCCTTACACCCCTCAACAAAATAGAGCAAATCAAAAATAATACTGCATTCCAGGACAGTTGACGGGAGAATGGCTAAAATTATTGCCACTTCTAAGTATCAAAATGATACAGGAGTGGCAGTCCACATATCTTCAATTAATTTATCACTCTGACTCCTGGAGAAACCTAATGTGCCCTGGAGGATAAGTAAAAGGTCTTCAGAAAACCAGCCAGGCAGAAGCCCCAACCATGGCTGCTGTTCCAGATGCGATATCTTTGCTAGAATAGATTAACACGACCTCAGAAATATGACATGTGACCACTGATTTGGCAAACACATTCGTTCCTATTTCAATTAGAAAAGGAAATCAGAAAGAGTTTACATTCATATATGGTGGTTAGTAATATACATTTACGATTTTGTCTGAGAGCTTTGTTAACTCTCTTGCCCTCCGAAGAGATCTGGACCATCTGGTCATTAGGCAGAACATCACATTGATCTACTGCACTGACTTCATTATGCTAATCAGGCCCAATGAACAAGAAGTGGCTAGCATGCTAGAGACATTGGCAAGACACATGCTCTCCAGTGAATAGATGATAAATCCTGTAAAGATTCAGGGACACACATATCAGTAAAATATTTAGGGGCTCAGTATGGGCAAAGGCAGCCCAGGTCACCCTCTGCAAAGTAAAAGAGAAATGATATATCTTGCACTTTCCATCAATAAAAGAAACACAATGTCTGATAAGCTTCTTTGTGTTCTGAATGCAACCTATCTCCATATCTGAGAATATTGCTCCAGTCCATTTACCAAATCATGTAAAAGGCTACCAGGTCTGACTGGGCCGAGAGCAGAAAAAGGCTTTTTAGCAGGTCCAGGCTATGGTGAAAGCAATCTGATATTTGGGCCACACAACCTTGAAGATCCCATGGTATTAGAGGTAACAGCAATAGAAAAAGATGCCATGTGGGTCTATGTCAAGCCTCAGTGGGAAAAGCACAACATAGGCTCTTTTAGATCAAGAATAATATGCCGTTATGTACCTTTTGAAAAACAACTCCTGCCATGTTACTGGACCTTGGTAGAGATGGAACATCATGAGTTACCAGGATACCATGTGTCTGGAATTGCCTATCATTAGCTTTCATACTCACAAAGTAAAAAGTATGAGATGAGCCCAGGAATACATTGTAAGGTGGTCGTGGTATATCTGGGTTGAGCGAGAGTAGGACTAGGGCACAAGCAAGGTGCCCAAGTAGGTAGTGTAGAAATTGGTGTCATCCTCTGTTGCACAAGGGCCCTTTCCTCTGCATATACGTCTGGCTCTATGAGCTATCCTTTAGGACCAGCTGAGAGAGGAGGAAAAAACCCAAACCTGTTTTATGGATGGGTTAATATGGTATGTGGGGTCAGGCTAAAAATGATGACAACTGCTTTGTCAGTCTGGAGACTGACCTTGAAAGACAGTGACAAGGCACAATTCTCTCACTGGGCAGAACTCAAGGCAGTGTACCTGACTGACCATTTTGTGTGTAAGGAGAAGCGGCCAGAGGTTAAAATATATATGGAGTTATGGGCAGTAATAAATGGACTGGACCCCGGTGAGGGGCACATCTATTTCTGTCCTGCTCTCATGTCTTTCTTGCTCTTTCTCCTTCGTTTTGGTATAGTACTTGGAATGTATAAGTGCTCATTCTTCCAAACATCCATTCATGCCTGTTCTGTGACAGGCATTGTTCTGCGTGATTGGAGGAATTAAAATGAATCAGACGGTATCATCCTCTTTCTCCGCCTCACTTGCATTTACCATGTGTTTCTACATGCCTGGCACTGTACTAACTGCTTTCTAGGTGCACGATCTCATTTAATCCTCAGAAAACCCTATGAAGATTGGTGGTGCTATGAGATGAACCAGACACAGATGCTTACATAACTCGTCCAGTCCTCACAGTCAATAAGCGCCTTGTTGGAATATGAACCCAGGCAGATGCTGTGTTTTCAGAAATGAATCAATGCCAACAATATTCCATGGGAGTTCACATGTGAAAGGAGGCCAGTCACTAATACCATTAACACAAGTAAGATCTATTTTCTTGTTTGTATTCTTTTTATGTATGTTAATGTTGATGTGGGTAAGTTGCCCTTAAATTGCCTTTGGATCTCCATTGTTCCAAGGGGTCATGATCCAATAGTATTCTTCACTCCTCATTCTTTACATCACCTTGTGAGACTGATCCTCTTTGAGCACTGCAACTTGACACTTTCTAATTCTTAATGAGAAAGCCTTTTGTTTGTTTTCTTAAAGAAGCCTGCTTCCAAGTTCCTGGGAATGTAGCAGTCACTACATTAGCTCTGTGATTGACGCATGGAAAGGTCAAATAGCTTGCACAAGGTAATTCTGCAGGCTAGTGGCGCTGCCAGCACATGATCTGTAGATCCGGCTCTGTGCCCTTAGCTGTGACCATTGGATCAAAGAGTCACCTTAAAATCGGGGAGCACCTGTAAGCAGCTTCAGTGTGGCAAGTGCATTGCATACTGTTGGTATTTCAGCCACTATCCATATATGATCAGCAGTTTTGCTGTTTTCAGTGGCCTCGGTAATTGCCTGTTTATGGTAAGCACTTGGCATTTTTGCTTAGTTTTATTTTTTTACTTTGTATTCTTTAATTCATTTTAATGTTGATGTCATCATTGGAAATAATACAATATTGGGCAACTTCAAAAGAATAGCATTGGTGTGTGAACATAACTTCTATTTTACTTGATGAACGTGCCTTAAATCAACTTTGTGAAATCGTCCTTGTGACATGAACCACAGGGTGGATGCCGATCATGGAAGCTCCCAGCAGGTATGAGACTTTACTTAAGACCGAATGATTTTGCATAATTAGTTGAGGGCCACATAAACTGGTACATTTTAAGAGATGACTTTATATGCTGGGAAATGTATGTAGTCTCAGCAATTAGAGAATGTATTAACAAATCCATGCTTGTCATATAAAATCCCTTCCCACTCAGAAATAGGCCGAGAACTGTAGTAAATTATAAAAGTTCTCCAAAGATGTATGTCGGAAAGGCTTGGTCACTTGCTTTCTTCTTCATTTAAATTCTTATAGTTACTTATATAGTTACTATATTGTTACTTACAGGACAAGGACTAGGGTGATGTGAATGAGGTACTTACCTCAGGAACAAAATGAAAAAGGATGCCAAAAGCTCAAGAATCGAGATAAAGAATATTTAATGCAATATTTTAAAAATATCAAATTATACCTAAAAAGTCTTGATGAACAAGATAGCAACATTTTAAATAAAGTCAGAATTTGACCCTGGCTATCATGACCCATCTTAACCCTATTCCTGGTCCTGTCTGCTTATCTAAATACTTCCTGTATCCTGCACCACCCCCTTCCTGCTCCTCCACAGCCCCACTGTAAGCTGCAGGAGGGAAAAACCATCTCTACCTTTTTCACCATGATATCTGCAGGGCCTGTCACACTGGATATTCTCAGTACATTTTTTTTCCCATGAATGAATGAAAAAGTATTTTTTTTCCAGTGGAAGGAGGACTAGGCTATGAATCTACAAATAGCTGATGCCAGCTACTCTCTGTGTGGCCTGTATTAAGTCACTTCTCTCAGCTTCATCTTTGAAAAGAGGGCATTGAGCACTATGAGTCTTGTGGGTCTCTCCAGCCTCTCCATAGTAAGATTTGTACCTGATATTAGGACAGTCTGTCCTCATGGGGATTAATCCATCCAACCATCCCAGAGCACTGATCACATGCCACCCTAGTACCTAACAGTGGGTTCGATGCTGGAGAAAGGAAGATCAGAAACAAGGGTCTCTGACCTTCACGAGCTCACGGTGCAGCAGGAAGGCAGACATGTGGGCATGCATAGGGGAATGTAATTAGAGCTTAATAAATTCTAGAAGAAACATTAGGGAGGAAACCCCGAGTCTCCCAGGGGCATTCCACATTTTCACAGAGGATTTGAATAGAGAGAGAAGGATAAGGAGGGGTTTGTCAGCTGAAGAAGAAAGGGTGGGGGCTTTCCAGCTCAGGGAAGAGCATGTGTGTGAGTGACTAGATGTGTTTTCTTTTCCTTTCCGGAGACTACCATATGGAAGGCGATGGATACTAAGAATAGAATGGGGCCTTTTAAAATTAAACTCGAGGGCGAAGGAGGAGACTGTTTTTTTTTTTTTTTTTTTTTTTTTAAATATAGTAAGTAGAGGAGTTATACTACTAGGTGTTCATCTCTACAGTGCGAAGTTGTAAGTTTTTTTTTGTTGTTGTTTGTTTAGAAATGAGGTCTCGCTATGTTGCCCAGGCTGGAGTACAGTGGCTATTTTCCGGTGCCATCATACCTCGCTCAAATTCCTGGCTCGTGATCCTCCTGCCTCAGTCTTCAGTCCTACAAGTAGCTGGGGCTACAGGTGTGTGCCATCCTGCCCAGGTACAGTACAAAGTTTTGATTGTCTTTAAAATATTCCATACTGAGGCCAGACCCCTCCTTCTCTTGAGGGTCATGGTGCCCTCTCTTTGTCTGCCCTTACCATCTAAAATCTGTCTCCACCCTACCTGAAAAAATGATGATCCCATCTTGGCTGGAGGACATACAAAGCCGGACAAGGTAGAAGGGTGTGTGTGTGTACTCTTACATGGTCAAGTGTCCTAAGGGTGTGTGATTTATGGGGTTAGAGAATTATATGCTGGAATCAGTGAATTTGCCCCATAATGGAAAGGATTATTGCCATTGTTGAGGGTAACGGCGATAATTAGAGGAATACCCCTCCTCCTGATTTCACAAAGGAAACTTAGCTAAAGGTTAGGTGTTGTTTGAAGATCATCCAATTGCATTCTCTTCCCACTGGGATCTTATTCTCTAGATGAGTAACTCAGGTACCATTGTTTAGATTGTCTCCAGTTTATGAAAACTCATTTGATTGGTTTAAAATGCCAGAAAGTGTGTGCTGGGCTAATCATATAAATGCTTAGGTTAGAAAGAGAAGAATAATGAACATTTTTCTTCATATTGGAAAAGTTCCCTTGGTAGTGGTTAAGTTTTATGATACATAAGACCCTTCATTTACTGTCTTACTATTATATATACTTCAACAGACAATCCTTATAGCAGCATCCCGGAGAAAGCAGCCAAAAAATAAATGGGGGAGAGGGGACTCAAATGCTCTCAGATTGGGTTGTTAACAACTGTGATCCAGGTTGTCTCCTTATATAATAGTTGATTATCTTACAAATCAGCATTTCAGTCAAGAAAACTGAGCCCCAGCACATAAAGAAACTCCTTTCCAGGACTCCTGGATTGAAACCTCTGTTTCAGGATGGCCCTCCGGGGAGCTGCTCTCCACAGAGAGATGACGCTGAGGTGAAAAATAAGGTCTCAATACAGTTAGAGGCTTCGCTGCCTGGCAGTCATTTGGGAACTTCTTTGCTTTTTTCAGAGAGCATTTGAGGTTGATGAGTTCTGGTGACTGTGACCTGAGGTTTCACAGGCCAAAGGGAAAGACAACAGAAGCCAGTATATACTCCCTCTCTCCCTCCTCCGATTTCACAAAGGGAATTACCTTTGCTAAAAGTTTGCAGGTCATCTGATTGCATTCTTTTTCCCACTGAGATCCCATTCTCTAGTTGGGTAACTCAGGTACCATTGTTTAGATTATCTGCTGCATTTTAGGTAGTGTCTCTTTCCTTTTGTCCTCCCAGGAGAGAGGAGAATTTTCCAACAATGATAATGAGGCTGGCTCTGTGCTAGGTAAACAAACCCTGACAAATAATAGCATTTGTACTCAGCTGCAAATTGTATTGGTTCAAATGCAAAGCAACATTAAATATTACATACTTTTTTTCTCTTGTCATGACCTAAAAATTGTAATCTAAGTGAAGAAAAATAAGGAGGTTTTATCTTATGGGCCAAATATTATCAATTGCTTATGGGAGTGCTGTGTTGGGAAGGGTACTGAGGTTGCTTTTAAGCTCAGTGAGTATGAGTTCTGTGATTAACTAGGCATGTCTGATGAGTGTGGGAAAGGGAAGTACTGGTACATGTGCCAGAAATTTGCAGCATCTTGATCTTACTTTCTAAACTCTCTCTTTTGCAATCACAGGGATTCTTTTTGTATTCTTTAAACCTAGCCTCCCAAGATTCACATGTTGCCATCCTATGCAATTAGCTATACTCTCAACTGACAAAGGGTTTCTTTGTTTCCTGGTAATTCTATAATCTCTACCTCTTGTTAATATTTTTTTATGCTTAGACCTTATGGTAGCAATCAAAGGATTACTAATTTTAAATCAGAGTACAATTTTTACCTATTCATTTGGAAAACATTTGAAAATTGTGTTACCTAGTGTTAGTGGCGACAGGATAAAATGAGCACTCTAATATACTACTAGTGGAAATGCAGTTTGCTAAATCTTTTTTGGAGGACAACTTGAAAATATATATTAAGAGTCTTAAAATGTGAACATATTCTTTGATCCAGGAATGGTTTTTCTTGGCATTTAATCTCAGGAAATGAATGAACAACTATTTACACTCCGGTATATACATTAAAGTGTTATATATCATAGAAAGAAATAAGAAACAGGTATAGTTAGCAAAAGTTAAATGACTATGATGTAATACTAACAAAATAGCAGCTTCCTTTTAATGATTTTCTATATGCCAGATACTTTACAAATTTTATCTTATTAATTTTCTATGTCAGATGAGGAAACTGAGGCTAAGAAAGGTAGAAGGACTTCCAATCCTAGTGCTATGTGTAGATTAGTTAATCTGAAAGCCTCCTATTATAAAACATGTAGACTTGCTGGAGAAAATATAACAATACTTAAATGGCCTATTTAAATGAATAGTTGCACTGGCAAGAATGTAAGGGAAATCCGTAGGAGCCAGAAATGAAGAGAATATTGAAACAGTGAATGTCAGGCAGAAGTGTTGACTGATTTGGGGGTAGAGCTGGAGATGGGGATTTCTGGTCTCTGTAACCATGGGGCTTTGATGTTAATATCTATGTGAAGTAGAAGACAAGATATACCCTAGGTGACGTGTGGGATCTCACACTCTGAATAAAGTTGGAATTCAGTGAGTAGGCGGACTAGCAAAAATGTTCACACATTGTCAAAGTGGGTCAGCAAGGCAGTTCTTCCCTCTCTAAGCACTGACTGAAAAATAAAATCAAGTAAAAAGTTTGGAATGGGACATCATAATTACTGGCCTACTCCAATTCGAGTGGAGATTTGAATGTAAATGACCCAAATGATCTAGGAATTCATAAGCCTTAAAGTCATCCTGAGCTGGTAATACTTTGGGAATATCCAATGGAAGCAACTATAAAACTTCTTTGAAATGACACACCTAAAATCTATATTAAACATTATCTTCACTGACAAAACCCAAGATAGAAAGTTTTATATAAAATTATACACATTTATTTAAACTTACTACAAACTACAAAATAGATGAAGACAAAGAAAATCCAACACAAGAAAGCAGAAACACAAGAGAATTCAGATCTTAAAGCACTTTAATAGGATTATCAAATGAAGTCTACAAAATAAGCACATTATAAAGAAGAAAATCATAGTCTTAATGCAGAGAAAGCATTACACAAATTTCAGTATCTATTTATGAGCAAATTTTAGCAAAATGGAAATGGATTAAGGGAACAGCCTCTACTGATAAAATGAATACAATAAACTTCATACTTAATGGTACTATGTTGAACCCTTTCCTTCTTGAGATTGGGAATAAGTAGGAATATCCTTTAAATACTGTTAAAAATATATTGAAGAAACTAGTCAGCTAAATAGAGGATGAAAAATAATAAAAGCATAAAGTTTAGATAGTCTTACTTGTAGGGGATATAATTGGGTATGAAGAAAATATAAAATAATCTGCAGGTGATTTATTAGGTATATTAAATAATTTGGCAAGGTCATCGGATACAGGGTTAACAGCCAAAAACCAATGCATTTCTATCAGTTAGCAACAACAACAACAACAAAAATAGGAAGTAAAATAAAATATACTAACTGCATAAAAAGTCATATATTCAGGCATAAATCTAACTGAAGTGCAAATCTTGCATTCAGATGGATATAAAATCTTATAGAGAGAACACCTACACAGAGAAATATATCATGTTCATAGATTGAAAGACTAAATATTGGTAAGATATTAATACTCCTCAAATTGATACCTCAAAACTAAGCATGCCCAGTAAAAATCTCAGCAGGCTTAATATCTGTATCTGTATCTATATATTTATATCTATAAATGTATATGTATTTTGAAACAATCACAAAATTACAGAAAAGTTGGAAACATATTCAAAGAAATTTTTTTCCTTAACCATTTAAGAGCAAGTTGCTGACCTAATACCTTACTACTACCAAATGGTTTATATCTACTTCCTACAAAGACATTTTCCTTAATTACCATGGAAACAGAAACCCTATATTGCTGTATCAACATCATATAGTCCTCAGACCTCATTTAAGTTTCACCAGTTGTCTCAATAATGTCTTTCATAAAAATGATCCCTTTAAAATCAGACTTAGTTGTCATTTGTCTTTAGAATCCTTCCGTATGAAACATTTTCTAGTTTCCTTGACTTTTATGATCTGGATGCTTTTGAGGATTACAGGGCAATTATTTTGTATAATGTCTCTCAATCCAAGTTGGTGTGGTGTTTCCTCATGATTAGATTCAAACCATATGTCTTTTGGAGGTAAATGAGAGAAGCTATGCTGGATTCTTAATTTATCCTATCAGATACTGCACAATTTCAGTTTGTCCCATCATCAGTAACGATCTCTTTGATCACTTGGTATCTTTAAGGTGGTATCTTGCCAACCTCCTTCATTATAAATTTACTGTTTTCCCCTTTGTAATTAAGTATTTTGTGGGAAGGTACTTTGGAAATATGTAAACATCAAATGGTTTTCTGTTTTATCCAATAGGCTATTTCATCATTATTTATTTTGATGTTCAAATTGTCCCCAATTTGACCAGTGGAAGCTTGTTCAGACTGACTTGATATACCTTAATTACACTTTGAGCACTTCTTGCTTCGTGATGCAAAAGACATTCTAGGTCCATCTCGTACATTCCCTTTCTTTTCCCAAGTATTGGTCATCTCTCCAAGGAGTTTTGGTTCCTTTTACTGAAAAATGGAGTCAAGACCTGGAAGCAAAGTGTGCACATTGATATTAGAATATTAATTGCATTCAGACTTTCTCAATGTACAAAAGGAATACATGTATTTATTTTTTTTTAATTTTTTTAAATTTATTTTTTGTTATACTTTAAGTTCTGGGGTACGTATGCAGAATGTGCAGGTTTGTTACATAGGTATACATATGCCATGGTGGATTGCTGCACCCATCACATCGTCATCTACATTAGATATTTCTCCTAATGCTATCCCTCTCCTAGCCCCCCACCCCCTACTATCCCTCCCCTAGCCCCCAACCTCCAACAGGCCCCAATGTGTGATGTTTCCCTCCCTGTGTCCATGTGTTCTCATTGTTCAATATCCTCTTATGAATGAGAACATGTGGTGCTTGATTTTCTGTTCTTGTGTCAGTTTGCTAAGAATGATGATTTACAGCTTTATCTGTGTCCCTGCAAAGGACATTAGCTCATCCTTTTTTATGGCTGCATACTATTCCATGGCATATATGTGCCACATATTCTTTACCCAGTCTATCATTGACAGGCATTTGGGTTGGTTCCAAGTCTTTGCTATTGTGAACAGTGCCACAATAAATATATGTCTTTATAATAGAATGATTTATACTCCTTTGGGTATATAACCTGTAATGGGATTGCTGGATCATATGGTATTTCTAGTTCTACATCCTTGAGGACTCGCCATATTGTCTTCCGCAATGGTTAAACTAATTAATTTGAACTCCCAACAACAGTGTAGAAGTATTACCATTTCTCCACATCTTCTCCAGCATCTGTTGCCTCCTGATTTTTTAATGCTTGCCATTCTAACTGGCATGAGATGATATCTCAATGTGGTTTTGATTTGCATTTCTCTAATGACCAGTGATGTCATCACCTTTTTTCATGTGTTCGTTAACTGTATAAATGGCTTCTTTTGAGAAATGTCTGTTCATATCCTTACCTGCCTATTTTTTGATAGGGTTGTTTGTTTTTTTCTTGTAAATTTGTTTAAGTACTTTATAGATTCTGGATATTAGCCCTGTGTCAGATGGGTAGATTGTAAAAAAATTTTTCCCTTTCTGGTTGCTGGTTCACTCTAATGACAGTTCCTTTTGCTGTGAAGAAGCTGTGACATTTAATTAGATCCCATTTGTCTATTTTGGCTTTAGTTGCCATTGCTTTTGGTGTTTTAGTCATAAAGTCCTTGCCCATGCCTATTTCCTGAATGGTATTGCTTATGTTTTCTTCTAAGGTTTTTATGGTGTTAGGTCTTATGTTTAAGTCTTTAATCCATCTAGAGTTAATTTTTGTATAAGGTGTAAGGGAAGGACCCAGTTTCAGTTTTCTGCATATTGGTAGCCAGTTTCCTCAACACCGTTTATTAAATAGGAAATCCTTTCCCCGTTGCTTGTTTTTATCAGGTTTCTCAAAGATCAGATAGTTGTAGATGTGTGGCATTACTTCTGAGGCCTCTATTCTACATCCATGAGATTGATAACCTAGATAAAATGGAATAATTTTATGAAAGACACAGTCTGCCAAAACTCACACAAAAAGAAATGGACAATTTGAATAGAAATAAAAAATATAAGATTGAAAAGAAAAAAATAAACCTGTCTTTGTTCATAGATGACATGATTGTCTATGTAGAAAATCTGGAAAAATTGACAAAAGCACTCTAATACATGATTATAGCAAGATTGAAGGATACAAGATTAATATGCAACAAACAATTGCTTTTCTATATATCAGCAATGAACAAGTGGAATTTGAAATCAAAACAATACTATTTACATTAGCACTTTAAAAATAAATACTTGTGTATAAACCTAACAAATTATGTACAATATCTACCTGAGAAAAACTACAAAACTCTATGGAAACAAATCAAAGAAGAACTAAAAGGAGAGCTATTTCATGTTCATGGGTAGGAAGACACAATATTGTCAAGATGTCAGTTCTTGCTAAATTTATCTATAGATTCAACAGAATCCCAATCAAAATCAAGCATGTTACACTGTGAATATTGACAAACCAAATCTGAAGTTTATATAGAAACTCGAAAGACCAACAATATTGAAGAAGAACAAAGTTGGAGGACTGATAGTATCTGACTTCAAGAATTTCATAAAGTTGCAGTAATCATAACTGTAGCATTAGCCAAGAATAGACATATAGATCAATTGAACAGAATAGATGAACCTGAAATAGAACCACACAAATATAGTCAAGTCTTCTCTGACAAAGGCATGAAAGCAATACTGGAGCAAAGATAGACTTTTCAACAAATGGTGCTGGAACCATTGGATATCTACATGCAAAAATAAAGAAATAAATCCAAGCTCAGACCTTATACCCTTTACAAAAATTACCTCAGAATAGATCATAGGCTTATATGTAAATGCAAAACTTCTAGAAGATAACGTAAGAGAAAACCTGGATGATCTTGGGTATGGTGGTGACTTTTAAGATGTAAAACCAAGGAATAATTCATGAAAGAAAAAGCAATACACTGGACTTCATTAAAATTAACTTCTGCTTTGTGAAAGACAATGTCAAGAGAATGAGAAGACAAGTCACAGATGGAAGAAAATATTTGCAAATGACACAATCTGTTAAAGCACTGTTATCCAAAAATATAGAAAGAACTCTTAAAACTCAACAATAAGAAAACAAACAAGAAACCATAATTGGCACATTTTAAGGATAAAGACCTTAAAAGACACCTCACCAAAGAAGTTATCCATGTGGCAAATAAACATATTAATAAATGCTCCACATAATGTGTTATAAGGGGGCTACAAATTAAAATAACAATGAGTTTTGAGGGAAGCCAAGATGGCTGATTAGACGCAGTCAGGAAGAGCATCTCCCGCTGAAAGATCAGACCATCAAGAAGATCATTACTATACAAGCACATCTTCTGAAAGAAGGCATTGAGAGTGCAGAGAGAGAGAATGCAGACCCTGGGCTGGAGTGGGAGGAATCTGGGAACCTTGAACAGGACTGTTGAATGCCAGGACTCATTTCCATCCCCTAGTGACTACTGAGGAAGGGGTCAGTTAAATAGGAGAGGAATGGCCCACTCTCACTACAAACCTCCAGAATTCTAGCTGCAGGAGACCCCATGACCCCCATGGACATTTGAGCTGGCAAAGAGAGCTGCTTGGAGAAGTGACAAAGACATGACTCTAGCCTATGTAGAGCCCAGAAGGTTTGATGTGGGAACAGCTGCAGTGGAGAAAGGACAGGGATGTCCATTCCCCAGGGCTCACCACACTACTTTAGGTAACTCTGGCTTTTGTTAGCTGTTGGACCTGGACAGAGCAGGGCTGTGTTGCCCATGGGCTGGGACCAGATTAATCTTAGTGCCCCCTTGTCCCCAGCCTCTTCCAGGATCCCTCACTGGCCATGCTTGTTTGCAGTACAGATTTGGATGCCCAACTGGGGTACTTCTTGATGATTGCTGATATAGCTTCTTCACTGGTAGACCCTGACTAACCATTGGAGAGCTACAGCAGATAGGGCCCTGCTGATGGGCACTCACCAGCAGCCTCCCTCCATCATTTTACTGATGAGCACCCATCTGCAGCCTCTCCTCAGTGCTTTGCTGGTATATACATGCATGCAGACCTCATCATTCTGCTGCCAGCAGCACATGCGTGTGTGTGTGTGTGTGTGTGTGTGTGTGTGTGTGTGTGTGTGTACTTTACCATGCTGCCTCCCAGCCACTGCTGGTGCATGTGCATGAATGAAGACCCCACTGCTACCACCCAACAAAGCACTTTTACTAGCACCCCCCTTCAGATAGTTGTTGCCAGAGACTGGGAACATGTTGGTCCTTCTAGGACAGCAAGTACTTAATCTCAAGGGGACAGGGAATAAAGCAGTGGGCTTGGGTTCAGCCCCCCCAGGTTATATCATACAGTGCTGAGGTAGGTCAGGGCCCCCTGAAATCATTCAGAAACAAAGCCAGTTGACTGAATCCAACTTATACCACAGTCAAACCCTCAAGGTCATCAAATGCAAAGGCAAAAAAAAACCCACCCAAAAGTCAGCAACTTCAAAGATTAAAAGAATATCAGTCCACACAGATGAGAAAGAACCAGTGCAATAACTCTGAAAACTCAAAAAGCCAGAATGTTTTCTAACCTCAAAATGACTGCATCAGTTTCCCAGCAATGGCTTTTAGCCAGTCTGAAGTAGCTGAAATGACAGACTTAGAATTCAGAATCTGGATGGTAATGAAGATCATCAAGATTCAGAAGAAAGTTAAAATCCAATCCAAGGAATCTGAGGAATTCAGTGAAATGTTACAAGAGATGAAAGGTGAAATAGCCATTTTAAGAAAGAAGAAAACTGATGTGATAGAGCTAAAAACTCACTACAAGAATTTATAATACAATTGGAAAAATTAACAGCAGAATAGAACAAGCTGAGGAAAGAATCTCAGAGCTTGAAGATCAGTTATTTGAATCAACTCAATCAGACAAAAATAAAGAAAAAAGAATACAAAAGAATGAAGGAAACCTATGAGAAATATGGAATTATCTGAAAAGTCCAAATCTATGACTTATAGGCATTCATGAAAAAGAGGGAGAGAGCAAGCAAATTGGAAGACATTTTTGAAGATACTGGCCATGAAAATTTTTCCAGCCTCGCTAGAGAGGTCAACATTCAAATTCATAAAATTCAGATAACTCTATTGAGATACTATACAAAATGACTATCCACAAGATATATAGTTATCAGGTTCTTCAAGCTAAATGCAAAAGAAAAAATATTAAAGGCAAGTAGTGAGAATGGGCAGGTTACTTGCAAAGGGAACTCCATTAGGCTAATAGCAGACCTCTCAGCAGAAACCCTGCAAGCCAGAAGAGATTGGGGGCCTATATTCAGCATCCTTAAAGAAAAGAAATCCCAACCAAGAATTTCGTATCTGGCAAAACTAAACTTTATAAGCAAATGAGAAACAAAATTCCCTCCAGACAATCAAATGCTAAGGGAATTTGTAACCACCAGACCTGCCTTACCAGAGTTCCTTAAGGAAGGGGTAAAAATGGAAAGAAAACATCATAATCAGCCATCAAAAAAACCACACTTAAGTACATAGACCTTTGATACTATAAAGCAACCACACAATCAAGTTTGGATAACAACCACTTGACAATATGATGACAGGATGAAATCCACACATATCAGTATGCTTCTTGAATGTAAACAGGCTAAGTGCCCCATTTAAAAGGCAGAGTGGCAAGCTCGACAAAGAAGCAAAACCCAATTGAATGCTGTCTTGAGGAAATCTATTTCACATGCAATGACACCCATAGGCTCAAAGAAAAGGGATGAAGAAAAATGTACCAAGCAAATGGAAAAAAATAAAAGCAGGGGTTGTTATTCTAATTTCAAGAAACCAGATTTTATATAAAGAATAATCAAAGGGGGGGATCCAAGATGGCCGTTTAGGAACAGCTCAGGGTTGCAGCTCCCAGTGAAAGTGCAGAGGGTGAGTGGACACTGCATTTTCCTTCCCACAGACTAGGAAATTCCCAGGCAGAGGCGTTCCACTGGTTGCTAGCGCGGCTGTTTCGGCCAGCGCGGCTGTGTCTGCCAGCGCCGCTGCTTTGCCCTGCACGGCTGCTTTGTCAGCACCCTGGCGCTGCAGTTCTCTGTGCAAAATACACTCGTCTGGGTGTCCTTTTGGCTGGCGATTGGCACCACGGGAAGTCACCTATTCATCTATTTAAAAAGGGGACTGAACAGGAAACCAGGACAGTAGATTCCAGGGCAAAAAAAACCCACAACGAATCTCAGTGCTGCTGTTTAAGCCAGCGCAGTGTCGCTGCTCGCAGGGGAAAACACACAGATCCCAGTGACTCTTCAACAGGCGACTGGAATACCAACTTAAAAAAAAAAAAGGCCCTGAGGTAGGGAGCCAGGCGATCAGGCTCGGCTGGTCCCACCCCCACAAAAGAACAGCAATCAGAAAATCTATGGATAGAGAGTTTCACAGCAAGCGCAGCTGAACCCAGGATGGTCCAGCTCTGTTGGGGAGGGGCGTCCACCACCAAGGCAGCTCACCACTACGGAGGTAGTCAGCCAATGCTGAGGCAACCTGCCATTGCTGAGACAGCCCGACATTGCCAAGGCAACCCGCCACTACAGAGAGACTCTGCCTTAACAGAGATGGGCCACCATTGCCAAGGCAGTTCTAACTACACCCATATAAACAGGACTGCAGGAAAGTTCATGCGGCAGCTGGGCGGAGCCCACAGCAGCTCAGCAAAGCCTCTATAGGCAGACAGTGACTAGGCTGCCTCCTTGCTGGGCAGGGCAGCTCTGAAGGAAAAAAAAAAAAAGAAGGCAGCAGCATAACGGAAACTCATAGATAAAGCCCTAAATCCCTGGGACAGAGCACCTGGGAACAAAAAGTGGTTTATGAGTTCTGCTGCAGCAGACGTAAACGTACCTGCCAAGCAGCTCTGAATGAACAATGGAGCTCACAGTTCAGCACTAGAGCTCCTATAAAGAACAGACTGTCTCCTCAAGCAGCTCCCTGACCCCTGTATATCCAAAGAGCCATGTCATAAAGGAGAGATCAGACTGACACTTGGCAGGTATCCTTCTGGGACAAAGATAGCAGAAGAAGAAAACTGGTAACAACCCTTACTGTTCTGCAGCTGCTGCAGATGATCCCCAGGCAAGGAGGGCCTGGAGTGGACCTCAGCAGACCTACAGCAGGGGGGCCAGACTGTCAGAAGGAAAACCAAGAAACAGAAATAACCTCATTATCAACAAACAGAATATCCACTCAGAGACCCAGTCTGAAAGCCAGCAACTACAAAGATGACAGGTGGATAAATCCTTAAAGATGGGAAGAAACCAGTGCAAAAAGGATGAAAACACCCGAAACCAGAACACATCTCCTCCTACAAGGGATCACAACTCCTCACCAGCAAGGGAACAAGGTTGGATGGAGAACGAGTGTGATGAAATGACAGAATCAGACTTCAGAAGGTGGGTAGTAAGAAACTTCCGTGAACTAAAAGAACATGTTCTAACCCAATGCAAAGAAACTAAGAACCTTGAAAAAAGATTTGACAAAATGCTAACGAGAATGGACAAAATAGAAAGGAATATAAGTGAATTGATGGAGCTGAAAAATGCAACACGAGAACTTCGCGAAGCATGCACAAGTATCAACAGCCGAATTGACCAAGCAGAAGAAAGGATATAAGAGGTCGAAGAGCAATTCAATGAAATAAAACGGGAAGGCAAGAATAGAAAAAAAAGGGTAAAAAGGAATGAACAAGGTCTCCAAGAAATGTGGGACTATGTGAAAAGACCTAATCTACGTTTGATAGGTGTACCTGAATGCGACAAAGAGAATGAATCCAAGCTGGAAAACACTCTTCAGGATATTACCCAGGAAAACTTCCCCAACCTAGCAAGGCAGGCAAATATTCAAGTCCAGGAAATACAGAGAACACCACAAAGATATTCCTCAAGAAGAGCACCCCCAAGGAACATAATCGTCAGATTCACCAGGGTTGAAATGAAGGAGAAAATACTAAGGGCAGCTAGAAAAAAGGTCGGGTTACCCACAAGGGAAGCCCATCAGACTCACAGCAGATCTCTCAGCAGAAACCCTACAAGCCAGAAGAGAGTGGGGGCCAATATTCAACATCCTTAAAGAAAAGAACTTTCAACCCAGAATCTCCTATCCAGCCAAACTAACTTCATAAGTGAAGGAAAACTAAAATCCTTTGTGAACATGCAAGTACTCAGAGATTTTGTCACTGCCAGGCTAGCTTTACAAGAGCTCCTGAAAGAGGCTCTACACATATAAAGTAACAACGAGTACCAACCACTCCAAAAACATGCCAAATGGTAAAGAGAATCAACACAATGATGAATCTGCATCAACTAATGTTGGCAAAACAGCCAGCTAGCACCAAAATGGCAGTATCAAATTCACACATAAGAATATTAACCCTAAATGTAAATGGACTAAATGCCCCAATCAAAAGACACAGACTGGCAAATTGGATAAAAAGCCAAAACGCATTAGTGTGCTGTATTCAGGAAACGCATCTCACATGCAAGGATACACAAAGGCTCAAAATAAAAGGATGGAGATAGATTTACCAAGCAAATGGAGAGCAAAAAAAGGCAAGAGTTGCAATTCTCATCTCTGATAAATTAGACTTTAAAACAACAAAGATCAAAAGAGACAAAGAAGGACATTATATAATGGTAAAAGGATCAATGCAACAAGATATGCTAACAATCCTAAATATATACACACCCAATACAGGAGAACCCAGATACATAAGGCAAGTTCTTAATGACTTACAAAGAGACTTAGACCCCCACACAATTATAGTGGGAGACTTTAACACCCTGTTGTCAATATTAGACAGAGCAATCAGACAGAAAATTAACAAGGATATCCAGGACTTGAACTCAGACCTGGACCAAGCAAACCTAATAGACATTTACAGAACTCTCCGCCCCAAATCCACAGAATATACATTCTTCTCAGCACCACATCACACCTACTCTAAAACTGACCACATAATTGGCAGTAAATCCCTCCTCAGCAAATGCAAAAGAATGGAAATCATAACAAACAGTCTCTCAGACCACAGAGCAATCAAGTTAGAACTCAGAATTCAAAAACTAACCCAGAACCGCACAGCTTCATGGAAACTGAACAACTTGCTCTTGAATGTTGACTGGATAAACAATGAAATGAAGGCAGAAATAAAGATGTTCTTCGAAACCAATGAGAATTAAGACACAACATACCAGAATCTCTGGGACCCATTTAAAGCAGCCTCTAGAGGAAAATATATAGCAATAAGTGCCCACATGAGAAGCAAGGAGAGATCAAAAATTGACACCCTATCATCAAAATTGAAAGAGCTAGAGGAGCAAGATCACAAAAACTCAAAGTCTAGCAGAAGACAAGAAATAGCTAAGATCAGAGCAGAACTGAAGGAGATAAAGACACGAAAAACCCTTCATAAAATCAGTAAATCTAGGAGCTGGTTTTTTGAAAAGATCAACAAAATAGACAGACCACTAGCCAGATTAATAAAAAAGAAAAGTGAGAATAACCAAATTGATGCAATAAAAAACGATAAAGGGGATATCACCACAGATTCCACAGAAATTCAAACCATCATCAGAGATTATTACAAACAACTCTATGCACATAAACTAGTAAACCTGGAAGAAATGGATAAATTCCTGGACACTTGCCTCCTGCCAAGCCTAAACAAGGAAGAAGCCAAAACCCTGAACAGACCCATAACAAGGTCTGAAGTTGAGGCAGCAATTAAGAGCTTACCACCCCAAAAAAAGCCCAGGTCCAGACGGGTTCACAGCCGAATTCTACCAGTCATACAAAGAGGAGCTGGTACCATTCCTTCTGAAACTGTTCCAAACAATACAAAAAGAGAGAATTCTTCCCAAATCATTTTATGAGACCATCATCCTGATTCCAAAACCCGGCAGAGACTCAACAAGAAAAGAAAACTTCAGGCCAATATCCATGATGAACATAAATGCAAAAATCTTCAATAAAATACTGGCTGGCTGATTGTAACAGCACATCAAAAAGCTTATCCACCATGATCAAGTAGGCTTCATCCCGGGGATGCAAGGGTGATTCAACATACGCAAGTCTATAAATGTAATTCACCACATAAACAGAACAAAAGACAAAAACCACATGATTATCTCAATTGATGCAGAATCAACAGCCCTTTATGCTAAAAACCCTCAATAAGCTAGGTATTGATGGAATGTATCTCAAAATAATAAAAGCTATTTACGACAAACCAACAGCCAATATCATACTGAATGGGCAAAAACTGGAAGCATTCCTCTTGAAATCTGGCACTAGACAAGAATGCCTTCTCTCACCACTCCTATTCAATATAGTACTAGAAGCTCTAGCCCGAGCAATCAGGCAAGAAAAAGAAATAAAGGGTATTCAAATAGGAAAGGAAGAAGTCAAATTGTCTCTATTTGCAGACCATATGATTGTATATTTAGAAGACCCCATCATCTCAGCCCAAAAGCTCCTGAAACTTCAGAAAAGTCTCAGGATACAAAATCAATGTGCAAAAATCACATGCATTCCTATACACCAATAATAGACTTAAAGGGAGCCAAATCAAGAACGAACTGCCATTCACAATTGCCACAAAGAGAATAAAATACCTAGGAATACAACTAACAAGGAACCTAAAGTACCTCTTCAAGGAGAACTACAAGCCACTGCTCAACAAAATAAGAGAGGACACAAACAGATGGAGAAACAGTCCATGTTCATGGTTAGGAAGAATCAATATCGTGAAAACAGCCATACTGCCCAAAGTAATTTACAGATTCAACGCTATCCCCATCAAGCTACCAATGACCTTCTTCACAGAACTGGAAAAAAAACACCTTAAACTTCATATGGAACCAAAAGAGAGCCCGCATAGCCAAGTCAATTCTAAGCAAAAAAGAACAAAGCGGGAGGTATCACGCTACTGGACTTCGCACTATACTACAAGGCTACAGTAATCAAAACAGCATGGTACTGGTACCAAAACAGAGATATAGACCAATGGAACAAAACAGAGGTCTTGGAGGCAACGCAACATATCTACCACCATCTGATCTTTGACAAACCTGACAAAAACAAGCAATGGGGAAAGGATTCCCTGTTTAATAAATGGTGTTTGGAAAACTAGCTAGCCATATGCAGAAAGCAGAAACTGGACCCCTTCCTGACACCTTACACTAAAATTAACTCCAGATGGATTAAAGACTTAAACATAAGACCTAACACCATAAAAACCCTAGAAGAAAATCTAGGCAAAACCATTCAGGACATAGGTGTAGGCAAGGACTTCATGACCAAAACACCAAAAGCATTCACAACAAAAGCCAAAATATACAAATGGTACCTAATCAAACTCCACAGCTTCTGCACAGCAAAAGAAACAGTCATTAGAGTGAATCGGCAACCAACAGAATGGGCAAAAATTTTTGTAGTTTACCCATCTGACAAAGGGGTGATATCCAGAATTTACAAAGAACTAAAACAGATTTACAAGAAAAAAACAAACAAGCCCATTCAAAAGCGGGCAAAGGATGTGAACAGATACTTTACAAAAGAAGACAAACATGAGGCCAACAAACACATGAAAAAATGCTCATCATCACTGGTCATCAGAGAAATGCAAATCAAAACAACTTTGAGATACCATCTCACCCCAGTTCTAATGGTGATCATTAAAGAATCTGGAGACAACAGATGCTGGAGAGGATGTGGAGAAATAGGGACACTTTTACACTGTTGGTGGGAGTTTAAATTAGTTCAACGATTGTGGAGGACAGTGTGGCGATTCCTCAGGGACCTGGAAATAGAAATTCCATTTGACCCAGCAATCCCATTACAGGTTATATATCCAAAGGATTATAAATCGTTTTACTATAAGGACACATGCACACGAATGTTCATTGCAAAGAGCTGGAACCAACCCAAATGCCCATCGATGATAGACTGGACAGGGAAAATGTGGCACATATACACCATGGAATATTATGCAGCTATCAAAAACGATGAGTTTGTGTCCTTTGTAGGAACATGGATGAACCTGGAAACAATCATTCTCAGCAAACTGACAGAAGAGCAGATCAAACACCACATGTTCTCACTCATAGGCGGGTGTTGAACAATGAGAACACATGGACACAGGGAGGGGAGCACTACACACTGGGGTCAGTTGGGGGGAAATAGGGGAGGGACAGTGGGGAGTGGGGAGTTGGGGAGAGATAGCAAGGGGAGAGATGCCAGATGTAGGTGAAGGGGAGGAAGGCAGCAGATCACACTGCCACGTGTGTACCTATGCAACAATCTTGCATGTTCTTCACATGTACCCCAAAACCTAAAATGCAACAAAAGAAATAAATAGGAAGAAAAAAAGAATCTCCGATAAAGAGGGAATTCAGCTCTTATAATATGAAGGCCTATTAATATCCATAAACTCACTAACCTTTTGGAAATATGCAATTAAGATCTAGTGTTGGCCAGGCATGGTGGCTCATGCCTGTAATCCCAGAACTTTTTGAGGGTGAGGCGGGCAGATCACTTGAGGCCAGGAATTCAAGACCAGCCTGGCCAACATGGCTAAACCCCATCTCTACTAAAAATACAACAACAACAACAAAAAAGCCAGACGTGGTGGAGCACACCTGTAATCCCAACTACTCAGGAGGCTGAGGCAGAAGAACCGCTTGAACCTGGAAGGCAGAGGTTGCAGTGAGCCAAGATCACGCCACTGCACTCCAGCTTAGACGACAGAGCAAGACTCTGTGTCTCAAGAAAAAAAAAGATCTAGTGTCATGCAGCTTATTGTGATATTCCTTGATATGCTCATGGTAAAGTCATGTCCCCGCCACTGCCAAAAATAAATGAATGCTGATACTGTAAAAAAAAAAAGAAAAAAAAGAATAATCAAAAAGCACAAAGAAGAGTGCCACAAAATGATAAAGGGTTCAGTTCAAGAAGAAAACTATCCTAAATATATAAACCTAAACTAGCCTAGGTATATAAACACTGGAACACTCAAGATTCATAAAACAAGTTCTTAGAAACCTACGAAGAAACTTGTTTTACAAAAAAAATTTCCTGTTATTATTATGTGGTTATCTAAGTCTCTTCATAGGTTTCTAAGAACTTAGATAACCACAAAATAATAATGGGAAACTTCAACATCCCACTGACAGTATGACAGATCATTAAGGCAGAAAACTAACAAAAATATCTGGGACTTAAACTCGACCCTTGACCAAATGGTCCCAATGACCATTTACAGTACACTCCACCCAACAACAACAGAATATATATTCTCATCTGCACATAGCACATATACTAAAATTTACTATATGTGAAATCATAAAGCAATTCTCAATACTATTTAAAAAACAAGAAATGATGCCAATCACACTCATGTATCGTAGAGTAATAAAAACAGAAATCAATACTAAGAAGATTTCTCAAAATCATGCAATTTACGTGGAAATTAAACAATCTACTTCTGAATGATTTTTGGTTAAACAATGAAATTAAGGCAAAAGTCAAATAATTATTTGAAACTAATGAAAACAAAGATACAACACACCAAAATCACTGGGACACAGCTAATACTGTGTTAAGAGAAAACTTTATAGTACTAAACACCCACATCAAAAAGTTAGAAAACCCACAAATTAACAACCCAACATCATGCCCAGAGGAACTAGAAAAACAAGAGCCAACCAAGCCTGAAGCTAGAAGAAGAAAAGAAATAACCAAATTCAGATGCGAAACAAAATAGATGCGAAACACCATACAAGAGGAACAGTTGTTTCTTTGGACATAATAATTAAGATTAATAGACTGATAGATTAATGAAGAAAAAGACAATATTCAAATAAGCACAATCAAAAATGACAAAGGGAATGTTACCACTTACCCCAGAGAAATACAAAATACCCTCAAAAACTATTATATCTGTATGTACACAAAGTAGAAAACCTTTAAGAAATGGATGCTCCTGGAAACACGCAACCTCCCAAGATTGAATCAGGAAGAAATTGACACTCTGAACATACCAATAACAAGTTTTAAAGTTGAATCAGTAATAAATAGATACTAACCATGAAAAGGCCAGGACCAGATGGATTCACAACCAAATTCTTCTAGGCATATAAAGAGCTGTTAGGCACAAATTCTCACTTATAAGTGGGAGTTAAATGATGAGAACACATGGACACAAAGAGGAGAAAAACAGACAGTGGGGACTACCTAAGGGTGGAGGATGGGAGGAGAGAGAAGATCAGAAAAAATAACTATTGGATACTAGGCTTAGTACCTGGGTGATGAAATAATCTGTACATCAAATCCTCATGACATGAGTTTGCAAACTGGCACAAGTACCCCGAAACTAAAATTAAAGAAAAAAAAAAAAAGAGCTGGTATGAATCCTACTATTCCAAAAAATCAAAGAGAAGGGACTCCTCCCTAACTTATCCTAAGAGGCTAGAATCATTTTGATACCAAAACCTGGCTGAGACACAATGAAGAAAGAAAATTTTAGGCCAATATTCCTTATGAACATAAATTAAAAAAATCCTCAACAAGATAGTAGCAAACCGAATCCTGCAGCACATTAAAAAGCTAATCCATCATGATCAAGCAGGCTTTATTTCTGAGATGCAAGGTTGGTTCAATATAAGCAAATCAAGAAATGTGATTTATTACATAAATAGAACTAAAAACAAAAACCACTTGATCATTTCAGCAGACACAGGAAAGTCTTCTGAAAAATTTAACATCCCTTTATGATAAAAAAAACCCTCAACAAACTAGGCATCAAGGGAACATGCCACAAAATAACAAAAGCCTTCTATGACAAACCCACAGCCAACATCATACTGAATGGGCAAAAGCTGAAAGCATTCCCTTTGAGAACTGGAATAAGATGAGGAAGCCCACTCTCACCATTCCTGTTTGACATAGTACTAGAAGTCCTAGCCAGAGCACTCAGGCAAGAGAAAGATATAAAAGACATCCAAATAGAAAGAAAGGAAGTCCAACTATTTCTCTTTGCAGACGATATGATTTTATACCTAGAAAACCCTATGGTCTCTGCCCAAAGGCTCCTAGAACTAATAAACAACTTCAGCAAAGTTTCAGGATACAGCATCAATGTACAAAACTCAGTAGCATTTCTGTATTCTAATAATGTCTAAGCTGAGAGCCAAATCAAGAATACAATTCCATTTACAATAGCTACAAAGAAAAACCAAACCTAGAAATACAGCTGACCAGGGAAGCGAAAGATTTTTACAATGATAATTACAAAACACTGCTCAAAGAAATCAGAGATAGCACAAAGGAAAAAACATTCTATGCTCATGCATAGGAATAATCCATATTTTTAAAATGGCTATACTGCCTAAGTCAATTTATAGATTCAATAATATTCCCATCAAACTGACATTGATATTTTTCACAGAATTAGAAAAAAAAACTATTGTAAAATTCATATGAAACCAAAAAAGAACATGAATAGCCAAAGCAATTCTAAGCCAAAATAATAAAGCCAGAGGCATCATATTACTTGACTTCAAACTATACACAGATGCAGTAAAAAAAAAACAAAAAACAAACAGCATGGTACTGGTGAAAAAACAGACTTATAGACTAGTGGAAAAAAGTTTGAGAACTCAACAATAAGGCTGCATATCACAACCATTTAATATTTGACAAAGTCAACCAAAGCAATAATAAAAGGACTCTATTCAATAAATGGTGCTGGAGAACTGGCTAGCCATTTGTGGGGGAATGAAACTGGACTCTTTCCTTCCACCATATACAAAAATAAACTCAAGATGAATTAAACTTAAATATAAAATCTAAAACTATAAAAAACCCTAGAAGAAAAGCTAGGAAATGTCATTCTGGACATAGGCACTGGCAAAGATTTCATGATGAAGACCCCTAAAGTAATGTCAACAAAAACAAAAATTGACAAGTGGGTCCTAATTAAACTAAAGAGCTTCTGTATGGCAAAAGGAACTGTCAACAAAGCAAACAGACAACCTACAGAATGGGAGAAAATATTAGCAAACTATGCCTCCAACAAAGGTCAGATATCCAGAATCTATAAGGAACTTATTAAACAAATTAACAAGAAAAACCTAACAACCCTATTAAAAATAGGCAAAAGACATGAACAGACACTTCTGAATAGAAGCATACACATGGCCAACAAGCATATAAAAAGATGCTTAACATGAGTAATCATTAGAGGAATGCAAAGCAAAACCATAATGAGGTACCATCTCACACCAGTCAGAATCTCTAGTATTCAAAAGTTAAAAAACAAAAACAAAAACACAAACAAAATACCAGATCTTGGTAAGACTGCAGAGAAAAGGGAATGCTTATACTCTGCTAGTGGGAATGTAAATTAGTTCAATCACTGTGGAAGGCAGTTTGGAGATTTCTCAAAGAACTTAAAACAGGCCAAGAGAAGTGGCTCATGCCTGTAATCCCAGCACTTTGGGAGGCTGAGGCAGGCTGATCACCTGAGATCAGGAGTTTGAGACCAGCCTGGCCAACGAAGTGAAACCCCATCTATACTAAAAATACAAAAATTAGCTTGGTGTGGTAGTGGATGCCTATGATCCCAGCTACCCAGGAGGCTGAAGCAGGAGAATTTCTGGAACCTGGGAGGCAGAGGCTGCAGTGAGCTGAGACTGCACCACGTACACTCCAGCCTGGGCAACAGAGCAGACTCTATCTCAAAAAAAAAAAAAAAAAAAGAACTTAAAAAAGAATTACCATTCAACCCAGCAATCTCATTACTGGGTATATACCCAAAAGAGTAAAAATTGCGCTCTCATAAAGACACCTGCACACGTACATTCATTGCAGCAGTATTCACAGTAGCAAAGACATAGAATCAACCTAGATGCCCATCAAAAGTGGATGGGATAAAGAAAATGTGATACACATACACCATGGAATACTATGCAGCCATAAAAAAGAATGAGATCATGTTCTTTGCAGCAACATGGATGGAGCTCAAGATTATTATCCTAAGTGAATTAACATAGACTCAGAAAACTAAATACCATATGTTCTTATTTATAAGAGGGAACTAAACATTGAGTACACATGGACACAAAGAAGAGAATGATAGACACAAGGACCTGCTTGAGGGTAGAGGATGAAAGGAGGATGAGGATTGAAAAACTACTATGCTCATTACCTGGGTGATGAAGTAATCTGTATACCAAACCCCTGTGACAATTTACCCATGTAACAAACCTGCACGTTTCCCCGAAGCCAAAATAAAAGTTGGAAAGAAAAAATAACAATGAGATACCACTATACACCTATTAGAATGGCCCAAGTCCAGAACACTGACAATACCAAATTCAGGTGAGACTGTGGATCAGTAGAACTCTTCATTGCTGTTGGGAATGAAAATGATACATCCAATTAGGAAGACAGTTTTGCAGTTTCTTGCAAAACTAAACATACTCTCACCAACAATACAGTAATTGCATGCCTTCGTGTTTACTCAAAGCAGTCAAAAACCTATGTTCATACAAAAACCTGTACACAGATGTTTATATCAGCTTTATTTATTTATCATTGCTAAAATTTGGTAGCAACCAAGATGTGCTTCAGTGAGTGATGGATAAACAAACTGTGGTACATTTAGATAATGAAATATTATGATGTACTACAAATAAGTGAGATATCAAGCCATGAAAAGACATAGAGGCCTTGCCACCATGTTGATATGGATCAGGGTGCTGGTTGCTGAAGTTTAGGTAGTTGTGGCAATTTCTTAAAATAGGAGAACAATGAAGTTTGCTTAATCAATTCACTTTTCTTTTCACACACACATAATTTCTACTGCAGCACGTAATGCTATTTGATAGCGTTTTACCCACAGTAGAACTTCTTTCAAGATTGGAGTCAATCCTCTCAAACTCCGCACTGCTTTATCAACTAAGTTTATGGAAGATTCCAAGCCCTTTGTTGTTATTTCAACAATGTTCACAACATCTTCACCTGGATTAGTTTCCATCTCAAGAAATCAGTTTCTTTGCACATTCGTAAGAAGAAACTCCTCATCCATTCAAGTTTTATCATGAAATTGAAGCAATTCAGTCACATCTTCAGGCTGCACTTTTAATTCTAGTTCTTTTACAATTTCTACCACATCCGCAGTTTCGAACTACTAAAAGTCATACATGGAGGATTGGAATCAACCACTTTTAAACTCCTGTTTGTGTTGACAATTTGACCTCCTATGAAGCATAAATATTCTTAATGGCATGTAGAATTGTGAATCCTTTCCAGATGGTTTTAGATTTACTTTGCCTAGATCGATCAGAGGAATCACTATCTATGGCAGCTATAGCCTTATGAAATACATTTCTTTCTTTTTTTTTTTTTTTTGAGACGGAGTTTCAATCATGTTACCCAGGCTGGAGTGCAATGGCGCGATCTCGGCTCACCGCAACCTCCGCCTCCTGGGTTCAGGCAATTCTCATGCTTCAGCCTCCCGAGTAGCTGGGATTACAGGCACGTGCCACCATGCCCAGCTAATTTTTTGTAGTTTTAGTAGAGACGGGGTTTCACCATGTTGACCAGGATGGTCTCGATCTCTTGACCTCGCGATCCACCCGCCTCAGCCTCCCAAAGTGCTGGGATTACAGGCTTGAGCCACCGCGCCCGGCCTTGAAATACATTTCTTAAATGAGATGTGAAAGTAAAAATGACTCCTCGGTCCATGGGCTGCAGAATGGATGTTTTGTTAGCAGGCATGAAAACATTTATCTCCTTGTACATCTCCATCAGAGCTCTTGGGTGATCAGGTGCGTTATCAATGAGGAGTAATATATTGAAAGAAATCTTTTTTTTTTTTTTTTTTTTTTTTTTTTCTGAGCAATAGTTCTCAACAGTGAGCTTAAAAGAGAGAGTAAACCCTTCTGTAAACATATGTGCTGTTATCTAAGTTCTGTCATTCTGTTAAGCATACTTTGTTTTTCTTTTTAAAGATGGAGTCTTGCTCTCCAGACTGGAGTGCAGTGGCATGATAATATCTCGCTGCAGCCTCAAACTCCTGGCTCAAGTCATCCTCCTGCCTCTGCCTCTCAAATAGCTGGGACTGCAGTGTCATAATTTTTAAGAGCCTTAGAATTTTCAGAATGGTAAATAAGCATTGACTTCAACTTAAGGTCACCGGTTGCAATAGCCTCTCACAAGAGAGTCACCCTGTCTTTGAAACCAGACACTGACCTTTCCTCTCTAGCTATGAAAGTCCTAGATGACATCTTCTTCCAAAATAGAAGGCTGTTTCATCTGCATTGAAAAGCTGTTGTTTAGTGTAGCCAGCTTCACTAATTCTCTGAGCTAGATCATCTGGATAACTTGCTGCAGCTTCTTCATTAGCATTTGCTGCTTCGCCTTGTATTTTTATGCTATAGAGATGGCTTCTTTTCTTAAACCTCATAAACCACCTTCTGCCAGCTTCTGGCTTTTCTTCTGCAGGTTCCTTACTTCTCTCAGCCTTCATAGAATTGAAGAGAGTTAGGTCCTTGCTGTGGATTAGGCTCTGGCTTAAGGGAATGTTGTGATTGGTTTGATCTATCCAGACTACTCAAACTTTCTCCATATCAGCAATTAGGCTGTTTTATTTTCTTATTATTTATGTATTCTCTGGAGTAGCACTTTTCATTTCCTTCAAGAACGTTTTCTTTGCACCTACCACTTGGCTGTTTGGCATAAGAGACCTAGCTTTCAGCCTATCTCAGTTTTTAACATGCCTTCCTCATTAAGCTTAATTATTTCTAGCTTTTGATTTAAAGTGAAAGACGTATGGCTCTTCCTTTCATTTGAACACTTACAGGCCATTGTAGGGTTATTAATTGGCCTAATTAATTGGCGAATATTGTGAAATTGCGTCTCAGGGAATAAAAAGGCTCAAGGAGAGGGAAAGAGATGGGGAACAACCAGTTGGTGGAGGAGTCAGAAGCCACAGAACATTTATCTGTTAAATTCTCTATCTTCTATGGGCACAGTGTGGTACCCCAGAATAATTACAATAGTAACATCAAAAATCACTGATCACAGATAATCGTAACAGATACAATAATAATGAAAGATTAAAAATTGTAAGAATTATCAAAATGTGACACAGAGATGCTAATGGTACCAATAGACTTGCTTGATGCAGGGTTGCCACAAACCTCCAATTAAAAAAATGCAACATCTGCAAAGCACAATGACATGACGTATGCTGGTTCATGTAGATTCCTACGTGTGAGCACACATGTATACACACATAAGGCCAAAGAAAAGGGAAATGCACAAAATTTTAACTCCTTATTTTTGGATGGTGAGTTAACTTCTGAACTCTTTAAACTAGCTAATTATTACTTTTATACCTGGAAGAAACATAAACATAATTTCCCACTTGTTTAAAACATTGTTTTTCATAGTTTTGAAAACTGGTCATTTTATTACCTATGCTGCCTACCTTACAGATTGATAGATAGGTAAATATGTCATAGATATTAAAGCATTAAAGGTTTTAAAGTATAAATCTCTAGGAAGATATCAAGAATTATTTTCACATGGAGTGAAAAGATACCATAGGTATGGGCTTTTTATTAAGAGCTTCCTTTTCTGTTTATGCTTTAATGCTTTTCCTGCAAGGCATGTCTAAATATGAAATGGATGGTAGTTTATCTGCTGTTCAAAATCATCAAATTGACACTGAAATGGTTCTTTCTACCATCTTTGAGCTCTGTAAACAAATGCCTCACCTTTTTGAGCCAGAAGCCTATTAGTGCAGTAAATCTGTCTTTAACCACTCAGATTTCCAAGTGAAAGTACACCTCTTGGTTTCTATGCTCGTCTCTATAATTCAGGCTGAGTAACATTTTCACCTTGACACACTCCATTTCTTTTCTGGAAGCTGAGGGTGATGACAGCCCACATATGGAGGATAACTGAGTGGCCAAAGATAAACCTTTATGTAAAATAAATCTCTTGGGAAATGATACAGTCCTGAATTTCTGTCATTCCACTCACCCATCTATCTGAAAGTGTTTCTATTATTGAATGCAAGAATTCATGCAACCCAGATACATTAAGCTTAACAATTATTTTTTGTTATGGAAATCAGAATGCAGGATTTATCAGATCCTTCCTTGGAATGCTGGTCCTTTACAGCTAGCAAGCTAAGATAGACAGTTTGTCTGCCTTCTTGGATGATAAATTGTAAATACTCAAGACCCAGTATTTTAGACACCTGTGCTTTAAGTATTCCAAGGCATTTTGAGAGATCACTTGGCCCACCTTTCTCTCCCTTCCCCATTGAAATTCTCTTTATCATAATCTAACAGCAAAGATAATTTAAGCTTGGAAGAAAAAAATGCAAAGAGGAACTATTTCCTAATTGCCAGACGTGAGCTGGGACGATCCTTCTGTTTGTTTTGATAATTTAATTTCCCAAATATGCACAGTTGTCCTTCAGTATTTGGACATTGAATAAAGTCTGTTTTCCAGTTGCGTTAATTTGCCCCTGCAGGTCAGTTTCTTACTTTGAGCAGTGACAGAGAGGGTCCCCCTGGATTGCTTTGTTTTCAGATGTGAACCCCGGATATTGAAGATCTTGGTTACCTGTTGCTTATGTGTGGATCTGGCATATGCTCTTCTGTTTCTTAGTGTTAAAAAGATAAAGCTACAGACTTCAAACTATACTTCTTGATGTCATGGGATCTGAGTTGCCATATGTAAAGAGACAGAGCCTGGGGAATTGTGAGAGGAAGTTTCTGTAGCCTTATCCTCAGTTAGCTCAAAGTTGATCAACTTACATATGCACTGCACTAGAAAAGAAGCAGACTTCCAAGCAGCAGAAGCTCTTTTTCCCACACCATAGCTATCTGCTAAGAGATCTCCCATTGGAAATCATGGTCCAGCATCCAGCAAGTGTCGTGTGACAGGCACAGGGGAAATTTTGATCATGTTAAGATGGCATTATGGCTAAGGAATCAAAGAATGCATGAATTCTATTTTGTCAATCACCACTTTCACTGCAGGGTTACTGAAAAGACCTCACACACCAGAGGCAAAGAAAATGATAATCAAAACTGCCACCACTTAAGCTGGTGCATGGTTCCCCCATGGCAGCTGTTCTTACAGATGGATTGGATCAGTCAGCTCAGGCTTCAGGCCTCCCCTAAGCAGGCCTCTGTCTTCCCTAATTTTCAGTCTTATCATCAGCTTCTGGAGACAGAAATCCCCTGCATACTTGGGTGAGGATGAGAAGAGAAGAAGGGGAGAAGGGTGGTTGAGATTGTTCCTAGCACCTTATTCTTCAGAGTGTGGTCCATAATACCAATAATATCAACATCATCTGAAAGTTTCTCAGAAATGCAGAATCTGGTGCCCCACCTCAGACCTGCTGAGTCAGAATCTTCATTTTCCACAAGGTCCCCATGTGACTTGAATGCATGTTTGTGTTTGAGAAGCACTGTTCCAGAAGATGGGTCTTAGGTCAACTCACTAGTTCACTTGTGTGTCTTCGCTCTGACTTTAATACACAGTGGCTCTGCCCTCTACTAATCAGGGACTCATCTCTATCCCAGACTGGAGAATTCAAATTAGTACCCTCTAATGTTGGGAAGAAACGAGAAAGGGGGTAGGACAGAAACAGCTGAGAACCTCTGCCTACTGCATATGGAAAATGCCAGCTCTAATGAAATTAAATTACTATCTTTACAGCAGGATTTTCTCAGCATGCTAATGTGCATTTTGACTTTTAAGAATAGAATATAATATGCAACATTGCCCAAACTTTCAAGTTACAGAACCGTGTTTGGCAAGAACATCTATTAACAATGAATGTTTCATCGAACACAGTACGGGAAGTGCCAATCTCAGGGGCACCATGATTCTTCTTGGAACAGATAGATTGACATGCTCCTTCCTCATCCTGATAGGAGGTTGAGCAGACTTCAGATCTGTAGATTTTTCAAGGGTTAAGACAGCAGTAGTGAAATTATATCCTACAGGAAGGTTAGGAACTAAAGTTAGCACATAAAGCAAAAATTGCAAGATAGTCAAAAATTTCTTTGTAAAAGCCTTTAGATATTGCCACATTACAGACTCACTCAAGAAGTTGAACGAGCTTGTGCTATCTTCAATATTGGTGCTTCTCACTGTTTCTTTAGATAAGTACCAGATCAAGTATTGGGCCACCATCTAGTTTAAAGAGGATGTATCTTTAAACACTCGAGTTCCACTCAGCATGATGAGATGCTTATACTTTTAGATGTGGGTGGAAACTAAGACCAACTGAGGAACAGCACACTCATGCCTCCTATCCTGAGCCATGGAGACTTAATGAACTTAGTGGAATGGTTCATGGAATTATCCATACTACTTACGTAGTTTTGTCTTTTTTTCTCTCTCAGTATATATTATTAATTTGTATACATTAAATTTGCATATGCTGCAATGCGTCTGTGTTGTCCACACAATTTCAGAGAGGGTTTTTGCCCTCTCTGGAAAACTAGATGCCTGGATTAAAGAAACTCACCAAATGGCCTTTGGTGAACTTAATGTGGTTAACAGTCTCATTCTTAAACTCTTAATAATTTCAGAATTTTAACAACAGTGATAGTTGCCCTAGTTAACAGAGACCAATGAGCGTATGAACCAGAATGCCAATTTATGTTGAGAAATACAGCCATTGCACAGACTAGAATGCTGGTGTCAGCAGATCACTATAATTTTCTAATAGGCAGCCAATGTGAGAAGCCAAATTATATTTCCAAAGGCAACTCTAAAATATTCAATGATAAATGAAACTGGGTCAAGTTCATTGTCTAAAAGATTCTGGGGAACTAAAGGGTTAACTCATTTCTCAAACAAGTTAGTCATTCGGTTGACTTGTATTTTGCAAAGGGTGCATGAGTTTTCAGCAGTTGGGAAATTGCTTGGACCAATGACGGACAAATCACTTTTATGTCCAGCTGAATTCACCTTTCTCCCACACATTCACAAGGAACTGAATTTATGTGACTTTCCAGGGAGAACATAATAGAGTTCAAAGCCCAGTGTTATTAATGTTTTCCCTTTGTGTTTCCTTCATATAAAGAGAGGAGGGCCTTGCCAACCTATTCAGCTCACTTTGTTAGCCAAGTCTGTGAACAGGGGAAAATTACAGCCTGAGAACCACTACCTGATAGATACATTAAGATTTTTGAATGGTATTTTCTTTTAAAGGGTGCCCTTTGACAGACTGGAGAATCAAGTGGTTTAGTAGGCTCACCAACATAGGTCTCCTTCCTGCCCTCCCTTTGAGGGATACATACCACGTCTGTAGACAAAAATAATCCTCAGCTATTGAGACAAAGCAAGCCATTTTCTTCTCACTATACCATCCTCATTTCTTCTTTCTTCTCCCTGGAAGCACAGAGCATTGCCCGTACAGATATTTCTTCATATTCTTATTTCCATCAATTGAACTGAGTGTGGTCTAAGAAGGGGATTGACAAACTCTTTTTTCTGCAAAGGGACAGGTAGTGTAACTCTTTTCGGCTTTGTGGGCTGTGTGGTCTTTGTCAGCTCTTCAGTTCTGCCTCTGAAATTCAGAAGCAACCATAGACAATACATAAATAAATGAGCGAGACTGTGTTTCAATAAGTTCCATTTGTAAGCGCTACAATTCAAGTTTCACACAATTTTTATGTGGTACAAAATATCCATCTTTTGATTTTTTTAATCATTTAAAAATATAAAACCATTATAACTCATGAGCTACATGAAAAAACAGGCGGCAGGCTATGGTTTGCTGATCCCTTATCTACGGAATTGGCTGTTTCCCCTACCTATATCCCTTTTTTCCCTTGCTTTTGGTTGGGTGACAGGAAAATACTAGGTCTCATTGCTTGCTTCATGTTTTGAACATGGTATAGGGAGGTAGGATCATTTAGCAGTTATAAGCATGGGCTTTGTCATTAGGTACAACTAGGTTCAAATCCTAGTTTTACTTCTAGTTATAATCCTTGCTTTTTTTTTTTTTTCTTGTGCCCTTTTACCATTGGGGCAACTTGCATAAGGTCCTCACGCACAAATTTCCTTTTCTATAAAATGTATACTTCTATACCTTGTTGGATTAAATGATGCAATGCTTGCGAGGTATTCAACATAGTATCAATTATTAGTATGTTGTTATTGTTATTAGGGGATCTGTGTTTTCCATTTCCAATTCTCTATCTCCTTTTATCTGGGGTCAGTAAGTCTCTTCTCTGATCAGCTTTTAAATGAGGGGGGTTTGAAACTCTGGTCATCCTCTGATCTAAAAATGTTTATGATTCTTTCTGCTTGTAACATAATCGCTTGCGTTTTAAAGATAGTCACTGTTTATGTTCCAAGAGTAGATCCTGTGTTTTTGGAAGGCAGCTCCATGTTTGTAAGAAATAGGACGAGAGGGATATAGGAGTTTTTATTCTGGTGATTTATGTTTAACAGAAGCATTGACTCCTTTCTCTTCTTCTTCCTGGGATACTTGTCAGTTAACATGAAACAAAATTCTTTTGGATTCCCAGGGGACAGGTGCCATTACCTGAAGCAGAACCTGGCACTCACAGAGCCCCATGGTACCTCAGTTATGATACCATGATGTTTACATAACTCAATTTGAAGAGCCCGGGTGAAAAAAGACCCACAAAATAAAAAAGAGACTCCAAATGCAGTTAGCGTGTCTTCCCCAGCTAACTGAACTGTGCCATTCAATTATTTCCAATTACAATTGCATTTCTTTGATGTTTTCTATGCTGATATCCAAGCTGCTAATGAAAGAGGCCCCCGCTTTATAATCCCCATCGTTGCAACTTGCTGGGCTTAATTGCTTTGTCTCTATAACAGACAGACATTCTGAACAATTAGACAATAATAAGGAAGCAAGATAGGGAAATGGCTTAGATTCTTTCATTTTAATTATGCTGATAGTGCACCCTACAGTTCTGAATCAATGCTGAAGTGCTATTTTTGATAGCATTCAATAACATCCAACTAGGGCTAATAAATTTGTATTTCTAATGCAAAGGAACCCTTTCCTTTGTCTCAACTGATTACTGCTTTTTGCAGAATAGTAATCCTTTCAATGCACATGGCATGTTTCACCTTCAGCTTCCTTTACAACAGTTCTATTATTCTATATTGCTCCATTTTACATACAGAAAAAATGGAAAGTCTAAGCTGGCTCAAGCATCTTGTGAATCTAGCTTCCCAAATGCCTTCCAGAATGCCTCTTAAAATTCATATTTGCCTTTAAAAAATTACTTTTAAAGATGCCAACAATATAAATATGGGGCTCAGATTTCAGTCCATTCTGAATGTTGAAAAATGCAGGGTGCTGCACACTCAGGTTCCTGCCTCATCTCTAATCTCCTTTGTTGAGCTCTCCTATTTGCCTACTGTCTCCAGCTATTTGGTCTTTGAGTCTTGAAAGCTTGAAAGTGCAAGCTCAGTCTTGCCTGATGGCCTTCCTCTGTCTTTGCATGGCTGTTTCCTTTACATCCTCCAGTCTCAACTCAAATGCCACCTGTTCAGAGAGGCCACCCCTGATCCCTTCATCTCCTTTGTTCTTCCTCTCACGTTCCTCCCCTTTCCATTACTTTCTTGCATTGAATTTAGCTTGTTTCCTCCACAAGATAAACTTTAATTATATATTTGCTTTTCTATTTGTTGATCATCTAGGTGCCATAAAGGCAAGCATTACATTTATGTGTTTCATTAACCACTGCAAAACCAGGAAATTTAACAGTACCTAAAACTAGTAGGTGCTCGATAAATATTTGCTGAATAAAAAGCAAATAAATGATTAGAAACTTTTTGTTTCCTAGTATGTAACCTTGGAGCAGCTGTGTCTGCTGATATCCTCTCCAAACTCCCAGTTGAATCTTTGTAGACTGACCTGACTCCTAAGGGTGCGCATTACTTGAGAGCAGAGATTTTGGCTTGTAGATCTTTGTATTCCCACTGTCCTACATTGTCTTACACTATACTTTCTATATGGCTGTGAATACGTCAATGTTAATGAAAGATGTGAAATAAAATTCCAAAATGGCATGAATTTATAATTTGTGTTTTATGTGTGATGATGTTGGTTTGTCAAGAATTGATGTAATTAAAAGTAATGCTGTTTGTTCCTGTGATTAATGATACTTATATATTTATATATACATTTATCTTATTTTGCTTTAATATGAAATGCAGTCTCAGTGTAGATAATGCAAAAATTCAGAAAATGATGTAAGGAGAAACAAAAGCCACCCATAATTCCACAGTCTGGAAAAAATACTGCTAACCTTGTTGTGTGTTTTCTTATAGACGTTCAAACACAAACACACACTCGCACATGCACACATACACATATACTGTTTAATTAATTACAAATAATGAAAATGAAGCTGAAAACCTTTGTGTCCTTTTTATTATTCATTTACAATTATATTAAGATCATTTTTGTCATTGCAATTCTTTGAAAATATAATTTTTGATGACCACAAAATATACCAGTTGAAAGATAAATTAAAAGGTATTCAACAACAATATTAAGTTATTCCATGCTACTTTTGACTCCAATAACTAATTGTGCTGTGGTGCATATGGCCTTTCTGGGTCAAAAAGTAGGAAAAATTTGAGACTCTTGTCCATATACTCAAATTGTTTTTGAGACAATTGTGCCAAATTGTATTTCCACTAGATTGAGTTGATACTGCTGGTTTACCCCTCCCTTATTAGCGTTAAACATTTTGTTTTTTTCCTCTCTTGTGAAGTTTGCTTATTTCTTTTGTCCCCTTTATATTGAATATTAGTGTTTTTCTTATGGATTTGTGAATCTGTTATATACCAAATATTTTGGATTTTTGTCATACTCACGAGAAAATTTTATTCTACCCTGCTATCATGTTTTGTTGGTCTTTAAAACTTATTTTAAAAAACTAGCTTTATTGAAGTAAAATTCACCTAAAATAATGTTCATCAATTTTAAGCATATAATTTAATGAGTTTTGACAAATGTATTGAGTCTTGTAACCACCACTGCACTCAAGATACAGGACATTTTCATTATCCCAAAAGTCTTCTTATGCCATTTTGTACCAGTCCACTCTCTATACCCCTGGTGCCTGACAACCACTGCTCTACTTTCTGTCACTTTAATTTAGTCTTTTCTAGAATTTCATACAGATGGAATTTTACATTAAATAGATTTTTGTGTGTTTGACTTCTTTTAGTAAGTATAGTGTATTTTAATCACAAATATGTATTTTTGTGTATAACAGTAGTTTGTTCCTTTTTATTGCTGAGATGTATTCCATTACATGGCTATAATACAATTGGTTTATCCATTCATCAGTTGTTAGGCATTGAGCTGTTTCCAGCTGAAACGGAAAGTGAACCCAACAGGATTAATAACAGATTAGATATAGCAGAAGAAAAGATCAGTTAAATTTGAAGACAGCATGAAAGCTATCCAAAATGCAACACAAATAGATATCATTCAAATGCTGGAAACATTTATCAACCTCAAATTCTTTAGTAAGTGAAAATAGGTTTTCAAAATGAAAATTAAATAAAGGCTCATTCATACCAAAGACTGCTGAGAGAATGCATGACCAGCAGACCTATGCAACAAGAAATGTAAAATTTTTGCCATTTGAAATGTAATCAATACAATCATCATATTAACAACCTAAAAATGAAAAATTATATGATGCAGAAAAAACTAAATTCAACACTCACTCATGTTATTTAAAAAAAAAAAAAACTTCATAAAACTAGAAATTCCCTAGCCTTCATTAAAAATCAGATATTGGTAGTATTGTTTTTCTCTATTGTTTTCATTTTTGTTGATTTCTTTTCAGATCTTTAATATTTCCCTTATTATTCCTATTTAGGGTTAATTTGGTCTTTTATTAAGTATCTTTAGGTAGAAGAGTAGAACTTGATTTAAGATCTTTCTTCTTTTCTAATAAAATTATTTAGTGCTATAAAATTTCCTCTGAGCACTGCTTTAGCAGGATCCTATACAATTCAATACATTGTGTTTTCGTTTTTCTTCATTTCAAAATGCCTTCTTATTTCTCTTTTGAACCCATTTTTATACATGGGTTATTTTGTAGTATGTTGTATTATTTCTAAATATATGAGAATTTTCCAGAGATCTTTTTGGTTTGGGTTTCTAACTTAATTCTAATGTGGTTAAAGAACATATTTTGTGTTTTTTAAATTCTTTTTTTTTCTATTATTTTACTTTAAGTTCTGGGGTACATGTGCAGATCTTGCAGGACTGTTACATAGGTACACACATGCCATGGTGGTTTGCTGCCTCCATCCCCCCATCACCTGCATTAGGTATTTCTCCCAATGTTATCCCTCCCCAACCTCCCCACCTCCTGCTATCCTTCCCCTAGCCCCCCACCACCCAACAGACCCCAGTGTGTGATGTTCCCCTCCCTGTGTCCATGTATTCTCATTGTTCAATACTCACTTCTAAGAGAGAACATTCAGTGTTTGGTCTTCTGTTTTTGTGTCAGTTTGCTGAGAATGATGGTTTCCAGATTCATCCATATCCCTGCAAAGGACATAAACTCATCCTTTTTATGGCCACATTTTCTTTATACAGTCTATCATTGGTAGGCATTTGGGTTGGTTCCAAGTCTTTGCTATTGTAAACAGTGCTGCAGTGAACATACGTGAGCATGTGTCTTTATAATAGAATGATTTATAATCCTTTGGGTATATACCCAGTAAAGGAATTTCTGGGTCAAATGATATTTCTATTTCTAGATCCTTGAGGAAGTACCACACTGTCTTCCACAATTGTTGAGCTAATTTACACTCCCACCACAGTGTAAAACTGTTCCTGTTTCTCCACATCCTCTCCAACACGTTTGCCTTCAGATTTTTTAATGATCACCATTCTAACTGGCATGAGATGGTATCTCAATGTGGTTTTGATTTGCATTTCTCTAATGACCAGTGATGCTGAGCATTATTTCATATGTTTGTTAGCTGCATAAATGTCTTCTTTTGAAAACTGTCTGCTTGTATCCTTTGCCCACTTTTTGATGGGGACATTTGTTTTTTTCTTGAAAATTTGTTTTTGTTCTTAGAAAATTTAGATTCTGGTTATTAGCCCTTTGACAGAGGGGGAGCTTGCAAAAATTTTTTCCCATTCTGTTGGTTTCCAGTTCACTTTAATTATTGTTTCTTTTGCTGTACAGAAGCTCTTAAGTTTAATTAGATCCCATTTGACTATTTTGACTTTTGTTCCCATTGCTTTAGGTGTTTTAGTCATGAAGTCATTTCATATGCCTATGTCCTGAATGGTATTGCCTAGGGTTTCTTCTAGGGTTTTTATTGTTTTAGGTCTTATGTTTAAATCTTTAATCCATCTGAAATTAATTTTTGTGTAAGATTTAAGGAAGGGGTCCAGTTTCAGCTTTCTGCACATAACTAGCCAGTTATCCCAACACCATTTATTAAACAGGGCATCCTTTCCCCATCGCTTATTTTGTCAGGCTGGTCAAAGATTAGATAGTTGTAAATGTGCGGTATTACTTGCAAGGTCTTTGTTCTGTTCCATTGGTCTATGTCTCTGTTTTGGTATGAGTACCATGCTGTTTTGATTACTGTAGCATTGTAGTGTAGTTTGAAGTCAGGTAGCATGATACCTCCAGGTTTGTTCTTTTTGCTTAATATTATCTTGTCTATGTGGGCTCTTTTTTGGTTCCATATGAAGTTTAAGGTGTTTTTTTTTCCAGTTCTGTGAAGAAGGTCAATTGTAGCTTGATGGGGATAGCACTGAATCTATAGATTACTTTGGGCAGTATGGCCATTTTCACAATATTGATTCTTCCTAACCATGAGCATGGAATGTTTTTCCTTCTGTTTGTGTCCACTCTTATTTCCTTGAGCAGTAGTTTGTAGTTCTCCTTGAAGAAGCCATTCACAAATACCTAGTTGTATTCCTAGATATTTCATTCTCTTCGCAGCAATTGTGAATGGGATTTTGCTCATGATTTGGCTCTCTGTTTGTCTGTTATTGGTGTATAGGAATGCTATTAGAACTCAGGATTAAGAAACTCACTCAAAACTACACAACAACATGGAAACTGAACAACCTGCTCCTGAATGACAACTGTATAAATAATGAAATGAAGGCAGAAATAAAGATGTTCTTTGAAACAAATGAGAATGAAGACACAATGCACCAAAATCTCTAGGACACATTTAAAGCAGTGTCTAGAGGGAAATATATAGCATTAAATGCCCACATGAGGATCAAGGAAAGATCTAAAATTGACACCCTATCATCAAAGTTGAAAGAGCTAGAGGAGCAAGATCAAACAAATTCAAAAGCTATCAGAAGACAAGAAATAGCTATATCAGAGCAGAGCTGAAGGAGATAGAGACACAAACAAACCTTGAAAAATCAACAAATCCAGGAGCTGTTTTTTTTAAAGATGAACAAAATAGACAGACCACTAGCAGACTAATAACAAAGAAAAGAGAGAAGAATCAAATAGATACAATAAAAAATGATAAAGGGGATGTCACCACCAATCCCACAGAAATACAAACTACCATCAGAGATTACTACAAATATCTCTATGCATGTAAACCAGTAAATCTAGAAGAAATGGAAAAATTCCTGGACACTTACAGCCTCTCAAGACTAAACCAGGAAGAAGTTGAATTCTTGAATAGACCAATAACAAGGTCTGAAGTTGAGGCAGCAATTAATAGCCTACCAATCAAAAAAAGTCCAGATCCAGATGGGTTCACAGCTGAATTCTACCAGACATACAAAGAGGAGCTGGTACCATTCCTTCTGAAACTATTGCAAACAATAGAAAAATAGAGAATCCTCCCTAACTCATCTTATGAGACCAACATTATCCTGATACCAAAACTTGGCAGAGACACAAGTAAAAAGGAAAACTTTAGGCCAATATCCATGATGAATATCAATGCAAATATCTTCAATAAAATACTGGCAAACCGAATGAAACAGCACATCAAAAAGCTTATCCATCATGATCAAGTAGGCTTCATCCCAGGAATGCAAGGCTGGTTCAACATACACAAGTCTATAAGCATAATCCATCACATAAACAGAACCAAAGACAAAAACCACATGATCATCTCAATAGATGCAGAGAAGGCCTTCAACAAAATTCAATAGCCCTTTATACTAAAAACTCTCAATAAACTAGGTATCGATGGAATGTATCTCAAAATAATAAAAGCTATTTATGACAAACCCACAGCCAATATCATACTGAATGGGCAAAAAATGGAAGCATTCCTTTTCAAAACTGGCACTAGACAAGGATGCCCTGTCTCAACACTCCTATTCAACATAGTATTGGAAGTTTTAGCCAGAGCAATCAGGCAAGAAAAAGAAATAAAGGGTATTCAATTAGGAAAAGAGGAAGTCAAATGTCTCTATTTGCAGATGACATGATTGTGTATTTAGACGACCCCATTGTCTTAGCCCAGAATCTCCTTAAGATGATAAGCAACTTCAGTAAAGTCTCAGAATACAAAATTAATGTGCAAAATTTTTTAAAAATTCTTTTACATTTACTAGTATCCTAGAATAAGGTCTGACTTGGTAAATGTTCTGTGTGCCCTGAAGAGGGACAGAATGTGTATTTTGCTTGGGTGGAGCGTTTTACAAATATCAATCAAGATCATTGAGAGTGTTGTTCAAAACTTCTCTATTCTTACTGATTTCTCTCTTTTTGTTCTACCAGGTATTATGAAAAAAGTATTTAAATTTCTGAATATAATTATGTAGTTGTCTGCTGCTCTTTGCAGTTCTAACAATGTTTGTTTTGTATATTTTGAAGCTGTGTTATTTGGTGTATAAACATTTAGGATTATTATGTCCTTTTGATGCATTGACCCCTTTATAATTATAAAATTACCATCTTTCTCCCTGATATTATTCTTTGTTCTGAAGGCTTTGTGTCTGATATTAACACAGCCATTCAAATTTTCTTTTGATTAGTGTTAGAATATTATGTCTTTTACACTTTTAACCTATCTAAAACTTTATAAGGTAATTTTATTGTAAAAAGGATGTAATTAAGTTTTACTTTTTCATGGTTTAAATATTATAGTTGAAAGAGATACAATCCCTGTCTTTCAACTGGAATTTAGACCATTTACACTTGATGTGATTTTTTATTTAATAGATTGATTTCTATTTGCACCATCTGTTGTTTGTTCCTTTTTTCCATCTTTCAAAGATCAATGTCTCATGTTCAATATCCTGAAAAACCATTGTTTTATACATTTGTCTGGTTTGTTGTTGTTGTTTCAGATGGGAGAATAAAGGCAGTCCCTCTTTGTTTAGGTTGCTGAGAAGTAGAAGTCCCTGGCATAGCTGCTTTATTCTATTTTATTTTTTTGGGAGGGGTCTTCCTATTCCAAGATAAGATTTTACTATTATTATACTTTAAGTTCTGGGGTACATGTGCAGAATGTGCAGGTTTGTTACATAGGTATACACATGTTATGGTGGTTTGCTGCATCCATCACCACATCATCAACCTTAGGTATTTTGTCAAATGCTATTTCTCCCCTAGCCACCCAACCCCTGACAGTCCCTAGTGTGTGATGTTACCCTCCCCACGTCCATGTGTTCTCATTGTTCAGCTCCCACTTATAAGTGAGAACATGCAGTATTTGGTTTTCTGTTCCTGAGTTATTTTGCTGAGGATAACAGCTTCCAGCTCCATCCATGTCCAGACAAAGAACTTGATCATGTTCCTTTTCACAACTGCATAGTGTTCCATGGTGTATATGTGCCACATTTTCTTTATCCAGTCTATCACTGATGGGCATTTTGGTTGATTCTATGTCTTTGCTATCATGAATAGGGCTGCAATGAATGTATACATACATGTATCTTTTTAATAGAATGATTTATATTCCTTTGGGTGTATACCCAGTAATGTGATTGCTAGGTTAAATGGTATTTCTGGTTCTAGGTCTTTGAGGAATCACCACACTGTCTTCTATAATTGTTGAACTGATTTACATTCCCACCAACAGTGTAAAAGCATTCCTATTTATCCAGTCTTGCCAGAATCTGTTGTTTCTTGACTTTTTAATACTAGTCATTCTGACGGGCAAGAGATGGTATCTCATTGTAGTTTTGATTTGCATTTCTCTAATCATCAGTGATGTTGAGCTTTTCTCATATGTTTGTTGGCCACGTAAGTGTCTTCTTCGGAGAAGTGTCTGTTCATGTCCTTTGTCCACTTGTTAATGGGGTTGTTTTTTTTTCTTGTAAATTTGTTTAAGTTTCTTGTAGAGATTCTGGATATTAGGCCTTTGTCAGATAGATAGATTGTAAAATTTTTTTCCCATTCTGTAGGTTGTCTGTTTGCTCTGATGATAGTTTCTTTCATTGTGCAGAAGCACTTTTGTTTAATTAGATCTCATTTGTCAATTTTTGCTTTCGTTTCAATTGCTTTTGATGTTTTTGTGTTTAATCATGATTTATTATTTCACACTTTATAATGCATGCTTCCTTGGTTATTTATTTACTTGTTTGTTTACTTGTGCTTTTGGCACAAGAAAATGTTGAGTAGAGGACTTTTTTCTTATTCTATGCTTTTAAAGGAATAATCCTTAGTGACAAGTATAACTCCTCCATTTTCCTTGTTGTGGTCATGGGTTTGCTCAAAGCTATTTGTAACAACCGCATCTCAGCCAGCTGTTGGTTGACCCTGTAAGCTGTAGAATTTTAGACCAAGAGACTTGTAAGTTACTTAGAAACAATTTCGTTTAACTCCTTTAATTTATAGATGAAGAAACTGAGACTTAGCGTGATGGTGATGATGGTGGCATGAGAGGTGAATCAGCCAATTCTGCAGCTGAATAGTCAAAGAGTTAGACAAGAACTTGGGTCTCCTAAACTCCCTTCTGATGTTGTCAACTAGTTAATCAGAATACATGTATTATGAGCACTCTATTGATTTGATTGGTAACTACCTTATAAATATAAAATAATAATAATGAACTGAAACATTGCACAAAGAGCCTTTATTTTAAAATGTGTGAGAGTAATCATGGTGTTGAACTTTCACAATGTAATGTAAGCAAGCCAAGTCAATCAAACTTGTTCTACTTGTTTAAAAAAGTAATTCGCAAGGAATTACCAAAATGTCCTTGCTTATGAAACTCTTGGTGAAATAAATGTTAAAAGTATCTAAACATTAAGATGAAGATCTCAGTGAGGTAAAAGTATAGGTGAGCTTTATTTTATTCTTTTTCTCCTTAGAGATTTTTTTTTTCTAAAATGTTGACAAGAGTATGACATATTTAATATGATAAGAAAAAAGCTATTTGTTTTCAAAGTTATGCTGATGGCATTAAAGAACCCACATGCCAGAGGACAAAACAAGAGGACCATAATGTAGGGCCTCATTATATCATGGAAATGCATCATATCCATATTATGTTCCCCAGGAGAGACATATATGATTCCTTGTGTCCCTTAGAAATGAAACCTGATTTTTCTCTTGATCTTGTTTGAGGTGAAAAAGTGTCTATTGATTTATGTTATAAAAGGCATGGTGTGAACAGAGCTATTCTTGAAGGCAAAGACTTCTTCATGCCACAGATATATATTAAGTTTAGACTGGGGAGCCTGTCAGAAGTAATCATTTTAAAGCAAAATCACAATATGTTATGGTAATTCCATGCAATTTTTTAAGTTGGTAGAAGTGGTGAGGCTGACTTGTTTATTTTTCATGTCACCCAAAGAAATGCAAGCTCAGGGTGTTCCTGAGGCCATGGACTGGGAGGAGCACTGAAGCACTTAGAACTGCCTCTGCAGTTTTAGGACATGTGCTGATAACTGCTCTTTGGGGTCAATAGTTGAATGCCCTTTAGTGCTGTTTTGTTGAAGAAAAATACAAGTTTTTTATTATTATTGTCAATACACAGTGTTCTTATTGAGTCTGAAAGTATGGTAACTAAGAATAAGGTCATTTGGGTCATAGATTGGGTTGTGGACAAAAGGAAAAGCCTCATTTTCTTTTTCTTTCTTTCTTTTTTTTTTTTTTGAGACAGACTCCTGCTCTGTCACCCAGGCTGGAGTGCAATGGCACAATCTTGGCTCACTGCAACCTCCGACTCCTGGGTTTAAGCAGTTCTCTTTCCTCAGCCTTTTGAGTAACTGGGATTATTGGTGACCACCACAACACCTGGCTAATTTTTTTTTTGTATTTTTAGTAGATATGGGGTTTTTCCATGTTGGCCAGACTGGTCTCAAACTCTTGACGTCAGGTGATCTGCCTGCCTCGGCCTCCCAAAGTGCTGGGGTTACAGGAGTGAGCCACTGTGCCCAGCTGCCTCATTTTCATTAGACTTTTGGATATGGACACTACCCATCATTTCTCCCCTTGATAGGGCTTCAACCTGTATAAATAAACCAGTGTACAATAAATCCTCAATAACGTTCAATAAGTGGATATGTGAAAACACTCCCCCGGTGACATGGGATATAAGGAAATTATCTCTGACATTGCCCTGGTCTGTTCTTCTAAATTTTGGGGGCCTTTTGCAGACTTCCCCCAAGAGGAAGTCTCCTTGTCTATCACTGGGTCAGCTACCTGAATGCACATCCCACTTGGCCTCAGGCAGTGACACCTTCTTCTAACCCTTACTTTGAAGCTTCCCCAGGAGTTGCCATTGCTGCATAGAGGAAAACTCTGAAAGGAGAATTGTAAGTGAATCTACAGAATTAACTGTAATGCAGGGTAGACTACAGTCATAGGAAACACACAGTGTGAAAAACAATGAGAATAGTTTGACCAATGGGGTCTGGGAAGACTTTTCAGTGGGTGGAAGTTGAGATGTACTTTGGTGGGTGAATAGGACTTTTTCAGGTTAAATATATGGGATGGATCTTCTAGACAGAGGAAATTAGTATAGTTCTGATATTTGACCTTCTGATTTCTGGCCCAGACTGACTTGGCATTGAAGTCATTTCTCTCGCCATGAGAAGGCATAAATTCGCTGATCTCTACTGTGGGTCCTGCATCCTTCAAAATATGTTTAAAAGATCCAGTTCTTTATTTTCTCTGTAGCCTGCTAGAGCAATTCTACTTGGCTTTGTACTTTGCTCCTGCATTCCATGGCAATGCTCTTTGACTTGCTCATCTTTGAACCACCATCTCTGATATTCTGTGCTGCCGTCCCATGCCTGCCCTCCAAAGGCTTTTATCTTTACCTCTCCAACCTTATTCACCTTTTGTTTTGCTCCTAGTTACTCTGTTAAAATAACCTTTTAAAAATATTTTCTAGTATCATGACTGCTTCTCTAATTTAACTGTGAATCTCACCCTCTGTGACTGTAATTGTTACTTTTCTGAGCATTCTGCAGACCTCTTCCTTTCTGGTGCATGGACATATGGCTCAGCTTTGCAGTATGTTCTTCATGACACCACAGTCCTCTCTGCATTTATATAAGTCTCATAGAATTTCTTTATCCTTATAAAAACATGATTCTCCACAGTGAGGAGGAGGAGTTTTTTTTTTTTTTTTTTTTTTTTTTTTTTTAAAGAAGGTAAAACTGATTCACCACTCTTCTTTTTGATCATGACAACACATAATCAGTCAATCGCTGGCCTTAAGAATATAAATTTTTTGACCATGGAATATTTCTTAAAATTGTAGAAGTTTAAGGTTTTTAAAAACATTGGTTCCTGGTTTTATTTTTTAAATTTGGAAAGATTCGCAATTTCTTCTTTAAAAGATTAAAATTTGTATCTCTGATGCCGTTAGAACTGGGTGTAGGCTAGATATTAAAGACAATGTGTGGATCTCCCAGTGGTGGTATAGTTGCCTCCTAAAGGAAGGCTGTAGGAGAGAAGTGCTACACATCCAGTTACTTTGCAAGAACCAACTCAAATCCTGAGAACCCCAAATGCCAATCTTGGAATGTGGCTTTATAAACTATGACAATAAAATAAAGAATTATTGAAAATAATAATACAAAGAAGACACATGGCCTTTGATCAGTCTGGAAAAATATAAAATGGTGTCTCTTCAAGTTTTGAAGGAACAGTGTGCTCTTTTGAAAGACAACATAAGAGTATGTAAGTGGCTTTACTTAACCTTTTAAATGGAAAAGAAAACTTTTTATCAACTGCAGAGAACAAGACATTCTACTTTACTTTTCTTTTTCTTTTGAGACAGAAAATACATTTCTCATTAATTCAAGAGTAGGAGGAATTCACATTATTTTCTTTCTCTGCAACTTTGCCTTTTAGCAATTTGTTGTGATTATCTTTACATAAGGGTATTTACCTCCTCGGGACTAACAGTTTACCCCAGCATGAGGTTCAGGGTTGAATGCCTACAGGACAGAATGTCAGCGTGCTTCCTGGACTCTAGATCACCTGAGTTTCTGGTTGTAGAACAAGTATCCTGAAATCACAAGCTGTGTTAGCATTCTGGAAATGCTAGAGAGAGCACTATAGCTTGATTCAAAATTCATGGCAGTACAACCAGCTGGGATCTGAACAGAATCCCACTCACTGCAGCCTGGGCTGGGCTGACTCAGCTGAAACTGCATTTCCTGGGTCTCTGGTGCTATCAGAAACAGGAGGTACTCATCTCTAGTGCAATGGGCAAAATATACCACCTGAAGTCCAGAGGTCAACACTTTAATAGCAGGTGCAGATGGGTAAGCAACTTAACTCATCTGGGCCTCAGTTTCACCAGCTGTGAATAAACCTTGGGTTTATTAATGATCTTAACCTCAAATAATTGTTAAGATTAAATTTACAGTCTGTAATGTGATATAATAGTGTCTAAAAGCACAGATTTTGAGGCCAAATCCTTATTTACTGAGTCAACAAATATTTATCGACACCTACTATGTTCCAGGCACTCTGCTAGTTTATAGCATAGTGGAGGAGACAGGAAGTAAACATTTATACAGGCAATTAGCAGTATCATTCCAAAATTTGGGAGGGCTACATAGAAAAGAGCAAGGTTTGGTGAGAAAATATTGGGGAGGGGAAACCTCCTTTAGATTGGGTGGTCAGGGAGGCTTAGAGAGGTTGGTTGGCCTAAGTATGTGAACATTGGGCTAGTTGAAACTTATGTAAATTTAGTTGGGGAATGGCTGTGAAACTCAGAAAGAAATGTGTCTGAAGTAGGTACATATCTCAGTCTACCAACTCTTATGCATAAGAGGTGTAATGTTCTCTGCTTTTCCATAAGTGAATCTACCTTATTTTGTGATCCCATTGTTCCAGGAGACCAAAGCTAAGTGAATTTACACTGTGTTTTATGATGAGGGGCAAAAGGGATAAAGTTTAACTGCAGTGTATCTGAGATCTCCCTTCCATGGGTGGGGTTAATACTAAGCCAGCATTTTCACCAACGCAGCCCCCAGTATGTCACCCATTGCTTTGTGTACAGTGAATCCTCGGGAATGTTCAATAAGTGAGCATATGAAGACACTCCCTTTGTGACAGAGAACATAATGACGTTATCTCTGACATTTTCTCAATTTGTTCTTCTAAATTTGGGGGGCCTTTGTAGACTTCCCTTAAGCAGAAGTTTCTCTGCCATGTCAGTCACCAGGAAAGCTACCTGAATGCATGTCTCACTTGCCCTCAGACAGTAACCTCCTCCTCTACCCCTGACCTTTCCTGGCAGCAAAATTGAACTCTCAAGGCTCCAACATGACTGCCCAGTGGCCATCCTGGAGAAGCTGCCTCATGTATCTACAAGGTCACTAAAATCACTTTATCAAAAGCCCTGATAGTGCTAAATAATAACATATTAGATACATCTTAGTGCAATATTATAAGCATATCATCCCTGAGGAAGAAATTTTTATTAAGGACAGACTCACTGCCTGCTAGTATCATGAATGATGATAATGATTATGACAATAATAATACTAGCAATGACATCACAATTATTTCAAGAGGATCAGCTTATCCTGATCCTAAAAAGACATTACTCTTATTTTACACATAAGAAAAATGAGACTCAGAACTTGCCCAAGTTCATTCAGTAAATAAGGGCAGATGTAGGATTTTAACCCACTGTATGGATGGGTTTTTAAGTGTGGTTGGAGAACCACAAACATCAGAATTATCTGGTGTTTATTTAAAACATAGATTGATACAAACCCCACAGAGACTGAATTAGAATCTCTCAGAGTGGGGGTCCTTTAAGCTCCCCTTTAATGTACTTTAAATTTGGAAAGCAGCACATTAAACTTCAGTCTTTCCACAAGCCGTCCCAAGTCCATTGGCTCCGCTGGTGGAGTTAATCTCTCTCGGCTCACCATATTCCTAAAAATGGGTTCTAGATGAGTCTGAAAGGGATCATCTTCCCTCATTTTAGGTACTCCAGAACCCATCTGCATCCCAACTAATCTGATAAGGATAAGGAACTGAGAAGAATAAAATAAACCGAGGGGTTTCACACACACACGTGAATATTTATGTATTCATAGCTAAATACCTTTTAAACTTTTTCTTATATTTAGTATTTAACTTCTACACTTTTAATTATAGATTCACAGGACGTTACAAAGAAATGTACGGGAAGGTCCAGTGTACCTTTTACAAAGCCTCCCCCAGTATTAGCATCTTGTATAACTCTAGTATAATATCAAAACCAGGTAATTGATGTTGGTATAATTCACAGACCTTATTCAGATACATGCACATTGTGTATGTGTATGTGTGTGCATAGTTTCATGTAATTTTATATGATGTGTAGCATTGGTAACTAATACTAAAATAAAAATATAGAACTGTATCATCACCACAAAGCTCCTTTATGCTATACCCTTTAATCATATCCCCTTCTATTTTTAATCTCTAGCAAGTACTAATCTGTTTTCCCTCACATAATTTTATTATTTTAAGAGTCTTATATAATGGAATCACTCAGCATATATGCCTTTGTGACTGGCTTTTTCAGTCACCATAATACCCTTGAGGTTTATCCAAGCCATGTTTTTTGTGTATATTGATAGTTTATTCATTTTTATTTCTGAGTAATATCCCACGGTGTGGATAAACAGTTTGTTTAACCATTCACCTATTGATAGACATTTAGGTAATTTTCAGTTTTGGGTTGTTAAGAATTAAAACTGCTATGAACACTCATGTAAAATTTCCTGCATAAACCTAGGTTTAATTTCTCTGGGATAAATTCTCACAAGTGTAATTACTAAATATACATCCATTTTTAGTTTTAAAGGAAAATGTCAAATTATTTTCAGAGTGACTATATCGTTTTACATTCTTACCAGCAGTTTTTGAGTAATTCAGTTCCTCTGCTTCCCTTCCAGCTTTAGTGTTATCACACTTATGTTATCTGCAAACAGAATCAGTTTTATTTTTTTCTTATCAGTTTGTATGGCATTTCTTTCTTTTTTCTTGCCTTATTCCACTGGACAGAGCTTTCTGTACTATGTAAAACAATCTACAGTAAAGTAAAAAAAGATAAACGGAGGAAAAAAGACAGAGAAAACAAACAGAAAATAAATAAAATGGCAGACTGACACCCTAATATACCAATAATTACTTTAACTGTAAGTGGCCTAAATATACCAACTGAAAGGCAGAGATTGCCAAAATGGCTAAAAAATCATGACCTAATTACACTATCTACAAGGAACTTATTTCAAACTTAATGATATAGGTTGTTGAAAGTAAAAGGGTGAAAAAGAAATACATTGTGCAAACAATTTTTTTTAAATATGTGGGATGGCTTTTAATATAAGACAAAATAGAATTAAAGGTGTAGAAAATTACAAGAGATAAAAAGGGACCTTATATCATAATTAAAAGGTCATTCCACTAAGAAGACAGCAATACTAACTGTAGATATACCAAATAACAGACTTGCAAAAAATGTGAAGCAAAAACTGATGAAAACTGGAGAAATAGACAAATCCATAATTATAGTTGAGGACATATACACTCCACTCTCAACAACTAATAGAAGTAATAGAAAATCAATGATACAGAAGAATTCAACAACACTATCAACCATCAAGATGAACTTGACATTGGTAGATCATCCCACTCAATAACAATAAAACGATGAGGTCGTGTCCTTTGTAGGGACATGGATGAACCTGGAAACCATCATTCCCAGCAAACTTACACAAGAACAGAAAATCAAACACCGCATATTCTCACTCATAGGTGGGTGTTGAAAAATGAGAACACATAGACACAGGGAGGGGAGCATCACACACTGGGGTCTGTTGGTGGGAAATAGGGGAGGGACAGCGGGGGGTGGGGAGTTGGGGAGAGATAGCATGGGGAGAAATGCCAGATATAGGTGAAGGGGAGAAAGGCAGCAAAATCACGCTGCCATGTGTGTACCTATGCAACAATCTTGCATGTGCTTCACATGTACCCCAAAACCTAAAATGCAATAGAAAAAAATTAAAAAAAAAAAGAATACTCATTCTTTTCATGTGCCCATGGAACAATCACCGCCATAGACCACATCCTGGGCCACAAAATAAACATTAACAAATGTAAATGAATTGAAATCATACAGAGCATGTTCTCTACCATAGTGAAATCACAGTGAAAATCAATAACAGAAAGGCAAGAGGAAAATCTTCAAACACATAGAAATTATGGATCTTTCGAAACCTTCCCTAAGGCTTTCTCCTCTCACATTATCTCACTAGATGGTTTATAATGTAAAACTTTCCTGTCCATCATTTTTCTATATATTTGTCTTGCAAGATCTAAGAAGAATAAGGAAAGTAAAAGCTCAGAAAAGAAACGTTACCTCTCCAATATGAGAAACAATTTTTTACTCTTTCATTTGATGGAAAGTGGAGGGCATTGATAAACTCCCAATGCTGTAGCCTCTCCCTGAGCCATGCCTGCAGGCTCATAAGTAATTTAGGATGTTCAACCTTTTCGACTGAGATTTTTGGCATCAAGTATAAATCTGTCCTTCTCTTTGGCTGCCTATTGCTTTCTGAGGACAGATAACTTTAAGGCCCATTACCAAGGGAGGAATGGGTTCCCTGGCAATGGTGTGATGGTCTGTAATCAGGTGTAATTTCAGTAGGACATTGCATTCTGTCTAAGTAATACATGAATTCAACAGAAATGACTCACTCTTGCCCCTCTAAGGAAGATCTTTTTCATTCAAAGAAAAGAGCCTCCAAGTGACTTTAATCAAAACGCTGATGAACAGAGAGATAGTCTAGATAGCAGAATGCCCTTTCACTTGGGTCTCAGAGACAAAGGAGAAAAGTCACTGAAAACAAGTCTGTGGTGTTTACAAAAGTGAGACTGACAATGGCAGAGCAGGCAGGGCTTGAATTGTTTCTGACTGCTGGTACTGAAATGGTCTAGAGGTAATCAAAAAAAACGCATTGCACTTGGAAAATGTAGAGCTCCATCCTTGCTTGAAAACACAGATGGTGACTCTCACCTCGACTTACTTATCAGTTTCTATGTCTCATTGACTCATCTGTGGAAAACAGCTACCTTGGACTTAGCTAACAGGTTTCTTTTTTTTTTTTTTTCTAATGGAAAAATAAGTGCTGTTCTATTGTTTAAACCCTTAAATGGCTCCCTGATGTTCTTTGAATAAGGATAAAATTCTTTTCTGTGGCTTGCTGGCAATAGCTCATGAACTGTACCTATCTGTTGTGTGTCTTCAGCTTCATCTCTTACCAGTCTTCCCCTCCATTCTATACATCAGCAGGAATGAACTTCAGCCATTTCCTCCACTATATCATGTTCTCTCTCATCCTTGAACCTTTGCATATCCTATTCTCTCTACCTAGCACACACTTCTGCCTCTTCACATGGGTAGCTATTTCTCATACTTTGGCTTGCATTTAAATGTTCTCTCCCAGATCCCACCTATGCCAGGTAGGCCCATCAGAAGCACCTTTACTGCCCCTATCCAATACCTGACCCACTTGTGGTTATTACTTACTTGCTTAATAGTCTCTCTTCCATATAGCTTGGGAGCTCCATAAGTTGGGAACCATTCTTTATCATTTATCTCCATCTTCTCATCAGTGCCTGAGACCCGAAAGGCACTTCATAATTGCTTTTTGGATTGATAATCAAAAGAAGAAAAGCAGTAAGCTATTATTCTCTGGTGTTAAAACAGTCTCCTCATAAATGCAAGGCTTACTCAAACATACTATTAGGTTGGTGCAAAAGTAATTGTGGTTTCTGTATTTTTTTAAATTGCAAAAACCACATTTACTTTTGTACCATCCTAATAACATTAGGCATTAACAATCGGGGCATGGCCCTGCAATCCCCAACCATGGAAGTGCATTAGAATAACCTGTAGAGCCTTTTCAAGGTACCAATCTTTGAACATATTGACCCAGTCAATGTTGTTCAGTAAATGTTTGATGGATTAATATATAAACAAGAATTGAGAAAAGATAAATTTTTCTCCTTCAAAAAATCACCTTCAGCCTCCTCACTGCTTATTACTTTGATAACAAATAGAAAAATAACTAAAATCTGAAAACGTCCAGGTTTTACAAACAACTGCGTGATCATAAGCAGTAACTTAACTTTTTTGAACCTCAGTTTTGTTATCAGTCAAATGAAACTGGTGAACCCTGCCTTGTCTACCTCAAGATAAATGAGAATGAGTATGCAAAAATGCTTTTGTAAGCTCTAAAGTACAGTAGAAAGCAAGCCATTTTATTATGTCAAAACCCAAATGTAGGATCAAAAATTAATGTTCTTTATTTTCTCCATATCAGCCCAGTAAAGAGTCAGAGGACAGTATAGAGATGAATATGACTAGAGAGAAACAGATCTAATAGTATTTTGTAAAGCAGATGCTGAAAATTTCACTAAGAATACATAATGTTCTGAGAGGTTCTTGTCCTAGATTTCTCTGTCATCTGATATCTGTGTTTCATCCAGGATTATGTAGCAGAGATCAGTAAACTTTTTCTGCAAAGGGTCAGATAATAAACATTTTTTACTTTGTGGACCATACCCATACAGTCTCTGCCATTGTGGTAGGAAGGCAGCCATAGACAGTATGCACATGAATAAATGTGACTGTGTTCCAATAAAACTTTATTTACAAAAACAGGCAGTGAAGTAGATTATTCCTATTAGAATTTGCTGATGCCTGTTCTATAGTGATCCTGAAGGATCCTGAAGAGATCACTATAGATCTCTCTTGTAGCTTGGGCTTCCTGAAAAGTGGATGCTGACATGATGGTATGCAAGAGATTAAGTAAGATGGGTCCTAGGCATCAACACCTGTGGAAGGGAAGGAAAAGAATCAGGATTGTTTAAAGCAAGAAAGTTGAACTGGTTTTCGGTCCCAATAAAATTCCCAGTTGACCCTAAAGGAAGTTCTGGTGCTGGTGTGATTCTTCAGAGTTGTACATATTGAAGGTAGAGAGTCAAGGCTTTATACCCCATATGAACAAGTTATTGGATGGCCCTCATCCCCAAGAAGGGGCCATAATACTGGGCAAGATGGTTCTCTTCAATTACTGAAGGGGTTGACAGCTGAGAGCTTAGCACCAGCAGCACTCCCACCAGCTAGAGGTACATGCCTTTTCAATGCATAATATTACTTATGATACTCTCCTGTGGGATTTATCTCTTTGTTTAAAAACCTACAATTTGCTCATTCCAGTGTATCAACAATGCAAAATACATATTTTAAGAGTTTCTGACATCACTGCCTCTAGCTTTAGAAAATGGTACTATCCTTGTCGTATTTCTCAACTGTCTCTCTGAAAGGACATAGGGGTCACATCATTCTGGTTCATTTCCTTCTTGGGTTCCATTCCAAATGCAGAAATCTCTGGTTGACAAGAATGGCCACATGGCTAGCAAATAGATCATGCCAAAAGTTTCTTTAAGGGATTACTTCATGTTCATGCAAAGAGGGCAAAGTTTTGGAGGCCATGTTACATTTGTGTAAGCTCCATCAGTAACAAGCCTGGCTCCTGAATGCTACTTCAGGGATAGAGAGCATGAAAAATCCTACAAAAGGAATAGCATTGCAGAAAGTCCTCCAATATTAAAAACTTAAGAGATCTGCTTTAGGCCTTGGATTTAGTATCGTCACTGGTGTCCAAAGGATTATGTTATAAAGAGGATTGAAGTACATTAAGTTGTGAGCCAGGCTAGGTTATTTCTAGGATGTCTTCTAACTCAGGGTCTATGATTCTAAGAGACCCCACAGGGTCTTCAACATTTTCCATATTTTAGCTTTGCTAATTGCATAGGCTGTCAAGAATTACATTTCAGCTGAACTTCACTGAGTCTGTGCACTCCCTTTGCAACCAAAATGCATTCTGAGTGGCTTTACAGCCACAGCTTGTGGCTGATAGGCAATGGAAGAATATACAGGATAATCTATGGCCTCCAATGAATCAGTCCAGGGGTAAAGACAGCCTCAGGGCTTTCAAGATGGTTCTTATCAGCATAGAACTAGAGCACCTGGATTTTCTTGTGAACAGAAGTATCAGAGACCTGGCTTTGCACAGTGTTGCACTTGAGACTTCCCTTCTGTGCTTCATTTTGCCAGTGGCAAAATAAGTGGGAGGCCCCATATGAACTTTAGGCTTCCTCTCAGCCCTAACACTGCATGACTAAAACATAAACTTGGTCCACTAACTTGTCTTGCATCTGTGCCCCCATAAAAATTAAACCAAAGAGAAGCTATCAAAGGAATGCCTGAGGAAAGATGTAATTTGTCTTTGGAAAGACAGACAATTACTATTGAGAAAACAATTTCCAGTGGTATCCAGGGTGGCTCTTCACTAGAGAGCCAGGCTTGTGTTTTCATAAGGCTTTGAGCCAGACATCGATATGAGAGGAATATTCTCCATGAATACAGTCTGTGGCATTCTTCACGAAGACCTTGAAAAACACAGACCCTGAGCTCTCAGGATGCTTTATCATTTTGTCTAGAATTAAATGAATAAACTTGGCAAAGTCTATAATCTGTAAAAAGTCTATGTTAGTACACATGAAAATGGCAGCAAAACTATTCACAAATAGACTATGAAGCCAGAAAATCTGTAGTGGTCAAAGAGAAACAATTGTTTGAAGTTACTTAAGCCCAGCCAAAAGTCTGTTGCTAGCCACTCTCTGGAAAGGCAATACCTCTCCCGACTCCTCCAGCCTCCCTAACAGTACAGTTGCATCTATCTGTTGGTCTAGGGTTTCTAACTGAGCATTAATCAGTTTGCATTTCTATCACTGAGACACAGAGATGTCTGTAGGTATATTAGAAGACAGAACCCGTGATAGACTGTGTAGGTGAATTCCATTTCTCTAAATAGAGTCCATGAGGGAGTTACCTATGATTTGTAACAGTGTTGCCTGGGATCATCTGAATCATCTCCTCACATGTGAAAATAAAAATCAGCTGAGAAATTAGAATATGTTGAGAAAGAAAAAGAGAGAGAAGGGGGAGGAAAAAAGTATCAGAATACTGTACAGCCAAGATGCACGTTATAGTCATCTGTTTGTTTTAATTGAATGGTTTGTGTCTTCAGGCAATCTCATTATTCTCCCCAGAGTAGAAGTGCTGAATGGAGACACAAACCTCATTAACCTTTGAATGCTGAAATCAATAATCTGCAATAAATCTAAGCTAATTTGTTGCCAATAAATTTCACAAAATGCAGTGTTTTATAGCTGGGGACTTCAGAGGATGGGGTAAAAGCATCCATGTTCGTATCAAGATGATATCTGGGGCTTGCCTTGTTGGGTTTTAGGACCCGCTGAACAGGAAACAGGTTAATTGCATATACAGAGAACATGATTTTCCAGCAGGTTAATAATCTTTTTTTTCAGTTGTGAACACAATGGGACCTTTTCTTGTCCCATGACTCTTTCTAATAAATGATGTGAATAAAGAGAAACAAACATCCCCTGAAAGTTCTGGGTTTTTTTTTCTGTCCTGAAAAGCGGGCATGTGGCCCCACTGAAGAACTGGGAAGGGATTCCTTGAGATTCCAAACCGAGTGACATCACTCACCTAGTGACTAGCAAATAGTAGGCACCCAAAAATATTGGTTGAGATAATAATAATATGATGACCCTGACCTTTGAGATTCAACCTCTGCTTGCTAAAGATATATGTATATATGTAGGTGTGTATATGAACACATGTATGTATATGTACATGTGTTTATGTACATGTATGTATCTGTACCCACATATTACACACACACATATGCACACCTGAGCTAGAGAGTGAGATAACTGCTTGCTTATCTTGGAAAAGAAAAGAATGAGACAATAAAGTATTTGCCAGGTACAGGGAAGAGATTGGGAATCAGGGTAATAGAAAACATGAAGAACTCCAAGTCTGCACTGCAGTGGAAACTCCATGAGGGCAGCACTTTGCTGTGTATACTAAGTCCCCTGTGCCTTACAGGGTGCCTAGGACAAAGCAGGGGCTCAGCCATGTTTGATGGCCAAGTGGAAGGACTCATCAATGGGTGGGTAAGTGGATGAGGAAATTGTTATAAAAAATAGGAGAAACAGGAGAACAGTTTTCTGTGAATGGTATCCATAGACAGCAGAAAATATCTGTAGAAGTAAAGCAACAGGACCACTCATGTGAACACGTAACAAGTAGCCACTGATTGCGATGGTTTTATCCCTTCTTGGGCACGAGCCTCTCCTTAGCCTGGAGAAGAGTTCTGTGTTCTAAGGCAGTGCATCAAAGCCATAGTGTCCAAATGTGAAAGAGCAGGTCCCATTCATCCTGTCTTATCACACTGGCACCTTCTCTCCTAGGTCAAATGGAACCACTTTATGGATATCAAAACACCAGTGAGCCTTCTCACCACCAGACCCCATACACTTCAGCCATATACTTCTGAGAGAAGAATCCACCCATGGCTGCTGGCATCAAAAGGCGGGCTAATGATGCCCTCTAACTCAAAGTCGCTCCTGGTTCAGTAGCAATCATTTAACAGATGCTGCTTACCCTATTGGTTTTGCCCCCGGCCCACTAGAAGTCCCATGAACTATTGTTTAATGAGCCAAAACCCACTCCCTAGGTAAGGGAAGCAGAAAAGATAGATGCTATTGCACCAGCTTCAGATTTCCACTGAGTGGCGTACCACCGCTCAGGTTGACGTATTTAATGAAGAACTTTTCAAGCAGTATTTGCCAAATTGTCATCTCGAGGTTACCTGCACTGGCATCATCTGGATGGCAGTTAACAATTCACATTCTCAGTTCCCACTACCACAGATTTGTGGAAGAAAAGGACCTGGATAGGGCCAAGGAATCTACATTAACAAGCATCCTAGAAAATCACAAGCTCACTGAAGTTCGAGAAACCCTGCTTCCAAAATAAATTTACTTCCTTCCTGCTCCCCGAGAGTTTCAAAACACCAGGTTTTTACTCACATTGGAAGGCAGGGTATTCTCTGAAAAGCACAGTCAAGAAAAAGCAGTGAGTCAGTATATATTTGTTGAGTATCTGTTGTGTGACAGGTAGCACAGCATGGTGGGGGGGGAGGTCCTTTGGAATGAGGCTTCGGGAGTTTGTACCCCCATTCTGCCACTTAGTAGTGTGAGGCATTTGGCAAGTTAAACAACCTCTTTGCTTCTTAGTGTCCTATTTGTAAAATGAAGATGATAACCACAGCACCTGTCTTATGGGGTTGTTAATAAGTTAATACACATGGAGTGTTCAGCTCAGAACCTGGCCTAAGATAGGTGTCTAAATAATACAATAACTGTTTACTGTTATTATTGTTATTACTATGGAAATTGGGATTGAAAAACATTGTTTCTGCCCTCATGGCACTTAAAATAATAGGAAAGGCCAGTGTGATCTACTATCTGTAAACAAGGAATTAACTAAATATGAGAGAGAGTGCTTGGAAGGAGAATGACCAGTTGTTACCAGAGTGTATGAAAACATGGTTCTAACAAGGATTTGTCAGGACAGAGTGATCCAAGGCAGCGTGAACCACTTGGCAAGAGCCATGGTGTAGCAAGAACCTGCTTTGGGAGTCTTAAGATTGAGATTCTAGCCCCATCCCTGCCTCCAAACTAAACTATGGTATGCCAAGGCAGGTCCTTCACCTCTCTGAACCTCAGTTGCCCCACATGTAAAATAAGAGGCTTAGCTGAGATGATATCAAAGATCCTTTCAGCTGTGAAATAGCAGCAGGAAAGAGAACAGGTAAGCTTTGTCCCTGGTGCCCCAGAGCCCATACTGAGGAATAGAGGGAAGGCAGAGGGCGGACAGAGAGAAGGAGGCAGGAGTACCTAGGGTCAAAAACAACCTTCCTCTTGACAATGCTCTCTTTAGCTCAATCCTGCAAACATATATATATATATTTATTTATATACATTTTTTTCTTTGTCGAAGGCATTTTTTCTCAGTAATTGTATTTTTTATAAGTAATACCTAGTTTATTGTCTGAGTCTGTGGAAACAGAAACACATGTTTTCATGTTGCCTCATGTAATAGAAAATTAGTGGAGAAACAAAGGAAGGGAAAGGAGAGAGGAAGAGAAAGGAGATCCAAAGACAGAAGAGAGAGAGAGAGAAAGGGCAGAGAAGAGCTGAAAAAGAGGAAGAGGACAAGAGAGGAGGTGCAAACTAGGAGACACAGCAGCTAAAAGTTTGGAGAACGTCCTCCTTCGAAAGCAGGATTTGCAATTCAATAGCCCGCCCACTCCTGCTCCGTCTCTGTCTCTTCCCCGCCCCTCCATCCACCTCCCAACTTAGACTCTATTCTAACTACATTACAGAACATTTCAGTTGCTTCATCTCTCCTCATGTATTTCTCTGAGTAGCAATAATAGATGAATGACAAGAACTACCAACCTACTTCCAAGGTAAAGATTGGAAACTGCCTTTCTGTAAGTGAGAAAAATTTTTTAGATTAACCTGTCTGCCTATATGAACTCTTTTTTTTGTTATAAACATTACCCAGAGCTGGAAAGCGAAAACAAAGAGTAGAAAGATGGAGTGCTAAGAGCCCGCCTCATTTTGCTGACGGTAAGACGGAGGCACAGAAAAGAGCTGTGACCTGTAAAGAACTACAGAGTGAGGAGGTGCCAGGGCTGAGAGTGGCACACAAGTCACCCATCGCCTAGTCCTGGTGAGGCACATTCCCAAGGACAAGAAAAAGCATTTTGTATTTCACAGTTACATACATACTGTAATATGCATTAGTGAAATTAGCATATCACATCCATGATTTGAGGGACATTATTGCTTAGGGCAAGGCTAAATTATGTATCTGTGTTTAAAATGTGAGTCAGTTTAAGAAATAGTATTAGGTAAATAATGCAACCGTTGATACTTGTCTTACTGATGGCTCCTGACTAGATCTTAAATTATTGAGAGACACTATGTTTCTAGCCCTTCACTAATGAAAAAAAAATCCATCCAGCTTGCAAACCTCCTGAGCCCCCTCTGAAAAGTCAAACAGCTCACCTTCTGGCACCTCCTCCCCTCCCAGAGTAAGCCAAGGAAATGAGAGTTGGGTATTCAAAGGAGCCAGACAAGTATAATATCATATATACACTCGACATCCATCTCCTGTATGAAACCTCATTGTTCCTCTGTAACAAAAAGTAAATATTTACTGTGAGCCAGGAGAGGTAGTGAATGATCAGCCTCTGGGCCATCAATCACCATGAGCCATGCTCCAATTTTAATAACCCTCGTAAGGGAGGGCAGGCAAGGATGGCAAAAAGACTGTCCGGGAGATAAGAGTTTGTCAGAGGAGTCAAATTGCTCAGAGTGGTAGAATATGAGGTGAGTTGTTCAAGCGTGCAGATTGTGAAGGTCCCTAAAGATGGGTTTATAAAGTTGAGGCAGCAGGACAGAGTGATTAGGAGCACAGCCTCTTCAGCTAGACTACCTGCTCCTCCACTTACCAGCTGCAGGAGCTTGGACAAGACAATTTCTCAGGGTTCTTTTCTACATCTGTGCGGTGGGGATAATAAGAGGATCCACTTCGTAGTGTTGCTGTGAGGACAAAATGAGTTCCTGCAGGCAAAATGGTTATAACAGCAGGAGCGTAGGAAGTGCTCAACAAGTATCTCTAGGGTGTCAGGAGGTAGCAGCCCCTCTTGGCTACAAGAAGATGGCAAGTAGGGTGGCACTCAATCTCCGTTAGCCATGGGGAACTCAGCAGTCCAGGAATTCAATTGAGCTGATTTAGAATTGACGTAATTGTTCAAGCTCATGTGGCCAGTGGGTGGTAGCGCCAGGATTTGAACCTAAGCAGTCTGTCTCTAGAGTTGATGGGCTCAATCATTCTGCTATATCATCTCTCTTCGGCAAAGAAGAGATCACGACACATTTGTTGTTGGGTTGTTGTTGTTTTCTCTTTTTCCTGCTAGTCACCCTTTCCTCTTTCAGATGCAGGAACTGGCTACTTCTCCAAGGGAAAGGTTAATTACTCAAGTGAAAACAAAAGCACCAAACAAAGTTCAGAAAACTTATGTTCCAGTCCCAAGTGGAATGGCTGGAGGAATTGGGAATGATTAAGCCTGGTGGGGGATTATTTGGTCAGAGGCTGAGTCTTTGTGTACTGAGGACAGCTATGGTGAAAAAAATCCAGCCTCTTCCCCATGGCTATAGAGACCCAATTGTGTTAAGTGAGAGGTTATCCAGAAAGAAATTCTGGTTCAATGTTAAAAGACAGAACATTCCAGAAGATACCACATAGTGGCTGCAGTGGACTGAATGCTGTGTCTCTCTAAAATTCGTATATTGAAATCCTACCCCCCAAGGTGATGATACTAGGAATAGAGTCTTTGCAAGGTAATTAGGTTGTCAAGTTGGAGCCCCCATTAATGGGGTTAGTGCAGGTATAAAGGAGACCCCAGAGAGCTCCCTAGCTCTCTTTCTGCCATGTGAAGATACAAGAAGGCAGTCATCTGCAACCTGGAATTATTCCTAACTAGAATCTGACCATGCCGGCACCGTGATTTCGGACATCCAGCCTCCAGAACTGTGAGAAACACATTTCTGTTGTTTATAAGCCACCTGGTTTATGATATTTGTTATAGCAGCCCAAATAGACTAAAGGCAATGGCTGAGAACTTCAATTCAAATCAGACAAATTCTAGTTCCACCACTTACTATTTGTGTGACCATAGACAATTATGTAATCTCTCTGAGCCTCTAGTTCTTCATATCAAAATAAAGAGGAGGGCTTAGTAGTATGCGTCTCCTAAGACCAATACTATCTTTAAATGAAACAAAGCAAGTAAAAAAGGTTAGCACAGCATGTGGCTTATAATAATCCCACAAAGCATGTTGATGATAAAGCTGGTGTAGATTACAAGCAAAAGGAAATATTTATCTGAGGAAAGATAACTCTTTCTTTATATTTTATTCCTCTCCAGATACTTTTTATGTTTAAAATATTTTTGGAAGATTATTCATCCATCCTTTCATTCATTTAGTGAATAAACGTTTCCTGAGCACTAACTAGTTGTGATGCTCTGAGGACAGAGCATGAAAATATTGAAACAGTCTGCTTATATACCAATGAAGGAGGCAGGCATGAAGAAATAATTACCCAATTCGTCATTTAACTATAATTATAATATGTGCTATGAAGGATAATTCTAGAGACCAGAACATTTAACAAAGGGACTGATCTGGCTTTGGCAGGAACACCATGGGTCCCTCCAAGGAAGTAAGTTTTGAGCCAGGTCACCTCAATGCGATGCTGTGATTTGTGGCCGAAATCCTATGTGAACCCACAGAAGGCAGCTATTAGGAAGTCTTCAATGGTCCAGGAAGGCGTCACAAATGATTGCATTTGGTCATGCAATCATAAGGGTAATTCAGGATAAGTCAGGTCATGAAGGATAAGTAACAATTCCCTAGGAAGGGAAAGAAAAGATTTGTTTACAGGGCTTTGTAAAGACTTGGGGAAAACCTCAGAACAGGGACTCGGATAATACTAATTTTGTTTTGAGCAGACAGTATTAGCAAAAATTAAATTAAAATCTATTCTTTAAATATTTTCACTCCAGTGTTATTTATCAAGGAAAATTGGAAATAACTATAAAAAATAATTGTCTAACAGTAGGGGAAATTTAAACTAAATTAAGCCCAACAGGACTGTCTACTTAATACTGCAAATATAGTAAATATATTCTTCAAGAGCCTGTGATAACGTGGGAAATCTTATTTAAAATACCAAGGGAAAATAGAGAGACATAAAATTACAGTTATCATGTGAGCACCACCATATTATTTCAACCTACAAATATTATTCTGAGAAATAGAAAAGGAAACAAATATAGAAAAATTATATTATTTTAAAGTATAGAATCTTTTTTTCAATTTGTATTTTTAAAATTTTAATTTTTTGGTTTTTAAGAAAGGGTCCCACTGTGTTGCCCAGGCAGACCCACCCAAGGTGCTTCAACACATGCATGGCCAGGAAGGTGCCCGTTCCCCCCTGGACCCCAGCTATTTAAAGTAGTTTCAGGATCCTTGACACAGTGATGCAGAACCTTTCAGGATTAGCTGGAAGCCACAGCTCAGCCTCTTGATGCAAATTGAATTTAGCCAGTGTGAAGAGGAGACCCTTTTCCTTGTGTGGCGTTTGAATCCTGTGTTTTTACCTTTCACAAAGGTCTACTTCAAGTTTATATCCTTAAGATTGGACTTGAAGGGGTCTTGACAGGTGTAGTTTTGTGCAACAGGAACCTATAAAACAGGTATATCTTGGGAACTTCCATTGGAGTGAGAGAAAGAGGGGTTTTCTGCAGTTGTAGAGTAGATGATAGCATTTGCGTTAGGCTGTTCTTGCATTGCTATAAAGAAATAACTGTGGTGGGGTAATTTATAAAGAAAATAGGTTTAATTGGCTCATAGTTCTGCAGGTTTTATAGGAAGCATGGTGCTGGCATCTGCTCGGTTTCTATGGAAACCTCAGGAAGCTTACAATTGGTGGAAGGTGAATGGGGAACAGGCATGTCACAGGATGAAAGCAGGAACAAGGCAGAGAGAGTGGCTGGGGGAGGGTCACGCTTTTAAATGACCAGATCTTGCAAGAACTCACTATCACAAGGACAGCACCAAGCCATGAGGGATCTGCACCCATAATCCCAACACCTCGTACCAGGCCCTACCTGCATTGGGGATTATAATTCAACATGATATTTAGGCAGGGACAAATATCCAAACTATATCAGCACTGGAATTATAAACTGCATCTGCTAGAAAATATCGAACAATGTTAAGACTTTATCTATTGCTCCAAATGCAGCAAGAGAACTGAGCGTTACCTCAAACTGAAGAAGCTGTAAGACACGGTTGAGAAGAGAACAAAAGCTGAAACTGGGAATATATTCTGAATCAGAGCTTATGTCTGCACAGGCAGAGAAGAGCGAGAAATTTATGCCACAACTTATTGTAAAAAGTGAACGATCCAGTGTGGAATGTTCAAGCTGTATGCGTGTTTGAGCTGCCTGTTAATCTACGGGAAAGTTTACGACCAAGCCTTTCCATATCGTAGACTTAGAGAAAGAAGCACTAGCAATCCAGGTGCCCTGGCCCTCACTAGTCTCATGTTTTTGCTTAATGAAAAAGCCAAAGAATTCCTCGTGGAGAACAGAGTGCAGACCTTTGACCAGCAGGAGTTGGAAATGGTGGTGTCTTTGCTGTTGCTTGCTAACCAGCCTGTTACTGACAGTGCCTGCTCTGACCAAGGGAATTTTAAGAAGGACATCACTTTCAAGGCAATTTACAGCATATTTTAAAATGCTATGCAACTGCTGCAGGAAAAAGGACTCATTTTCCAGAAAGATGGTGGTTTTGATTACCTGTACTGTGTAACCAGAAAAGACAAAGACCCGCATAGAAAAATCCACTAGATAATTCAGGAAGACTGCCAGAAACCCAATCACCTGGAGAAGGGCTACCACTTCCTGCACATCTTGGCCTGCACTCGCCCTAAGCATCTGCTCTGTCCTAGGTACGGCTATGCTGCAGCAAGTTCTGAAGCTCCTGGAGGACCAGAGTGACCTCATCAGCACAGTGGAGCACCACTATATGGCCTTCTGAGCAGAGGCCCAAGCACATGCATACCAGCCAAGGAGGAGAAAGACAAGGTGGCATTCAACCTCAGGTTCTGATTTTAAACATCCTGTGGTGCTTATATGCCTAGAGGCAGTTACCTCCTTATAAACTGTAAAATAGGGCAAAACACTACCACCACCATCACCATCAAAATTCCTGGGCTCATGCTGTCCTCCTGACTCAGACTCTGGAGTCTCTGGGACTACAGGTGCATGCCACCACATCCAGCTTATGTACTAGGTTGTCTATAAGAAGAATTATTACTGATTTTGTTGATGGTGGAAATAAATAACTTTTTCTTTCTTTTTTTTATAGGAAAACTCTCCTGATCAACTTTACCTAACAGGAAAACATTTTCTACCAATTTCGTTTCCTCTGCTGAGGTGAAGCTTGAGAGACATCCATTATTCAGTCTTTAACATATAAAGATTTGTTTATAATTAAAAAAAGAAATCTTTGAGGGATCATCAGTTAAACTACCCAATACTGAAATACTGTATGAGATTAGCTGTATAAGACTGACTTGACACTGAAGAAGTAGAACAAAGAGCAGGCAAGTTTTGCAGAAGAGGAAAAAAATTCATTTCGAAGAACAGGGGAGAGAAAGAATACATTAAATGATTCAGGATAATAAACCTCTGGGAAAGAATGAAGACATCAAAGAAAAAAAAAGACATAAACAGAAAATTATAGGCAATAAAATTCCTTAGTTTGACAATCTTGGATCAGGTTCCCCACCCTGTGCAAATTCTCCAGTCCTCTAAGCAGTTCTGTCCATTCGTGTGCTGGTCTGCCTGTCTGTCTCTGTGCCTTTATCTTTGTGTGATTGTGTGTGTGTGTGTGTGCATGTGTGTGCACGCGCATATGCCCCTCTTTGTTTTCTCATATATTGCAGATAATGACTGAATTTCCTTAGTTAACAACTGATTTATAGACAGAAGTGTTTGGATGTCTTTGTAATCACAAACTGCTCTGCCAGTCCAGATAAGGCCAAGTAGGGTATGGTGGTGTCAGTTATCAGGCAAGGCAGGAGGTCAGGCCATTGCTCACCATTCATTCAGTTGACCAACCTAGAACCTACAGGTCTTCTTCCACTCCTTTTACTTTCTCATGGCTCACATCCCATCATTTTGAAGTCCTGCCTGTTGATCCTCAAGCCCTTTCTCTTTGTCTTTACTACAGCCACCTTAGCTCAGATTATCAGTAAGACCCTAATGGGACTCCCAGGATTGAATCAATTATCCATATAGAAGCCAAGGTCATATTTCTAAAACACAAATCTCATCATACCACTTTGTACTTTTGTTTAAAACCTTGTGAGGCTCCTTGTGTTTAAATACTTTGTGAAGCTCCAATTTGCGCAGGATAATGGACCCAGCCTTTGGTTCTCAAGGGGCTCCAGGAGTTCTTTCTGCATGTTTGCTGCCTCATATCCAAGTCTCCACTCCCACCCCTTATTTATCCAGCTGCCTTGGGCATCTTTCCGATCTCTGAATGTACCAAGCTGTTTCCTGCCTCAAGGTCTTTGCATACACTGTTTCCTCTGCCTGGAACCTTCTTCTCTACACCTTGATTACTCCTCTGAGGAAAATCCTGGCCAGGCGCACTGGCTCATGCCTGTAATCCCAGCACTTTGCGAGGCTGAGTTGGGAGGATTGCTGGAGCCAAGAGCTCAAGAGCAGCCTGGCCAACATGGAAAAATCATGTATCTACAAAAAATGCAAAAATTAGCCAGGCGTGGTGGCACATGCCCATAATCCCAGCTACTCGGGAGGCTGAGGCAGGAGAATCACTTGAACCTGGGAGGTGGAAGTTGCAGCGAACTGAGATTGTGCCCCTGCATTCCAGCCTGGGTGACAGTGTGAGACTCTGTCTCAAAAAAATAAAAAAATAAAAATAAAAAATAACCAGGGGTGATGGCATGCATTTCAGGAGGCTGCAGTGAGCAGATCGCCTGAGCCCTGGAGGTCAAGGTTGCAGTGAGCCAAGGTTGCACCGCTGCGCTCTAGCCTGGGTGAGAGTAAGATCCCATCTCAAAAATAAATAAATAAATAGGCTGGGCATGGTGACTTATGCCTGTAATCCCAGCACTTTCGGAGGCAGAGGTGGGTGGATCACCTGAGGTCAGGAGTTTGAAACTAACCTGGCCAACATGGTGAAACCTCGTCTCTACTAAAAATACAAAAAAATCATCCAGGTGCAGTGGTGTGCACCTGTAGTTCCAGCTACTTGGGAGGCTGAAGTAGGAGAATCAATCACTTGAACCTGGGAGATGGAGGTTGCAGTGAGCCGGGATTGCACCATGGATTGCACTCCAGACTGGGTGACAGCAAGACTCTGTCTCGAAAAAATAAAATAATAAATAAATAAAACAAAAGTAAAAATAAATAAATAAAATGAAATAAAAATAATTAACTAACTCATCATGGTGAACCTCCCACGTTTGTTCTTAAGACTTCTTATTCCTACTAGTCTGCCTACTATTTGAGGATGTGAACATTTGTGTATTTGGGTTCGCTTCTGGTGAACAAATAGCATTTTGCACCTGGTTCTCCCCTTTCTAATCCATGTTGTTCTTGCTCCTGTGGAAATTAGTTCCAGCTACTAGGGAGGCTGAGATGGGAGAATCGTCTGAGCCCGGGGAGGTTGAGGCTGCAGAGAGCTGTGATCATGCCAGTGCACTCTAGCTTGGGAAATAGAGACATAGCCTTTCTCAAAACAGAAACAAAGGAAAGAAAAGAAAGGAAAAGAAAAGAAAATGTTTCTCTGACCTTAGAGACCAGGTCAGACTTTGTTAACATGTGCTCCCATAGTATCACTCTTGACTGTAAATGCTTGTTTAATTGTTCTCTCCCCAATAGCCAGAAAATTGGATGATTTGTCTGTTGATGTGTCCTTAATGTTTAGAAAAATGCTAGGAAGGCACTAAAGAACCATGTGCTGGTTGAATAAAGGAAGGAAAAAACAAATAAAACGATGGGATTCTACAGGATAGGAAGAGGAAAAGCCCACCTACCCACCATGCTACTGAATCCTTGGTGAGACTGACAAGGGCATTTCCTCATGCTTCCTGATATAGTTGTCCTCATCTGGGTTCTGAATAATGGCTGTCCCTTCATTTCACTAGTTTCTTAATTCATCACTTCTGCTTTCCAAATTAGAGACTCTGTGATCAAGCTTGATTTTTTTTGAGCAGCTCATCATTTCAGGAAATCGCCACAGTTGAATCCCACTCAGTTCTTATCTTTATCCTCCACCCCCTACTTATTAGAGAATTTACCGGATGAACTGTACTACATTAATGAACTGAAATATTTTATTTTACTACTAGGTAATTAGACTTCCAAGCCTGAGCACAAATGCTTTATCAGAAAAGCAGTTTCTTAGGAGGACTTTATTTATTAATTTTTTTTAGCTAAATGGATTAGAAAAGCATTTTCTCCACAAAAACTCCCCTGCAGGATAGGGTTGGAAAATGGCAGATAGGAGGCAGGACTAACTTGCAGTTCCCACTTGGATGAACAGAGGAACATGTGGAGACCCATGTTGTGAACTTTTGCTCCAAGAACTACCACAGCAATAGACCAGGAAAGCCAAGAGAATCACAGACCTTTTGAAGGAGGTAGATTGCTGCTGCAGACTCCCTGAGACAATAGAGGAACTGTCAGTTGGCTTGCTTTCTCAGTTGGGAGGCTTGTAGCCTGGGGCAAGTTCTCTGCTCTGCTCACCAGCTGCCTGGAAATAAACTAAGTGCTGTTGCAGGGGCATGTGAGACCAGCCTTTCGGGCTGCTGGCTGCCTGGGAGCTGGACGAGGCTTATGGCTACCAGCTTCCCCCACTGCTCAGGTGACCTGTGTGATACCGTAGAGGCAGCCATAATCCTCCTGAGACCATAACTCTATTGGCCTGAAAACCACAGCCCCATACCCCACAGTAGTTGCAGCAAACCCCGCCCAAGGAGAATCTGAGCTGAGACACGTCTAACCCTGCCCCAACCTGATAGTTTTTCTCCACCAACCCTGGTAGCATAAGACAAATGACACAGTTCTTTGATAGCTCTATGGCCCTGCCCACCACCTGACCCTAGGGCTACCTTATATCCTCCTTATACAACGGCAGCTGATGTGCTCTTGAAAGCACCTCCTCCTGGCTGGAAGCCAACCAACACGAGACCAGCATACATAACAAAAATACAACCAAGGACCCTTGCAGAGTCCACTTCACTCCCCTGCTACCTCCACCAGAGTAGGTGCTGGCATCTATGGCTGAGAGACCTGAAGATGGATCATATCACAGGATTCTTTGCAGACACTCCCCATTTTTGAACTGGAGCCTGGTAGCTCTGCTGTGTGGCTGATGCAGAAGAGAAATAACAATCACTGCAGTTAAGATTTTAGGAAGCACAAGCCCTAGGTAAAGGGGGAGAGCACCACATCAAGGGAGCACCCATGTGACAAAAGAATCTGAACAGCAGCTCTTGAGCCCCAGATCTTTCCTCTGACATAGTCTAACCAAATGAGAAGAAGCCAAGAAAACGATTCCGGTAATATGACCAAACAAGTTTCTTTAACACCCCCCAAAGATTACACTAGCTCACCAGCAATGGATCAAAACAAACACAAAGCCTCTGAATTGCCAGAAAAAGAATTCAGAAGGCCAACTATTAAGCCAATCAAGGAAGCACCAGAGAAAGAAGAAGTCCAGCTCAAAAAAAAAAAAACCCCACAAGATATTAATGGAAAAATCTCTAGTGAAATAGATAGAAAAAATAAAAAACAATCACAACTTCTGGAAATGAAGGACACACTTAGAGAACTGCAAAATGCACCAGAAAGGCTCAGCAATAGAATCAAACAAGTAGAAGAAAAAACTTCAGAGCTCAAGAACAAGATTTTCAAATTAACCTAGTCTGACAAAGATGAAAAAGAATTAAAAAAATGAACAAAGCCTCCAAGAAGTTTGGCATTATGTTAAAATGAACAAACCTGAGAATATTTGGTGTTCCTGAGGAAGAAGAGCAGCCTAAAGTTTGGAAAACATATTTAAGGGAATAATTGAGGAAAACTTCCCCAACCTTGCTAGTGATCTAGACATCCAAATACAACAAGCTCAAAGAACACCTGGGAAATTCATTGCAAAAGGATCATTGCCTGGGCACATCGGGTTATCTAAAGTCAAGACGAAGGAGAGAATCTTACGAGCTGTAAAGCAAAAGGATCAGGTAACCTATAAAGGAAAACCAGACAGAGTAATAACAGATGTCTCAGCAGAAACCCTACAAGGTAGAAGGGATTGTGGTCCTATCTTTAGCTTCCTTAAACAAAGCAGTTATCAGCGATGAATTTTGTATCTGGAGAAACTTAGCTTCATAAATGAAGGAAAGAAAGTCTTTTTTCAGAGAAGCAAATGCTGAGAGAATTTGCCACTACCAAGCCAGCACTATGAGAACTACTAAAAGGAGCCCTAAATCTTGAAACAGATACCCAAAATACAATAAAATAGAACTTCCTTAAAGCATAAATCTCACAGGACCTATAAAACAACAATGCAATGAAAAAAAAAAAAAAGCAAGACATTCAGGCAACAAATAACACAATGAATAGAATAGTACCTCAGATCTCAATATTAACATTGATTATAAATGGCCTATCAGCTCCTCTTAAAAGATACAGAATGGCAGAATGGATAATTGACCAACCAAGTGTCTGTTGTCTTCAAGAAACTCACCTGACACATAAGGACTTACATAAACTTAAGGTAAAGGGGTAGAAAAAATACACCATGCAAATGGACATCAAAAGTAAGCAGGAGTAGCTATTCTTATATCAGACAAAACAAACTTTAAAGCAACAGCAGTTCAAAAAGACAAAAAGGGACATTATATAATGATAAAATGACTATCCCAAAAGAAAAATATCAATTCTAAATAGGTAGCACCTAACACTGGTGCTCCCAAATTTATAAAACAATTACTACTAGACCTAAGAAATGAGATAGCAACATGATAACAGTGGGGAACTTGAATACTCCACTGACAGCACTAGACAGGTCATCAAGACAGAAAGTCAACAACGAAACAATTGTCTTAAACTATGCCCTAGAACAAGTGGATTTAACAGGTATTTACAGAACATTCTACCCAACAACTGCAGAATATATATTCTGTTTATCACCACATGGAATGTTCTCTAAGACAGACCATATGATAGACCACAAAACAGATCTCAACAAATTTAAGAAAATAGAAATTATATCAAGTACTCTCTCAGACCACAGTCAGTAAAATTGGAAATGAACTCCAAAAGCAACCCTCAAAACCATGCAAATACATGGAGATTAAATAACCTACTCCTGAATTATCATTGGGCCAACAATGAAATCAAGATGGAAATTAAAGAATTATTTGAACTGAACAATAATAGTGACCCAGCTATCAGAGCACCTGGGATGCAGCAAAGGCAGTGGTAAGAGGAACGTTCATAGCCTTAAATGCCTATATCAAAAAGTCTGAAAGAGTACAAATAGATAATTTAAGGTCATGCCTCAAGAACTAGAGAAACAAGAATAAACCAAACCCAAACCCAGACCCAGCAGAAGAAAGGAAATAACCAAGATTAGAGCAGAACTAAATGAAATTGAAACAAACAAACAAACAAATACAATACAAAAGGTATATGAAACATAATACAGGTTTTTTGAAAAAATAAATAAAATAAATTGACCAGTAGTGAGATTAACCAAGAAAAGAACAGAGAGATCCAAATAAGTTCAATTAGAAATGAAACAGGAGATATTACAACTGATACCACAGAAACACAAAAGATCATTCAAGGCTACTATGCACAATTTTATGCACATAAATTAGAAACCTAGAGGAGTTGGATAAGTTCCTGGAAATACACAACCCTCCTAGGTTAAACCAGAAAGAAATAGAAACTCTGAACAGACCAATAACAAGCAGTGAGATTGAAGTGATAATTAAAAAGGTACCAAAAAAAAATATAAAATAAGTCAGGACCAGATGGATTCACAGCTGAATTCTATGAGATATTCAAAGAAAAATTGGTACTGATCCTAGTGGCACTATTTTAAAAGAGAGAGAAAGAGCAGATACTCCCTAAATCATTGTATGAAGCCAGTATCACCCTGATTCCCAAACAAGGAAATGACATAACAAAAAAAGAAAACTACAGACCAATATCTCTGATGAAGATAAATGCAAAAATATTCAACAAAAGACTAGCTAACCAAATCCAACAGCATATCAAAATGATAATCCATCATAATCAAGTAGACTTCACCAGGGATGCAGGGATAGTTTAATATACACAAGTCAATAAATGTGATGGAACACATAAACAGAATTAAAAACAAAAATTACATGATCATCTCAATAGACACAGAAAAAGCATTTGACAAAATTCAGCATCCCTTTGTGATTAAAACCCTCAGCAACATCAGCATAGAAGGGATATACTTTAAGGTAATAAAAGTCATCTATGACAAATCCACAGCCAATGTTATACTGAATGGGGAAAAGTTGAAAGCATTCCCCCTAAGAACAGGAACAAGACAAGGATGCCCACTTTCACCACTTCTATTTGACATGGTACTGGAAGTCCTAGCTAGAGTAGTCAGACAAGAGAAAGAAATAAAGGGCATCCAAATCAGTGAAGAGGAAGTGAAACTGTTGCTGTTTGCTGATGACATGATTGTATACCTTGAAAACCCTAAAGGCTCATCCCAAAAGCTCCTAGAACTGATAAATGAATCAGCAAAGTTTTAGGATACAAAATTATTGTACACAAATCAGTAGCCCTGCTATACACTAACAGTGACCAAGCTGAGACTCAGATCAAGAACTCAACCCCTTTTACAATAGCTGACAAAAAAAAAAAAAAAAAAAAACAACCTTAGAAATACATTTAGCAAAGAGGTGAAAGAGCTCTGCAAGTAAAACTACAAATCACTGCTGAAAGAAATCATAGAAAACAAACAAATGGAAACACATCCTATGCTTATGAATGGGCTCAATGCAATTTCCATCAAAATACCGTTATCATTCTTCACAGGACTAGAAAAAAAAATTCTAAAATTTATGTAGAACCCAAAAGAGCTCACATAGCCAAAGCAAGACTAAGCAAAAAGAACAAATCTGGAGGCATTACATTACCTGACTTCAAACTATACTGTAAGGCTATATTCAACAAAACAGCATGGTACTGGCATAAAAATAGGCATGTAGACCAATGGAACAGAATAGAGAACCCAGGAACAAAGCCAAATATTTACAGTCAACTGATCTTTGACAAAGTAAACTAAAACATAACATGGGGAAAGGACACCCACTTCAACAAATGGTGCTGGGAAAACTGAAAAGCCACATGTAGAATAATGAAACTGGATTCTCATCTCTCACCTTATACAAAAATCAACTCAACAAGAATTAAAGACTTAAATTTAAGACCTGAAATTATAAAAATTATGGAAGATAACATTGGAAAACCCTTCTAGATATTGATTTAGACAAAGATTTCATGACCAAGAACCCAAAAGCAAATGCAACAAAAACAGAAATAAATACATGGGCCCTATTAAAAATCTTCTGCACAGCAAAGTAAATAATAAGCAGAGTAAACAGACAGACAACCCACAGAGTGGTAGAAAAATCTTCACAATGTATACATCCAAAAAAGGACTAATATCTAGAATCTACAAGGAACTCAAATCAGCAAAAACATAAAACAAAAAACAAACAAAAAATTTCATCAAAAAGTGCACTTAGCATATGAATAGACAATCCTCAAAAGAAGATATGCAAACAGCCAAGAAACATACGAAAAAATGTTCAACTTTACTAATGTCCAGGGAAATGCAACTGAAAACCACAATTCAATACCACCTTACTCCTGCAAGAATGATCATAATAAAAAAACAATAGATGTTGGCATGGATGTGGTGAAGAGGGAACACTTTTACACTGTTGGTGGTAATGTAACCTAGTACAACCACTATGGAAACACTGTGGAGATTCCTTAAAGAACTAAAAGTAGATCTACCATTTGATCCAGCAATATCATTCCTGGGTATCTACACAGAGGAAAAGAAGCCATTATGTGAAAAATATACTTGCACACATATTTTTACAGTAGCACAATTCACAATTGCACAAATATGGAAACAGCCCAAATGCCTGGCAATCATCAAGTAGATAAAGAAAATGTGGTATATCTATACCGTGGAATACTACTTTAGCCATAAAAAGGAATGAAATAATGGCATTTGTAGCAACCTGGATAGAATTGGAGACCATTTTTAAAAAATTATACTTTAAGTTCTGGGATACATGCACAGAATGTTCGGGTTTGTTACATAGGTATACATGTGCCATGGTGCTTTGTTGTACCCATCAACCTGTCATCTACATTAGGTATTTCTCCTAATGCTATTCCTCCCCCAGCCCCCCACCCCCAACTAGGCCCCAGTGTATGATGTTCCACTCCCTGTGTCCATGGGTTCTCATTGTTCAACTCCCACTTAGGAGTGAGAACATGTGGTGTTTGGTTTTCTGTTCTTGTGTTAGTTTGCTGAGAATGATGGTTTCCAGCTTCATCCATGTCCCTGCAGAAGACATGAACTCATCCTTTTTTTAATGGCTGTATAGTATTCAATGGTGTATATGTGCCACATTTTTTTTTATCCAGTCTATCATTGGTAGGCATTTGGGTTGGTTCCAAGTCTTTGCTATTGTAAACAGTGCTGCAGTAAACATATGTGTGCATGTGCCTTTACAGCAGAATGATTTATAATCCTTTGGGTATATAACCAGTATGGGATTGCTGGGTCAAATGGTATGTCTGCTTCTATAGTGATTCCTTGAGGAATCACTATACTGTCTTCCACAATGGTTGAACTAATTTACACTCCCACCAACAGTGTAAAAGTGTTCTTATTTCTCCACATCCTCTCCAGCATCTGCTGTTTCCTGACTTTTTAATGATCACCATTCTAACTGGTGTAGGATGGGATCTCAATGTGGTTTTGATTTGCATTTCTCTAATGACCAGTGATGATGAGCTTTTTTCCATGTTTGTTGGCTGCATAAATGTCTTCTTTTGAGAAGTGTCTGTTCATATAATTTGCCCGCTTTTTGATGGCATTGTTTGTTTTTTTCTTGTAAATTTGTTTAAATTCCTTGTAGATTCTGGATATTAGCCCTTTGTCACATGGATTGATTGCAAAAATTTTCTCCCATTCTGTAGGTTGCCTGTTCACTATGATGACAGTTTCTTTCGCTATGCAGAAGCTCTTAAGTTTAATTAGATCACATTTGTCAAATTTGGCTTTTGTTGCCATTGCTTTTGGTGTTTTAATCATGAAGTCTTTTCCCATATCTATGTTCTGAATGATATTGCCCAGGTTTTCTTCTAGGGTTTTTATGGTTTTAGGTCTTACATTTAAGTATTTAATCCATTTTGCCTTAATTTTTGTATAAGGGGTAAGGAAGTGGTCCATTTTCCATTTTCTGCATATGGCTAGCCAGTTTTCCCAACACCATTTATTAAATAAAGAATCCTTTCCCCATTGCTTGTTTTTGTCAGGTTTCTCAAAGATCAGATAGTTGTAGATGTGTGACGTTATTTCTGAGGCCTCTGTTCTATTCCTTTGGAGGAGACCATTATTCTAAGTGAAGCAGCTCAGGAATGGAAAACCAAACATTGTGTGTTCTCACTCATAAGTGGGAGCTCATCTATGAGGATGTAAAGGCATAAGAATAATACAGTGGACTTTGGGGACTCGGAGGTGAGGGTGGGAGGGAAGTGAGGGATAATAACTACACATATTATTTACACATATTATGTACTGTAGGGTACAGTGTACACTGTTCAGGTGATGGGCTCACCAAAATCTCAGAAATTACCACTAAGGAATGTATTCATGCAACCAAACACCACCGGTTCTTGAAAAACCTATTGAAATTAAAAAAAAAAAATCTAGTTGTGCCCTGTCCAATATAACAATCGCTATCCAGATATATTGTCAAGCACTTGAAATGTGGAAAGTTAGAATTAACAAGTGCTATAAGTGTAAAATATTTCGTACTATATTTGAAAGATTTAGCGTAAAAAAGAGAATGTAAAATATTAATAGTTTTAAATATAGATTATTTGTTAAGATGATATTTCACATACATTGTATTAACTGTCATAATTTCTCCTGTTTTTTATTTATTTTATTTTTATTTTTGTACGTATTAAAAGAAAACACTGCAAACTGATCTTACTTTCTGGGTTTTGGGAACACTTTGAGGTCAGACTAATGCACACCTGGGCTGTGGTGAGTTTGGCTTGGAAGGACTCTGGATAGACCTGTGCTACCCCAAGTGTGGTCTGTGAACTAGTTTGCAGTGATCTTAAAACAGAAACTGAGAGTAAGCATCCATAGAAATTTATGGCAAGTTAACATTGCCACAGTAATTTTATTGTATTTTACAAAACTATCAGTCTGCAACAGATTAGAAATTTAAAAACAAATAAACAAAAAAAAAAAACTTGGTTCTTCGTTGTGGACAGTTTGGGAAGCATTGGGATAGACAGGTCTAGGGATGCATTTACCGTCAATGTTTTCCATTCGTTCTCCTCCTAACTTCTGTGAATCTGTGTTTCATAGTTAGACATAGCTCACAGTGATCCTCATCAAAAGAGAAGCTCTATAAGAGCCTGATTTAGCCAGTTCACAATAATTCAAAGAATAAAAAGTATTGGTGTGTACACTGTCAAATAGTAATGCAGGTGTTCTAAGGCAAGCTCAGGGAGGACAGAACCCTCCTTTTTCCCCTCCCATGGGCCAGAAGGGAAAAAGTTCCCTTGATCTTGATTTTTGTATGAATACAGACCTTGAAAGCAGGGCCTCATGATCCTTCTGGTTTTTTGGGTTTCAAGCAGAAGATGTCAGAAAAGTAACCACAAGAATAATTGGCTTGTGGTGGCCAAGCATTCATAGCAACATCACTTTGTGAAAAAATGAAAATTAAAATCATATTGTTAGGAAAAGAAGGGCCTGTGTCTTTCACAAATGTAATTATGCAAGGCTGCTCTGCCTCTGATCTAAGGCCATGTAGTAATGCTCATAATCATTAATGGTTATGAAGCTCCACTATGCGCCAAGCTATTGAAACAATTCATGTGCATCATTTAATTCTCAGAATTCTTTTGAGTAGGTATTATTGCAATATTCATTTTAAGAACAGGAAACTCGGACCAGTTAGTTTAATTAAATTGTACAAGATCACTCTGAGCAATTGGTGACATCGAGATTGGAGATTTAATTCCACATCTGCAACAAGGGTGTAGTTTTGGTTCTTAACCCTAAATCCATACTGTTCCTCTCCCATCCACATGTCTTATTTTTTTCATCCATATTACTGGCCTCTGTCACTCTAAAGACACACCAGGGCAACTGCAGCACAAAATACCAGAAGGAACAGTGAACTTGGGGTTAGCTAACTGGGTGCCAGACCCAGATTTGTTACTAAATAACCACAAATCTTAAATAGCTAGAACTCAAATTTTCTCACCTTAAAGATAGTAATAATTATGCTGGTACCATCTAACTATTTCACAGAGTTCTTGAGAGGTTGAAATGAGGTAGTAACTGTGAAAATTCTTTGGAAACTGTAAAGAGCTAATGGCTCAAAGATGTTACCAATTGTTATCTTGGAAAACTGAAACAAGTATGTTCATCTCAGAAGAGATTCAAAATTATTAGATTCTTACAGCATTTTTAGTAAAATAGACTTAATCTGGGCTAAGTAAACAATTCCAGACAAGTATCTTTATAAGCCCAGAATTTACGCAATGATGCTTTTGCAGCCATAGAAGATATATTCCCTGCCCTCAAAAAGTTTATCACTCTGTTCAAGCAACACTGAAGTAAAAATTTAGAAAGCCATACAAAATTGTGGAAGTAACCAAGAACTGGATGGCATGGTACAGACTCAGAGGAGAGAAAAATATAACTGAAAGGTGAATGGTTAGGAAAGCCTTGATGAAAAAGGCAATCCTTGAGCATGAACTGGAAGAGGACTTAGAAATCAGCTCCCACCTTCTGCACATGGGAAATGGAAGCTAGATAATAGGATGTGATGTGCCCAAGGCCTCACAGAACTGTAGTGGAAAAGGCAGGATCATCTGATAACAGGGCTTCATCCTCCTCACTTTCATAGTTGTATTTTCTTTCTTTCTTTTTTTTTTTTTTTTTTTTTTCTTTGAGATGGAGTCTCTCTGTCTCCCAGGCTGGAGTGCAACGTTGCAATTTGGCTCAGTGCAATCTCTGCCTCCTGGGTTCAAGCAGTTCTCCTGCCTCAGCCTCTTGAGTGGCTGAGATTAAAGACGTGTGCCACTACGCCCCGCTAATTTCCGTATTTTTAGTAGTGATGGGGTTTTGTCATGTTGGCCAGGCTGGTCTCGAACTCCTGACCTCAAGTGATCTGCCTGCCTCGGCCTCCCAAAGTGCTGGAATTACAGGCGTGAGCAACCGTGCCTGACCCATAGTTCTATTTTCAAAGGAGCTATGTTTACCCGAAGCAATGAGGTCTCAATGTGGAGATCTTGAGACAGGTTCTCCTCCTATGACAAAAGACAGCCTGGCCTAAAGAGTTAAAATAGGGAGTTTATAAAAACGAGAATGCAAACTTCAAATGCCCTACCTACTGCAACACTGTCTTTCAGATAAATTGTGTCCCATGGGAGTCTGTGACAGCACACAGTGTCTCCAAGGCTCCTGACAAAACATGATGGCCATGTACAATTCACAGCTACATCAAATAGTGTCTGCCCTTGCCCACCCATGTCCAATGTCCAAATAGCAACTCATTACAAAAACAAGCTTTCAGTACAATTTGCTGAACTCTCTAAATCTGAACAAGAGGTCATAACAACAACAACAACAAAAACCATAACTGGAAAAGTATGGCCAAAACAAGGACAGAGAGGTGACAAACATTCCTAATACTTGTACCATCACAGATCTGGATGGTGTTTCTTGAGGTGAAGTTGAGAAGTTGAGGCTACTTCAAGGCAGTCCTGAGACACTGCAGTGGCCAAAATGGGACCTGCTTTGAGCACCAAGGCATCACCTGAGGTTCAAAGCTTGCTTTCCAACGTTTAAGCAATTTAAAAATGGAGAAATAAATAGTTGCAGGATACCCTCCAGGCCAGATTGAATCCTTGCCCATGGAACACTCTGATTTCTCCGCCCAGGCCCTTGGTAGGCAAAAAAGAGTCCAGAAAGAATGCACTCACCTCTCCAGGGTGTACAGCCAAATAGATAAAAGATTATTGACATGTCAGAACCCTTTTCTGCTGGGGCTTTACTGTGTCAGGAGTCCACCACTTGTAAAATGCTCCCTCTATATACAGCCCAAAGTGACTGCTATGCTGTGACCCTGTTCTTCCTAAAGCAAGATATTGGCAAATCCAAACATGTCACGGTAGAGAGAAATAAAAGAATGCAACCATCTTCCAGGGCTTTTGGCTGCAGCAGGAAATCTGTGCCTAGTGATGATTAATTCATTCACATCTCAATTAAAATGCAAAACAATTCAAGATGTGGATACAGTTTCTTTTTGCTAAACACCGTAGTGGCTTGGTAGCTCAGCTCTGGAAGGTTGAAAGCCTTATCAACCAAGTTCAGAGGATTTGAGGTATGCCATTCCCTTCATCAATTTCATTTCCTTTTTTGCACAGGGAAAAGTCAAGCATCCCACTATGCCTGCTCTTCTCAAGCTAATACCTTGGATCTGGGTCTTATTATTGATCATGGTCCTAGATTGGTTAGGTCAAGGAAACTAATTACATATTTTTTTCTCTTCCCAACTCCAATAAATTGCTAGTAACTTCCTTGAGCGCATTCTGAAATACCAAGTTTCAACAGGAAAGAATTCTGTGATGGGCCAGTGATGCCTTCCACAGGCTTGGTGTAGGGTACAGGAACAAAGGTATGCATGGTATACCCCCATTCCATACTGTTGACCTTCTCTTGTCTTTTATGAATGGTCTCAGAGCTAAGTTACTGTAATGGCAAGCTTTCAAAACCACTGCTTTTAACACAATAGAAGTGTAATACATAGGTCTAAGTATGAGTGCTGTATGACTATATCCATATTCATTGCCTACTAGTAAATATTTGAAGGAGAGAGAGAGAGAGAGACAGAGAGAGAGAGAGAGAGAGAGAGAAAGAGAAAGAGAAAGCATACAGATCATATGTAGGTCAACAGTCATGGTTCAAAGAGTAGAATAGTACTCTGGTCTTATATAACAGGCTGTTTTTGGTGAGCCCTTGATATTTCTGTTCAGTTACTGGATCTGGTCCCTCCTTTCCCAGGTCCTTTTCTTACTGACTGGTTATAGATGCTATTAATAGAAGTAATATTAATGGATTTTGTTTCCCTGTGTATTCTTGTAAACTTTTCATTTCCCACTTTATTGATTAGGATACATTTGACTCCAAATAACAGAAAATTTTATTTTAAACGGTAAGGAATTTATCATCTCATATACATTTTAATTAATATGAATAAGAAACCTGGAGTTAGAACAGCTCTAGGATTGATGAACCCAGTGGCCCGTCAGCACCATTAAGGATGCAGACTCTTCATTTTATTAAGGATACCTTTCCCAGGGCCCTCCAGCTATTCTTTTGTGTCTCATTGGCTGGACAGCATCATCTCTCTTTACCTAAGCCAATCAATGGCAAAGGGATTGGGACCATGATTGACTTGGACTTGGCTTAGGCTCTGAGTCATTGTAGGGCACAGATAGATTCCCCCCAAAAGAAAATCAGGGCTCTGCTAGCAAGGGGAATGGAAAGTGGCTGTTGGGTAGGTGATGCCCCCCAATAACAGGAGCCTTTATTGCCAGAGAGGATAGACAGTGGAAAAGAAAAAGTGCTGTATCTTTTGGTTTTTAAATTTTAAAAGCCTAGGCTGGTCATATACAAAATAGTTAGGAGACTATGAAATGAATAAAAGCAAAGTTTTCCCTATACTTGGAGAGTAAAGATTTCCTAGGTGATGTGAAGGTGAGAATGTCAAATGGAAGCTGGAGAGCTAAGGTGTGAGTGGTCTCCAAAGTTTCCCTTGTTGTCTCTGTTTCCTCATACCTCTTACCTCAGCCCAGGCAGAACATCAGCAGGCAGGGCTACTGGACACAGAAAGGATGGGGGGATTCAGCAATATGGAAGTAGAGATCTCCACAGTTCCCACTGATGCTGAAGGAGTACAGTGTCCCACTCCCCATACCAACAAGCACCCAAAAGCCACAGCAACATGATCCAGGGAGTCAGTGGCCCTGAAGAGGCTTTGAGGTAGGAACAAGGTGGAACTCGAGATCAAAGATTCAAAATCTCAGCAGTGGCTAAGTGATGATGATACCTCCACAATGCCTATCAGTGCCCTAGTGCTCTATAAAAACCTCCCTCCAGATATGGTATGTAAGTTTATGTCTGCAGAAAGAACAGGAGAGGAGTGGGCCAGGGAAGGGGTAACTGGTGCAGGAAGTGGCTTTTTGGAAGGTCCAGAGAGTGAGGGAGAGACTGGCATTTTTGAAGACATGGGGAAGCATAGGTGCCAGGCCAAGTATGAGGCTGAGGAGAAGGGCAGGTGAAAGGTCAAAGCACTTAGGGTTGTACGTGGCACACAGCGTGCAATGCCATCTGTTGGTATTATTGTTTTTATTATTAATCCTAAGGACAATTGGAAGTCATTGAGGGAGTAAAGCAGGGGAGCAACTGATGAGATTTCCATTTAGGATGTTTAAAAAGTCACTTCTTAAAGATGGTAAGTTGGTGATTTACTAAGAGATGGAGAGGCAGAGAAACCAGTCTCTTCCCTATACTCTAAGAATATTCTAGGTGAGTCTGGAAGGGAAGTAGATCTTCCCTTTTCTGCAGGTACTAACATTCTAAGTCCTAATATATATCCTGACATAGCTCTTGATCTAGAGACTATCTACTTGGTCCTCCTTATTGAGAGGGGAAATCCACAAGTGGCTTCCCCTATGAATCTGCAAAAAGGAGGACTTGGGCTAATTTATAAATAAGTAAACTTATTGTCCACTTACTATCACAGGTTTGAAACTTGACCATGGGTTGTCTACTGTGCACTGAGGTATCTTCCTGGAGGTTTAACAGCCCCTGGTTCCTGACAGAGGTCAGGCCTGCAGCCCCGATCAGATACCACTAAATGGTTGCCAGAGGCTTAGAAGACAATCATACCCAACACTGTCTCTCCGGCCTGTGGCATGTTGCCATCTGAGATGGTTTCTGTATCAATGGATTTAAAACCCCATGCCTTCTCCTATCATAGAAAGTGGGTGTGGTAAGTCAGGAAGGACCATCATCTCAGTAGGCAGGTGTATAATTCCTATGCAGGAAATTTAATCTTATGGAAAAGGAGAAGCTCTATAGACTTCACTAGTGTGTCTGTCTGGAAGATATAAAAACAGGGCACATATTGAGAAAAACATTTTATGAAGAAAAGTAGGAAAAGCTTAAAGGTAAGAGTAAGAATAAGAAAAAACATGGTGGATTTTTATTCTAAAGGCATGAAGACAAATTCCCTTGAATGAAATCAAGGTTACAAACTAAAGGGTCATGCAGAGTACTCCAAATGTTTCTTTGAGATATATGACATTCAAGTCCCCCAGTAAACAATGAAGTGAAAAAGAAGGAAGGTCAGGAAGAGATGGCAGCTTCTCACAAAGTACTCCACCTGAGACCTGCTTTAGATGGTGTTCATTTTCTTTAAGGGTGGCTACATTCCTTTAGGACAGGAAACCAGGGGGCAGATATTTCATCTCACCAACCGTATCTTCTCAGTCTGCCCTTAGTGTTTCTGATGACCAGTAGCCTTTTTAGCACTTACCTGTATTGACAAGAACCTTCGTAAGGCTCTTTGGGAAACCCCTGTGCAGGAACACCTGTGGCCAGACTAGTCTTTGATGAATTTCTAGGACAAACTGTAGTGAAATATAAAACCCCTGGGAGAATAACCTGACCTCAGTACAACATGACGTCAGTACTAATCAGGAGAGTGAACCTATTGCTGGACTTTTCTTAGATGGTTGAATCTGCCATGTTCCAGTCAAGGAGGCAAAGGCACTGTCTTCATGAGTCCTGGTGATGATGAATTTTATGTGTTGACTGGGCTGGGCTACAGCATCCAGAAATTTGGTCAAACATTATTCAAGATGTTTCTGTGAAGGTGTTTTATGACTTTTTTGATAAGATTAATGTTTAAATCAGTGGATTCTGAGTTAAATAGGCTTTTCCATAAAGCGTGTTGGCCTTATCCAATCATTTGAAGGTCAGAAGTTTAGTCTTTGTTCTAAAGACTGACCTCCCCTGAGCAAGAGGGAATTCTATCAGTGGACTGCCTTTGAATTCAAGCTGCAGTTCTTCCCTGAGTCTTCAGCCTCCTGGCCTAGTCTATCAGATATTGGACTCACCAAGCCTCCATAATCATACGAACTAATTCCTTAAAATATATATCTATGCATATGTATTTACGTATATATGTATGTATGTATGTAGTACCTATGTACGTGCCTACCTACCTACCTATCTAACTATGTATCTATCTCCTGTTGGTTCTGTTTCTCTGGAGAACCAGTACAGCCCTGATAACAGAGTCAATATGTAAATTGTGTGGCTTGGGCCAGTGGTTAAGGACATGGGCTCTGGAGCCACATAGGCCAAGTTGGCAGTCCAGCCGTATCATTTGCTATCTACATTATCCTGAGCAATTGAACTTCTCTAAGTCTTAGCATTAGTATCCTGTTTTGTAAAAACAGAGAAGATAATAGAAACTACCTGTGTTTACTAGGAATAGCTCAGCTGCAAATAATAAAACACAACTCAAAAAGGCAAAAGCCAGTGCTGCTGAAACTTTGATGGATGGCAGGACTGAGATCTTAAGTGCAGAAGAAAAAAGGTGGAAAGTGACATTTTTGGGTCTATGTACCTGACAAGTGTAGTTACACTTGCTTCAGGCACAGCGGGATCAAGTGTTTAAACAGGAATTTATCTCTCGATTTTCAGGCTCTGGTTTCCTCTTCATTGGCTTCTTAGACTTCCAAAACTCCAGAATCATACCTTATCAGTTTGAAAAGTACAGAGAAGATAGAGCGTCTTTCTCAGTCGTTCCAGAAAAAGTCCTTTCATTGTTTTGGTTTTATTTGCTCTGATATGGATGGTGGTTCACTTGTGAATCAATCACAGTGCTCAGGTGAATGCAATACTTTCCTGCACCTCAAGCCAAAGCCGTGTGATTTTGGGGTCCAAACTTTTCAAATCCAGAGTGCCTTGAGGCATTTAGCCATTGCTGGCCATCATAAGCCAGGCTTTGGTAAAAACAAATTGGACCTTTGTAGTTTTGGATCTAGCCTTTGCAGCGAGGTATTCTGCTTATTAAGTAGTTCCCGTTAATGAATTGTTTCCTGGGAGGTCTCCAGAACTATCTTTTTCTTCTCCTAATTGAAAGTTTGAATTAAGTTTAAATTAGACAACGTGACTATAAAATGGGATAAATAGGACAAATGAAAAGAACACCTACAGAGGAAATTAAACTCGTAAATGCATATTGGTCAGGCTCATGTGGGGGAGCTGGGATTAAATGGCTCATCTTTGAGAGGGACCTTGGCTCCTTGCTGTAAGTAAATGACCTTCTCCAGTGCACTGAATGGTATCCTAATGGCCTAAAAGGCTTAATGCACCTCCCCAATTTATTCCTCACTGATCAGTGGTCCACTGAGTATAATGCACTTCCCTGTATACCCAGAGTAAATGACTAGAAGATGAGAATGTAGAAAGTGTTACTAAACTTTAAACCAACATAAAGATTTATGTCACGAACCTTTCCTTTTTCACAATGTGTTTTCTGACAGACTTGATTTTAAAGATTATGAAACACTCCCAGCTTATTGTCCAAAGGCCTTTCCAGAAATATAAATTACTGGATAATGACCTAAGTCACTCAAGCACGTTGGAAAAATCTTTGCTCAGATACAATTTTAGGGGTCTTAGCTATGGGAAGCTCATTACTGGTTACCATTGGTTAGATTTTTGGTACCAATGGTTAGATTTTTGTGATTTTTTTTATTATGACCTGTAGCACCACACATCAGTCACTGTGAGTCACAACGAATAGGAAAAGCAAATATGTTCATGATCGTCAAGCAAGCCTATTTGTCTTCTGGACATTTGGAGAACATTTCCTGGGTGCTAAGTCAACCATGTTGAGGGCTGATTCAAAGAGGATGGCTGGTCCACTTGGCAAGGCCCCTTTTATCCTCTTTTTTTGCCAGTCACCCAGAAGGGTGTTTGAAAGTCATTGGCAGCATTTATTTCTCTTGATGAATTCATCCAACTTTGGCAAGAGAAAATGTTTCTGTGTTGCCTGTGGTTGTAGTGCAAAACTCTGAGGGTATGCAAGTAATTCCAAAATGGCCCATTGGAAGTCCTCCTTATTTGATTGGTTTTAGATATTAAAATGAAGATAAGAATTTTTATTTACAGTTGGAGTTTGGAGAAGTAGGTAGAAAATTTAATTATTATACTACAATTATTTATGAAATGAATATTTATTGAGTACCTATTATGTGATGGGCATTGTGCTAGGTGCAGAGAATACTCTGGTAGGATAAAATTTGACATACTATCCTCCCTCGTGGAGCTTCCTGTTTAGTGGGAGAGCCATATTTAAAAATATACAAGTAAATCTATAATTTCCAATTGTTATAAGTTCTGTGCAGCAAATCAATAGGGTATTAGGGGAGAAGATAATAGAAACCTAATTTTGATGAGGAGGTTAGAAATACACACACACACACACACACACACACACACACTCATGCACACACACACACATATGTATACAGGCAAGAAGAAATGAGTTGTGTCCTAAAGAAACTTTAACTATTCCCTCTTGAAGTCCATATTTAAGTGAATAAAGACCTGAAGCAACAGGGTACTTGAGGCATAGATTTAACATTTTGTGAATTGTGTTAACATTTGGAATTGTTATTTGATAATCATGGAAATTACTAAAATGAATTAGGAAGGTCAAGTATGTTTTAAAAATTGAATACTTCTGCTTCCTTAAAATAACTCAATACAATAAAAAATAAAAATTTTTTACTGCATCTATTCTTATTAAATGTAATTTTAATATCTTTCATCTGAGAGTAAGATTTAATTTTGTATATTTTGGAAGAACTCAATCCAAATTAATATTGGTTCAATAGCTTGTGGCTTTCTATACCTTACTGTTTATGCTCTATCAGCTTGTAGTTTATTTTGCTCATCACCATCACCATCATCATGTCATTTATTTCACAAAAATTTATTGAGCACTGGATTAGTCAGCTTGAGCTGCCATAATAAAATGCCATGGACTGGATGACTTAACCAGCAGAAATGTATTTTCTCATGTTGTGGACACTAGAAGTCTAAGATCAAGGTGCCATAAGGGTAGGTTTCTGGTGAGACCTCTCTCCCTGGTAGGTAGCTCCCCCTCTTTTGCTGTGTCCTTATATGGCTTCTTCTCTGTGTATGACTGGGAGAGAGCAAGCTCTGGTATCTCTCTTTTTATAAGGACATTAGTCCTATTGATAATTCAATAGGGCCCCTAATAGGCCCCACCCTTATGACCTCATTTAACTTCAATTATCTCCTTAAAGTCCTGTCTCCAAATACAGTCACATTGGGGGTTAGGGCTTCTATGTATGGATTTTGGAGAGACAGGATTCAGTCCATAATAAGCATCTGCTATAGTGCAAACTCTATGCTAGACACTAATATACAGTGGTGAACAAGTTAGTTACTATTCCTCCTCTCACAGAACTTCCAGTCTAGCTGGATGGGTTCGCAGTAAACAAATAATTGCATATATTTACATAATTATTGTCGTAGTGAGCAAATCTTGTGGAAAAACCTGAATCTGTGCAAAGCCCAAAGATAGCACTTGTCTAGAAGCTTTGGAGTTAACATCAAGGTTAGCAAGAGTAATGCTATGAATAAGTTCTTAATTCAAAGTGTTGGACCAGATCATATGTAATAGACAAAGCAAATGAGCTGCAAAAATGAAAATTCAGCCTTTTCAAAAAGAATAACACTGTGTTTCCATCTCACATTTAGAATTACTTCATCCACTATAAAAATTCATGAGTGAAGGAGTTACTTTTAGAACAGTTGTTATGACCAAAAGAACAGATGTTACAGCTCTATCTCCCTAATTATTTCAACCCAATCATTCAATTACCAAAATCCAGCCTTTGCTATCAGAGACAATATGAAAAGAAGGGATGAGCAATTGCCTAGGAATGTTAGGCTGTTAGACAATCTGGATATCTCTGCTTCTGAAAACATCTTCAAACTGCCAGTCTCCCCCACGTACCAGAAGCAGAATTTTGTTTTTCTGGGATTTTTGGTCAACTACCTTCCCTGATTCTTCTTTGTGTACTTTGACTAAATTGACAATCACAAACTAGACTTGGGCTAGGTGCATAATCCCAGGATGTACCAGGCTCACAAAATTCATGCATGTTGCTTACCTTGTCTTGCCATATCACAGCTCAGAGGTTGTGAGCCGTGACACAGAAGCACTGATGGGGCAGCTGAGCCATGACACAGAAGCACTGATGGGACACCTCTGTTATGGTCAGAGGTCCTATGGAAAATATCATAGCTGCAATTCTTCCAAATCTGGGAACAGTTTGGTTAGTACAGTACAACTCACTGATGCAAATGTCTACATTGGCTGTTGATCAAAATAGCAAAAACTGAAGTCTCCTGATCCTCATTTTGCCCTCTCTTTTACAACCACTACAGATTCAATCTCAAACTGAACATGAAAAGAAAAAACGAAGGAGGAGGTCCCATAAGAATGTTCTCAACTGAAACCAAATAACAAAAGAACTGGAAGAGAGAGCGGGGGCGGGGGAGGTGGTGGAGGAAAATAAGAAGAAACCCTGCAGAAATGGTTAAAAAAAGAATTTTCTGTGTTGTGATCTCCTGGCTCTTTAGATCTCAGTCTCTGTGGGATCGAATGTCCCACCTATATCCTGTTTTCTTATCATTTCACTCTCTCTTCCTTACTCCCCTGACACCTATAAACATTCTGATTTATTTTTTGTGACACAAATTTCCAAGTCTTAAAAACATTGAATAATTTTGTCATAGATGATTTAAAATAGACAAGAATGGAGACTATCACAACATGCCAAATACGCAGCTTTTGATCTTAATAGCATCCCAAACTTGCATCAGGTCTATTCATTTTAACTAAAGAAATTAGACATTTCAGATGCAAATAGGAACTTTCGATGCACCCTCCGTCTCTCCTCCTTTCCATCCTTTACAGTGGTAATTACTACTGTGGTTCAGTGTTTATCCACCACATATTATACCTTCGCCATGAATTTAGATAAGCAGATATCCATAAATATTACATAATATTTGCAGATTAAAAATTTTTATGTAAATAATATTATGCCACTTATAGCCTTTGGAACTGGCTTTTATTCTCCCAATATTACATTTTTGAAATTAATGCATGCTGATACAAACAGCTCTAATTCATTTTTACTTAAAGCATTAAGTAAGGCATTAAGTGAATATACTTCAGTACATTTTTCAGTTTTCTTCTTTTTAAAACAAATTTCGATATTCTTTATTTAGGAATAAAAATTCTAAATTATAAATTATCCTTTTCTACAAAGGCTCTGTACATTTTATCCTTCTCTTCTGCCAATTTATGGAGGTATACTTGACAAATAAGAATTGTATATATTTAAGCTATACAAAGTGATGTTTTATTTTGTTTTGTTTGCCATACATTGTGAAGTGATTTACTTTACTTTTGTAAAGTATCTGTTCATATCCTTTGCCCACTTTTGAATGGGCTTGTTAGTTTTTTTCTTGTAAATCTGTTTTAGTTCTTTGTAAATTCTGGATATCAGCCCTTTGTCAGATGGGTAAACTGCAAAAATGTTTTCCCATTCTGTTGGTTGCCGATTCACTCTAATGACTGTTTCTTTTGCTGTGCAGAAGCTGTGGAGTTTGATTAGGTCCCATTTGTCTATTTTGGCTTTTGTTGTCAATGCTTTTGGTGTTTTGGTCATGAAGTCTTTGCCTACGCCTATGTCCTGAATGGTTTTGCCTAGATTTTCTTCTAGGGTTTTTATTGTGTTAGGTCTTATGTTTAAGTCTTTAATCCATCTGGAGTTAATTTTAGTGTAAGGTGTCAGGAAGGGGTCCAGTTTCTGCTTTCTGGACATGGCTAGCCAGCTTTCCCAACACCATTTATTGAACAGGGAATCCTTTCCCCATTGCTTGTTTTTGTCTGGTTTGTCAAAGATTAGATGGTTGTAGATATGTTGTCTTGCCTCCATGACCTCTGTTCTGTTCCATTGGTCTATATCTCTGTTTTGGTACCAGTACCATGCTGTTTTGATTACTGTAGTCTTGTAGTATAGTTTGAAGTCTCGTAGTGTGATGCATCCCGCTTGTTTTTTGCTTAGAATTGACTTGGCTATGAGGGCTCTCTTTTGGTTCCATATGAAGTTTAAGGTGTTTTTTTCCAGTTCTGCGAAGAAAGTCATTTGTAGCTTGATGGGGATAGCATTGAATCTGTAAATTACTTTGGGCAGTATGGCCATTTTCATGACATTGATTCTTCCTAACCATGAACATGGAATGTTTCTCCATCTGTTTGTGTCCTCTCTTATTTCATTGAGCAGTGGCTTGTAGTTCTCCTTGAAGAGGTCCTTTACGTTCCTTGTTAGTTGTATTCCTAGGTATTTTATTCTCTTTGTGGCAATTGTGAATGGAAGTTTGTTCTTGATTTGGCTCTCTTTCAGTCTGTTATTGGTGTATAGGAATGCATGTGATTTTTGCACATTGATTTTGTATCCTGATACTTTGCTGAACTTGTTTATCAGTTTCAGGAGATTTGGGGCTGAGCCAATGGGGTCTTCTAGATATACAATCATGTTGTCTGCAAATAGAGACAATTTGACTTCCTCCTTTCCTAGTTGAATGCCCTTTATTTCTTTTTCTTGCCGGATTGCTCTGGCTAGAACTTCTAATACTATATTGAATAGCAGTGGTGAGAGAGGGCATCCTTGTCTTGTGCCACTTTTCAAGGGGAATGCTTCTAGTGTTTGCCCATTCAGTATGACATTGGCTGTTGGTTTGTCATAAATAGCTTTTATTATTTTGAGATATGTTCCATCAATACCTAGCTTATTGAGGGTTTTTAGCATAAAGCGCTGGTGTATTTTATCAAAGGCCTTCTCTGCATCAATTGAGATAATCATGTGGTTTTTGTCTTTGGTTCTGTTTATGTGGTGAATTATGTTTATAGACTTGCGTATGCTGAACCAGCCTTGCATCCCCGGGATGAAGCCTACTTGATCATGGTGGATAAGCTTTTTGATGTGCTGTTGCAATCGGCTTGTCAGTATTTTATTGAAGATTTTTGCATCTATGTTCATCATGGATATTGGCCTGAAGTTTTCTTTTCTTGTTGAGTCTCTGCTGGGTTTTGGAATCAGGATGATGTTGGTGTCATAAAATGATTTGGGAAGAATTCCCTCTTTTTGTATTGTTTGGGATAGTTTCCGAAGAAATGGTACCAGCTCCTCTTTGTATGTCTGGTAGAATTTGGCTGTGAACCCGTCTGGACCTGGGCTTTTTTTGGGTGGTAAGCTCTTAATTGCTGCCTCAACTTCAGACCTTGTTATGGGTCTGTTCAGGGTTTTGGCTTCTTCCTGGTTTAGGCTTGGGAGGAGGCAAGTGTCCAGGAATTTATCCATTTCTTCCAGGTTTATTAGTTTATGTGCATAGAGTTGTTTATAATAATCTCTGATGATGGTTTGAATTTCTGAGGAATCTGTGGTGATATCCCCTTTATCATTTTTTATTGCATCAATTTGCTTATTCTCTCTTTTCTTTTTTATTAATCTGGCTAGTGGTCTGTCTATTTTGTTGATCTTTTCAAAAAACCAGCTCCTGGGTTTATTGTTTTTTTGAAGGTTTTTTTGTGTCTCTATGTCCTTCAGTTTTGCTCTGATCTTAGCTATTTCTTGTCTTCTGCTAGACTTTGAGGTTTTTTGATCTTGCTCCTCTAGCTCTTTCAGTTTTGACGATAGAGTGTCAATCTTTGATCTCTCCTTGCTTCTCATGTGGGCACTTATTACTATATATTTTCCTCTAGAGACTGCTTTAAATGTGTCCCAGAGATTCTGGTATGTTGTGTCTTCATTCTCGTTGGTTTCAAAGAACATCTTTATTTCTGTCTTCATTTAATTGTTTATCCAGTCAACATTCAAGAGCAAGTTGTTCAGTTTCCATGAAGCTGTGCAGTTCTGGGTTAGTTTTTGAATTCTGAGTTCTAACTTGATTGCACTGTGGTCTGAGAGACTGTTTGTTACAATTTCCATTCTTTTGCATTTGCTGAGGAGTGATTTACTGCCACTTATGTGGTCAATTTTAGAGTAGGTGTCATGTGATGCTGAGAAGATTGTATATTCTGTGGATTTGGGGTGGAGAGTTCTGTAAATGTCTATTAGGTTTACTTGGTCCAGGTCTGAGTTCCAGTCCTGGGTATCCGTGTTATTTTTCTGTCTGGTTGATCTGTCTAATATTGACAATGGAGTGTTAAAGTCTCCCACTATTATTGTGTGGGAGTCTAAGTCTCTTTGTAAGTCATTAAGAACTTGCCTTATGTATCTGGGTGCTCCTGTATTGGGTGGGTATATATTTAGGATCGTTAGCTCTTCCTGTTGCATTGATCTTTTTACCATTATGTAATGTCCCTCTTTGTCTCTTGTGATCTTTGTTGCTTTAAAGTCTAATTTATCAGAGATGAGAATTGCAACTCTTGCTTTTTTTTTGCTCTGCATTTGCTTGGTAAATCTTCCTCCATCCCTTTATTTTGAGCCTTTGTGTATCCTTGCATGTGAGATGGGTTTCCTGGATACAGCACACCGATGGGTTTTGTCTTTTTATCCAATTTGCCAGTCTGTGTCTTTTGATTGGGGCATTTAGTCCATTTATATTTAGGGTTAATATTATTATGTGTGAATTTGATACTGCCGTTTTGGTGCTAGCTGTGTGGTTTGCCCTTTAGTTGAGCTGGTACTTGTTGTTCCTTTATATGTGTAGAGCCTCTCTCAGGAGCTCTTGTAGAGCTGGCCTGGTGGTGACGAAATCTCTGAGTACTTGCATGTTCCCAAAGGATTTTATTTTTCCTTCACTTATGAAGCTTAGTTTGGCTGGATAGGAGATTCTGGGTTGAAAGTTCTTTTCTTTATGGATGTTGAATATTGGCCCCCACTGTCTTCTGGCTTGTAGGGTCTCTGCTGAGAGTTCTGCTGTGAGTCTGATGGGCTTCCCTTTATGGGTAACCCGACCTTTCTCTCTGGCTGCCCTTAGTATTTTCTCCTTCATTTCGACCCTGGTGAATCTGACGATTATGTGCCTTGGGGTTGCTCTTCTTGACAAATATCTTTGTGGTGTTCTTTGTATTTCCTGGACTTGAATGTTTGCCTGCCTTGCCAGGTTGGGGACGTTTTCCCGGAAAATATCCTGAAGGGTATTTTCCAGCTTGGATTCATTCTGTTCGTCACATTCAGGTACACCTATCAAATGTAGATTAGGTCTTTTCACATAGTCCCACATTTCTTGGAGATTTTGTTCATTCCTTTTTACCCTTTTTTTCTCCAGTCTTGCCTTCCTGTTTTATTTCATTGAGTTGATCTTCGACCTCTGATATCCTTTCTTCTGCTTGGTCAATTCGGCTGTTGATACTTGTGCATGCTTCGCGAAGTTCTCGTGTTGCATTTTTCAGCTCCATCAATTCACTTATATTCCTTTCTATTTTGTCCATTCTCGTTAGCATTTTGTCAAATCTTTTTTCAAGGTTCTTAGTTTCTTTGCATTTGGTTAGAACATGTTCTTTAAGTTCACAGAAGTTTCTTACTACCCACCTTCTGAAGTCTGATTCTGTCATTTCATCACACTCGTTCTCCCTCCAACCTTGTTCCCTTGCTGGTGAGGAGCTGTGATCCCTTGTAGGAGGAGAGGTGTTCTGGTTTCGGGTGTTTTCATCCTTTTTGCACTGGCTTCTTCCCATCTTTAAGGATTTATCCACCTGTCGACTTTGTAGTTGCTGGCTTTCAGATTGGGCCTCAAATCTTTCAGATTGATGTTCTGTTTGTTGATAATGAAGTTATTTCTGTTTCTTGGTTTTCCTTCTGACAGTCTGGCCCCTCTGCTGTAGGTCTGCTGAGGTTCACTCCAGGCCCTGCTTGCCTGGGGTTCACCTGCAGCAGCTGCTGAACAGTAAGGGTTGTTACCAGTTTTCTTCTTCTGCTACCTCTGTCCCAGAAGGATACCCGCCTAGTGTCAATCTGATCTCTCCTTTATGAGGTGGCTCTTTGGATATATAGGGGTCAGGGAGCTGCTTGAGGAGACGGTCTCTTCTTTATAGGAGTTCAAATGGTGAGCTGTGAGCTCTGTTGTTCATTCAGAGCTGCTGGGCAGGTACGTTTAGGTCTGCTGCAGCAGAGCTTATAAACTGCTTTTTGTTCCCAGGTGCTCTGTCCCAGGGATTTAGGGCTTTATTTTTGAGTTTCCGTTATGCTGCTGCCTTCTTTTTTTTTTCCTTCAGAGCTGCCCTGCCCAGCAAGGAGGCAGCCTAGTCACTGTCGGCCTGTAGAGGCTTTGCTGAGCTGCTGTGGGCTCCGCCCAGCTGCCGAGTGAACTTCCCTGCAGTCCTGTTTATATGGGTGTAGTTAGAACTGCTTTGGTGATGGTGGCCTGCCTCTGTTGAGGCGTAGTCTCTCTGCTGTGGCGGGTTGCCTTGGCAACGGCGGGCTGCCTCAGCAATGGCAGGTTGCCTTGGCAACGGCGGGCTGCCTCAGCAGTGGCTGACTACCTCCGTCATGACGGGCTGCCTCGGTAATGGCGGACGCCCCTCCCCAACAGAGCTGGACCGTCCTGGGTTCAGCTGCGCTTGCTGTGAAACTCTCAATCCAGAGTTTCTGGTTGCTGTTCTTTTGTGGGGATGGGACCAGCCGAGCCTGATCGCCTGGCTCCCTGCCTCAGAGCCTTTTTTAAGTTGGTGTTCCAGTCGCCTGTTGAAGAGGCGCCGGGGCCTGTTTGCTTTCCCCTGCGGCCACTCACTGCGCTGGCTTAAACAGCAGCTCTGAAGTTTGTGGCACTTTTTTTTTTTTTTTTTGGCCTGGAATCTACTGTCCTGGTTCCCTGCTCAGTCCCGTTTTTAAACAGACGAATGGGTGACTTCCCATGGCTCCAATCACCAGCCAAAAGGGCACCCGGACCAGTGTATTTTGTATGGAGAATCGCTGCTCCGGGGCGCCGACAAAGTAGCGGCCCGGGGCAAAGCAGTGGCGCTGGCCGGCACAGCCACGCTGGCTGAAACAGCCACGCTGGCGACCATGGAGCTCCTCCGCCTGGGAATTTCCTAGTCTGTGGGCAATAAAAATCCGGCATCCACTCACCCTCTGCGCTTTCACTTGGAGCTGCAATCCTGAGCTGTTCCTAAACGGCCATCTTGCCAAAAGTCCATTAAACTGTTTTATGACTCTCAGAGATTCTGACTAGTAATGAAATAAGGCAAAATAGCTGCTCATATTTGAAACAAAGACATATTCAGTAAAACTTTGTTGAAGAAACAAGCAGCAAGATGTCTAGCTGATCATTGCTATTACTAGTATAGAAGTACACATCTTACTCACTGGATCATTCACTTTTTCATTAATTTAACAAATAGTTATTGGGTGCCAACCTTCAGCCAGGACCTTGACTAAGCACTGGGGTTCAGTGGCAAGCACAGACACTTTCCCTTTTCTCATGGAACATATATCAAAAGGGAAGAGGACTATTTGTGAATCAAACAGTCTCATAAGGATATTTAAAATTGCAACTATTCCAAATGCTACAAAAGACAGGCACATAGTGCTTTAAGGCTTGAGCAGCGGAGATCAAGGAAGGCTTCCGTAATGAAGTAGTGGTTAAGTTGTGAGCTAAGTGTGAACAGAAGTTAAATATGGCAAAAGAGAAGTGGCAGAAACATTCCAGCCAGAGTACAGCGTGTACCAAGGCTGCGTGAGGAGAGAAAGGGGCTGGTGCTTTTTCAGGCTGGGAGAAGAGCAATATGGTATGGTACTGTGTGAGGCTGGAGAGAGGAGGCCAGATTGTGCAGAGCCTTGCTATCCATATTCAGGTGTTTTGTTTTTAATCCCTAAACAGGAAGCCATTGCAGAATTTAAGCAGGAAGATGACAAAATCAGATTCGAGTTCCAAAAGGATCATTCTGCCTTATGATGAATGAAAGGATTTGGAAATGGAGGGAAACAAAGAGGAGCTATTAGGGATGATCAGTTTCCATATTTCTAGCTTGCATAACAATGATTGATGAGGCTGTTCACTAAACCAGGGAACACTGGCCAAGGATCGTCTTCAGGGAGGAAGCCTATGAGTTTGGTTAGGAACTGTAGTTCTTCCATAAACTCTTGGGTATGTGGGTGTATGGCTTAGAAGGGAAGTCTAGACTAGAGACAACAAATAAAAAATTAGGAGTCACCTGTGTACATGAACATAGTAATTGAAGGTTAATTACTGTGGTAGATAGAGCAATATCCTCCCAAAGATGTCCATATTCTAATTCTCAGAATCTATGAATATGTTATTTTATGTGGGAAAGAGGAATTAAGATTGCTGATGGAATTAACATTGCTATTCAGCTGACTGTTGGGAGATTATCCTAGATTATCTGAGTGGTCACGGTGTAATCACAAGTGTCCTTAAATATGGAAGAGGGAGCAGAGGAGTCAGTATTAGAGTGATTCAATGAGAAAGACTTAACTAGTCATCGCGGGCTTGTAAAATGTAACGGAGTCCCTAGCCAAGGAATAGGGGCAACTCTAGAAGCTGGAGAATATAAGAAATAGATTTTTCCCTAGGGTCTCCCAAAAGGAACACAACCCCCTGAAACCTTGATTTTAGCCTAGTGCAGTGAGACCCATTTCAGAATTCTGATTTTCAGAATTGTGAGATCATAAATCTGTGTCATTTTAAGCTACTAAGTTTGTGAATATTTGTTACAGGAGCAATAGGAAACTAACATAGTCAACTCAAAAAAAATTAAGGAGAGAGAGGGCCTAAAACTGAATGGAGGAGTCCAACATGTAACAGCTACATAAAGAAGACTAAACATACAAATGAGACAGTGAAGAAAGAGAGGAGGTAAACCAGGGGAATGGAAGGTTCTTGGAAGCAAGAGGAGAGAATCTTTCAAGAAAGAGGTCAAAACAGGTAAGTATTCATTGGATTGGTTGATAGGAGCTCACTAGTGACTTCAGTGAGGATGGTTTTGTTAATGAGGAGGGCAGAGTCCCAATTGGAGAGGGATGTGGTATGAATGGAAGGTGAAGAGGTAAAGACAGAGACCATAGACAACTCTTGGAAGAAATTTACTTGTGGAGTAGAAGGAAAAATTACAATTAATTTGGAAGAAACTTGTTTCTGAAAGAACCTTGACACTATTGACAATTTGGTCAAATAATTTTTTGTTACAAGGACAGTTGTGTACATTGTGGGGTGTTTATTATTCTTGATGTCTACCCACTCGATGCTGGTAGGAATTTCTGCCTTGATTTGTGACAGCTAAAAATGTATCTGGACATTGTCAAATATCCCCTGGGAGGCAAAATGCCCCTGTTGGAGAAACATTATTTTGGATACAAAACATCGAATTCCCTGAGTTTGAGTCTATTCAAGTACATCAAACTTACTTCTTCTAAAGCTTAAAAGGTAATCAAATGAGTAAGACTTATTTGAATGGATCCTTTAAAGTTCATGTCTGTAGAAGTGCGTGATTCTTTGGGTATCTATCTACTGTGAATTGGTGCAAAGTGATTTTGTATACATGATATTACATGCTCTCATATAAGAATCTGAAAAGATTAGAGTACAGTGGACTCTAGGGTATATTCAAAGCTTGTTCTAATATAGCCTATGCCATTTAATCTAGATCAGTGACTGAATAGTAATTGAACTGCATAGTTCCAATAAGCTGCCCCTTACTCCGGAATCATTTGTCTATAAGAATTTTGATAGCATTAGCTGAAATCTCAAAACAGGTACCCATCAAATCATGTTAAAATATTTCACAGTGAGGAAAAATATGACAGAATGTCTGCATTCTGTGGTTGATGTGACATTTTAGAAATTTAATGGGAAATACAGTACAAACCTTGTTTCTGAGCTTTGAAGAAAAGGATTGCTTTTTTGATTGGGTACATACGTTGAGTCTCAGAGGTGTGAAGACTATTTCTCAAACTACCGTTCTCAAAATCTTCTGTGTTGAATTGGCTTTTCAGGTGTGCCTCAGCTGCTGAATTACGTGGAATTTGATTTATCTTATTGCCTTAATAATGCACTATGTAGTTGGGGAGAAGGATATGGAGAAGGTCTTGTAAAGTAAATTAAAAGCAAATTTTCATGCTTGACCACACATGTAAAAGTGAGAATAATTCAATCATGAGACATATGCTTTATTAGAGGTCGATGTTCTCATTGTAGTTATTAAATGTTTTAATATTTTAATAAGAGCATTTTCCTCCCAGCTCAGTTTTTCTATCTTTCTAATGCTGCTTTAAAGTTATAGTTCAGACCTGGTGTCACCTCATTCTGGACACTAGGACTGCATTCAGCATTGCAGATTTTAAGTTTTTTCTGGCAAAGTAAGTTGAATGATAAAGGACAGTGGCTTTAAACTTTGTTTATAATTATATTAGTAGTACATGAATATCTTCTAACAAAAACTACTAACAATGAAATAAATTTAAAGTCTAGCTTGGTATATCCTCTTCTTAATTCTACTACTCTTTCTAGAGGCAAAAACTTGCTATGGTTGGGGTTTATCTTTCTAAAGCTTTTTCCATTTGTTTGCATATACATGGGTACCTACCAAACTATGCTGATTTGCTTAGTGCAAGTCAAGTGGTTCCTAACATATATGAGGCTGAATTTTGACACTTTTTTCTATCACACAATGTGTCCTGAATATGTTGTCATATTACATCACATAGTTTCACGTCATTCCATATTACATGGCAGTATTAGTGTAATGTGTTTTATTTAGGTATTCTGCCACTGATGGGCATTTTGGTTGTTCAAATTTTTAAAAATTATATTCAATGTTGCAGTGAACACCTTGTATATATTTCTTGTGCATATGTAAAATATTTCCTTGCAATTGATATCTGCAAGTCAAAGGGTCAAAGAATAGACACTTTAAATAAATCCATTTTAATTGATAGTTTCAGAAGGGTAGTAAATGTTATAAAATGTTTGTGATTAAGAATAAGCAGGCCAGGTGTGGTGGCTCACACCTGTAATCCCAGCACTTTGGGAGGCCAAGGAGAGTGGATCACAAGGTGAAGAGATCGAGACCATCCTGACCAACAGGGTGAAACCCTGTCTCTAGTAAAAATTAAAAAATTAGCCAGGCATTATGGCCCATGCTTGTAATCCTACTTAGGAGGAGGCTGAGGCAGGTGAATTGCTTGAAACTGGGAGGCGGAGTTTACAGTGAGCTGAGATCGAACCACTGAACTCCAGCCTGGGTGACAGAGTGAGACTCTGTCTCAGAAAAAAAAAAAAAAGAATAAGCAGATTATTAAATAAAAATAGAAAAACTTGGATCTACCTTATGAGAGTAGATTCTGATGTTAGGTCAGTGTTTTAACTCTTTGAAAAATATATATTTTTAAAGCAGTTTAGGTTTGCAGCAAAATTCAGAGGCAATTATAGGGAGTTTCCATATACCTCCTGCCCTCACAATTGTATAGCCTCCCCTATTGTGAACATCTTTCACCAGGGTGGTCTGTTTGTGATAGTTAATGACCTGTACTGACACACTATAATCAACCAGAGTCCGTGGTTTGCATCAGCGGTTACTCTTGGTGTTGTCTGTTTTGTGGATTTGAACAGATGTATGATGACATGTATCTCCAATTACGGTATCGTACAGAGTATTTTTGCTGCCTTAAAAACCCTCTGTGCTCCACCTATTCATCCCTCTCTCCCTGTAACCCCTGACAACCACTGATCTTTTTATTGTCTCCATAATTTTGCCTTCTCCTGCATGTCACATACTTGGAGTCATACAGTCCGTAACCTTTCCAGATTGGCTTCTTTCACATAGCAATGTGTATTTAAGTTTACTCCACATCTTCTCAGGTCTTGATAGCTCATTTCTTTTGAATGCTGAATAATATTCAATTATAAGGATGAACTGCAGTTTATCTATCCATCTACTGAAAAACATATTGGTTGCTTCCAAGTTTTGGAAATTGTAAATAAAGCTGCCATGAACATCTGTGTGCAGGTATTTCTGTGAATACAGGTTTTTAACTCCTTTGGGTAAATACCAAGGAGTGATATTAGTGGATCATATGGTTAGAGTATGTTTAGTTTAGTGAGAAACTGCCAAACTGTCTTCTAAAGTGACTGTATTAATTTGCATTCCTACCAGCAATTAATGAGAGTTCCTGTTGCTTCACACCCTCACCAGCATTTGGTGTTGTCAGTGTTCTGGATATGGGCTATTCTAATAGGTGAATAGTGTTACATCATTGTTATTTTAATTTGGATTTTCCTGAAAACATACACTGTAGAGCATCTTTTCATATACCTGTTTGTCAACATAAATCTTTGGTGAAATGTTTGTTTAGATCCTTGGTCCATTTTTAAAATTGGATTGTTTACTTTCTTATTGTTGAGTTTTAAGAGTTCTTAATGTATTTTGGATAACAGTGCTTTATCAGGTATGTCTTCAACAAATATTTTCTCCCAGTCTGTGGTTTGTCTTTTCATTCTCTTGAGTGTTTTAACTTTATGAAATAATTGCTTGCCTATTTGAAATCAGGCAAGAAAAGCCTATGAGAGGTTGAAAGAGAAAGATAATCCATACTCTTTTATGATATTAACATTGAATGTGGTAGAAATGTTAGGAGATAGAGACTTGCCTAAGCTCTTGACACTTTCCTGGGTTGTTTAAATGCTTTTTCCATAGTGGCATGAAGTGGTTTTCTTCTCTTTGCAAAATAATTGCAACATGAGAACATGGCTTTAGTTTGAAAATACCAAATTTGTAAGACCTGAGGTGATTTAATCCTTGGCAGAATGTGTTCAGCTTCCCATTTAAGAAAAATAATTAAAACAAACCGGAGGTGTTCATGCTTCTATCTGCTGGATTTAGAAGTTTCCCTATGGGAGAAAGTTATGCTTTAATGAAGAATTAGTTTAAAGTGGGTGGATTAAGTTGCTAAAATTCATTTCCATAGTAATTCAGAAAGGGGAAAAATTAAGATGTTGGCCACAGTTGCTATTAATTTGGTCTGAGCTGCAGATCCATATGAACACCTCTGGGAAGAGTAACATTCATTTCAATTGATGATTTAGCCATTAAATGCCAGACTTGCACATAGTGGGTCCTCTAAACAATAAGTGCTTTTGCTTGGAGTTACACTTTAGTGTAAATAAACTGATCCTGTAATTTACTTCAAGTGTTCAATGACTTTGCCTTTTTTTTCTCCAACTTCATTTTGCTGTACCCTCTATGTTCTAAGAAACGGTCTAAATTTTAAGGGAACACAAGTTTGAGTAACATCATCCCTGGCCTTAAAGAGTTTTACATATGGTCTGGGCATGGTCGCTCACATCTGTAATCCCAGCACTTTGGGAGGCCGATGAGGGCAGATCACAAGGTCAAGAGATGGATACCATCCTGGCTAACACGGTGAAACCCCGTTTCTACTAAAAATCCAAAAAGTTATCCAGGTGTGTGGTATGCACATGTAGTCCTTGCTATTCAGGAGGCTGAGGCAGGAGAATCACTCGAACCCAGGAGGCAGTGAGCCAAGATCACACCACTGCACTCCAGCCTGGGAGAAAGAGCAAGACTCCATCTCAAAAAAAAAAAAAAAGACTTTTACATATGAATAGAAGAAAAATGAACATGTGGAACTTCTTATGACCAGAAAAAATGGTCCATTTTTCCCACTTTTTCCCACTTTTACCATTTTTTACTTCCTAATGTTGCACAATTTGATTTCTAAACAGTGTCATTTAACTTAGAGGAACTGTGATGGTTAATTTTATGTGTCAAGTGAAATAGATTGTGGGGTACCCAGATTATTGGTTGATATGGTTTGACTGTGTCCCTGCTCAGATCTCACCTTGAATTGTAACTCCCATAATTCTCACATGTCATGGGAGGAACCTGGGGGGTGGTGATTAAATTATGGGGTAGGTCTTTCCTGCACTGTTCTCATGATAGTGAGTGAGTCTCACAAGATCTGATGGTTTTAAAAAGGGGAGTGTCCCTGCACAAGCTCTCTTCTCTTGTCTGCTGCCAGGTAAGATGTGCCTTTCACCTTCTGCCATGATTGTGAGGCCCTCCCAAGCCACGTGGAACTGTAAGTCCAATAAACCTCTTTCTTTTGTAAATTGCCACCTAAGGTATGTCTTTATCAGCAGCATGAAAACAGACTAATATATTGGTTGAACATTATTTCTGGGTTTAGTTTATGACGGTGTTTCCAGATGAGATTGGCATTTGAATCAGTAGACTGAGTAAGGCAGATGTTCTCCCCAGTGCGGGTAGGCCTCATCAAATCCCTCGAGGGCCTGAACAGAGCAAAAAGATGGAGGAAGTGAGAATTTGTTTCCTCTGCCCTACTGTTGAGGGGGGACATTGGTCTTCTTCTACCCTCAGACTAGAATTTAGACCATTGGCACTCCTGGTTCTCAGACCTTAGACTCAGACTGAACATCACCACCATCTTTCCTAGGTGCTCTGGTTGCAGATCGAAGATCATTGGACTTTTCAGCCTCCATAATTGCATGAGTCAATTCCTTAGAAGTCTATCCCTCCATCCATCTATCTATCTTCTAGTGGTTCTATTTCTCTAAAGAACCCTTACTGATATGGAAATGGAAGAATTTCAATTTAAAGGAGTATTTATTTAAAAAGAGACATTTAGGAAAAAAAATAGAGTCTTCATATGAATACAATCTCAAGTTGCTGGCAAGAATGGCAAATGTTTCCTATTTCTCACCTCCAACTATAATTTCATCAGAGGATGTGAAATAGGGGAAAGAAAGGTCACTCAGATTGTATTAGCAGCACGTGCCAGGTCAATTTAATTTAACATGTGTAAGGCTAAATTGTTGGTAATAACCATGCCAGGGAAGAACTGTTGGAAAAAACAAATATTCTTGTTAAGAGTTTAAATAGTATTTAATGATTTTATGCATCTGGTATCTATATAGCAGATATTTATATAGCATGAAGAAAGCTCAATTAAAACTTGTATTGGAGTAGCCAAATTCTCCTTAAAAGGAAAAAAAAGTAATCTGCATCAAAAGCACAGATGATAAATATGGCAAACATATTAAATCTTAGCTGGAGTGGCCAGGAAAATCACCAACTTGATCATGGTAGAGTTGTGTCTCTATTTCTCATTTGTAAAATACCCATAATAAAGCATCTGCCTCCTAGGATTGTGTAAAGATACACTAGGTGAAGCTCTCTAGGTGAAGCTCTTAGCATAACACCTTGCATAAAAAAAAAAAACCCTCTGCAGACATTTAAAAAAATGTAGAAATTATAGTTAGCACTACAGACATTGTCTTATAGACATGACTGCTCTGAATTTCATTCCCAGAGTTCTCTCTCTGTCTCTTTGGTGATGTGCATTTATTGAAAACAAAAATCTCTGAAAGTGAAAATTTTCTGGTTGGACTACTGTGGAACTCTTCAGCCATTTCACATCAGCATCATTCCCTTATAACTAGGTAATACGGTTTGGATATTTGTCTTCTCCAAATATCATGTTAAAATGTGATTCCCAATGTTGGCAGTGGGGCCTTATGGGTGGTAATTGGATCATGGGAGCAGATCCCTTATGAATTGTTAAACAGCATACCTTTGGTGATAAGTGAGTTTTCACTCAAGTCAGACAAGATCTGGTTGTTTAAAAGAGCTTGGGACCTTCTTTTCTTCCTCTCTCTTGCTTCCTCTCTGGCCCATGTGATGTGCCTGCTCCAATGTTGCCTTCTGCCATGAGTAAAAGCTCCTTGGCCTCCCCAGAAGCCAATAAGATTTGGGCACCATTCTTCCTGTACAGCCCGTAGAACCTGCGTTTACTCTTTTCTGTATAAATTACCCAGCCTCAGGTATTTCTTTACAGCATCCAAGAGCAGCCTAATACACTAGGGTTCCTTGAAAGTAGCTCAGAATTCTTGGGGGTAGGGAAGCTAGGGAGAGAAACGGGGGATTGGTGAAGGCCCACAGCAGGCTGATGGAGGACAGAGTTTGAGAGAGGTGGGGTCTTCCAGGCTTTAGAAAACTGTGGGGAGTTATTGGAGGTTTTTAGAGTAACTCCTGGAAAGTGACCCTGGAATAGAGAGTTGAGCTTAGAGCTTCACCTTCTCCCAGTCCCTGAGAAACTATCAGTGGGGCTAAGCATCACAGAAGGCTTTCTCATTGGCCAGGATTCCAGGGAAATGGCCTGGGCAGCTGGTCAGTAGTCTAGATTCTAGCATTGATTTAATATTTGTGTTGGTTAGTACTATTGGCACCACCTGATTCTATTTCCTCTTCTTATGGATGAGGAGACTGAGGCCCAGACTGGTAAACTGACTTGCCCAAGGTCACCAACGTAGAGCATGGCAAAGCTAAGGCTAAAATGTAGGTCTTCTGACTCCACATTCCGTGCTTATAGGACACATCGTTGAATGAAAGAAAGGGAAACAACTGAGAAACAGGGTGAGGGGGAAGAGCCTTTGGATTGACCTATTTCCCCAGGTGTGTTATACTAAAATTTCACATCATAAATAAAAAGAGTGATGCCTATCATTTTTCCAATGCTTATCATGTGATTAGCACGTCATGTGCATATTTCATTTAATCCTTACAACACATCATGAGGTTGTTCGTCACCATTATTGTTATTCCTATTTTGCAGATGAAGAAACTGAGGCATGGAGAGCGTCATGCAGCTAATAAGTGACAGAGCCAAGAGTAAAATAATGAGTATTGGCAAATCCTATATCATATGACCTTGCGTCAATTTAAAAAACTCTTTGGAGAGAGCCCTGCTCATTTCTCCACTCTGTGCTTCAGTTTGCACTTCTGTAAAGTGATGGTATTTTTAACAGATGATCTCAAAGATCCCTGATCAAGGTGCTATTCTTTAATTCATTTTTCCTAGTGTTTTGGCTATACACTCTGAATCAAAGGTTTTCTAAGTACTTGGACCTTAAAGTTTGAGAACAAGTATACCAGGCTTTCTATTTATGGTACAGTGAGGGTTAAACCACCTGGAAGCAAAGGCTAAGAAGCTAAAAGGATAGCCCTGAGTCATCCTGCGATGGTCACAAGTCTTCCAGAACCACTTTTCTAGGCCTCCTTCCACTTATTTCTGCTTTGATGGATGCTGATGTTACCATGGTCCTGCTTAAGTGTTTTGGTAAGTCTATTTTTTTTTTTTTAGATTAAATGAAGTTTTAACAAGGCTTATGGGATGATTCACTGCCATTAAAATAACAAGTGAATTGAAAACAGCCTTTTGAATTCACTCTTTGTCAGCCTTCTGTCTCTTTTTTTTATGGTCCACTATTAGTGGACCAGCTGGTGACAGAACGACAGAGAGCCAGGAGACTATCAAAGAATGGGGAAAAATGTAAAATTTCTTGTGATTTGTCAGCAAGGATGGAAAATCTGAGAAATTTCAGAAAATGAATTCAAATCCATGCCATGATGGTTTTGCTTTCTAGAACAAATTCTGTAAAGTGGGATTGGACTGGGGAGATAGGGTACCCTAAAAAACATTTCAAGCTTTATGTTTCTGATGTATCACTGGTTGAGAGGCCAGAAAAGAAATTACATGTTTATTCTTCTAAAACTCTAAACCATGAAAATAAGTTGAGTAAACATTTAAAATTTTAGAACTAGCAGGGTTTTCAGCATCAGAAAAAAGTTGCAAGTTAAATCAGAGCACGGTCATCCCCTAGGCAGAGATGCTAATCTGGTACTAGGAATTCTGTTTCAAGTCTGTGGAGCTCTCTAGGCAGGCAGGAATTTGGAATCTTGGTCCAAGGAGGCTAGACTCTGCTGCCTATAGCAGATCCTCTTCAAAGGAAACAAGATCGTTATTAAAACGAGAACAATTTCAGTTCCTGTTCCTGATCCTGCTTAAGAGAGAAACAATTTGTAGAGTTAAACTGATACTATCAGGAGAAAAATGATGTGTCTTTCAACAAACTGCCAATTGAACCTTTTAAAATAAATGACTTCAATAAAGATGTTGAATGCAGGTCAATTTAGGGAATTAACTAATGACAAAAACAGAGATCACAGGAAGTGATACAGTCCTCAAGCTGACAGATTTGAGATGGAGGTTGCTGTATAGTAAGTTGCATATGACATGGGTTAGCTACTTCATTCAGAGAGAAAGTAGAGAAGCCTTAAACTTCAGAAGGCTCAAAACTGAGAAGCCACAACATGATAAGCCTCAAACTAATTTCTTGCCCTCATTTTTTACAGTGGCCAACTGTGTGACCTGGGCAAGCCTCTTCTCTTTAGCAACTTCATTTTCTCTATTTGTAAAATGGGGAATTTAGCTAACTCATCATTTAGAATTCTTTCACTTTTTATTTTCCATATTTTTACATTAGCTTCTGTGTAGGTTTGCTGGAAAAAATTGGAACAGAAATACATTTTAATTGCTATATGTTTGCTGGAAAAAATCGGAACAAAAATACATTTTAATTGCTATACAATTTTCAGACAATTGAATTTTCCCCAACCACTGAAGTTCATGGTTCTCTCTCTCATCCCCAAACTCCAGAATGTTTGTTGCAGGTATTCTTTATTGACATCTGTCAATATTCTAAGCAGGGTTGTTAGCTCTTTGAAGAGCAAGAATTGTACCCTATTTTATTTTACATCCTGAATGGTCAGTAGAGTACTTGCATGTAGTTGGTACCTACCTGTATGCTCTAGTCTGAATGTTTGTTTCCACTCTCCTCCCCAAATTCATATGTTGAAATGCTAATCCTCAATGTAATGGTATTAAAAAGTGGGGGCTTTGGTTGATGTTTAGGTAATGGGGGAAGAGTCCTTATGAGTGGGATTAGTGCTTTTATAAAAGAGAGTGGAGAGCTTCTTCATGATGTAAACCATCATGAAGTCTTCCTCACAATGGCCACATGAGGATGAGGAGATGACCAACTATGAACCAGGAAGCAAGCCTTCACTAGACACTAAATCTGCTGGTGCCTTGATCTTAGATTTCCCAGCCTCTGGAATGGTGAGAAATATATTTCTGTTATTGATAAGTCACTTAGTCTATGATATTTTGTTATACTGATCTGAATGGACTAAGACAGAAATTAGTATCAAGACGTAGGACTGCTGCTGTAACAAATACCTAAAAATGTAAGTGGCTTTGGAACAGGGTAATGGGGAGAGGATGGAAATTTCTGTGTGTGTGTGTGTGTGTGTGTGGAGACATAATAATTATACTTGTTTATGTAATGCATTTGATATTTTCATTCATACATACAGTGTGTAATGGTCAAATTAGGGTAATTGGGATATCCATCACCTCAAATAGTTATCATTTATTTGTGTTAGCAACATACTATTCTCTTCTAGATATTTCTGAAATATAGAATAAATTATTGTTAACCATAGTCATACTAAGTTTTGAGATGCATGGTTGAGAAAGCTAATATTGCCACATGAAGGAACTACATGTAATTCTGGTGATGGCTCACAAATATAGGAGAATTGTAGAGAAAGGCTTAATCTTAGAAATTACCTTAGTAATCATGAACAGATTGCAGGTAGAAATGTGCATGGTAAAGGCCATTCTGATGAGACATTAGATGGAAATGTGAAACATGTTATTCAATAATGGAGAAAAAAATAATCCTTGTGACAAACTGGCAGGGAACTTAATTGAATTGTGCTCATGTGATGGTGTTTTGTGAAAGGTAGAAGTTGTGAGCAATGAAATTAAATATTTAGCTGAAGTGATTTCTAAGAAAAGTGTTGAAGTTGCAGCTTGGCTCCTCCTGACTGCTCATACTGAAATTCAAAAAGAAATAAATGGCTTAAATATGGAATTATTAATAAAAAAGGAAGCAGACCATAAAGATTTGGAAATTTCACAACCTAATTATACTAAAAAAAAAAAAAAGAACACTTAGGGTGCTGTCAAGTCACTGTTCGATGAGGAGATTCATATAGATCAGAAAACTTAACACAAGATAGGAACTTTTCTTCAAGACAGTGAAAAAATAACCCCAAAGGCAATTCCAAGATTATTAAGCTGCTCCCATCACATGCCCAAAGTGCAAGGTCCCAGGCTGAAGAGTGGTTTCAAAGGAGGGGTTTCCTGTGCATATGAGACGTCAGCACATGCTGCCTGGAACTGCCTCATAATTACAGGCTCCACTCTTCACACACTAACACTGTGCTCTTTGGCCATCCCAGATGTAGTTCCAGCAGCCCCCAGTGTGATCTGGGCCATAGTGCCTGCCCCTCTGGAGGATACAGGCAGCAAACTTCCATGGCATCCAAATGGCACTGGTGTGCAGAGTATACAGGCCAGGCCTGGGGCACATGACTATCTACTTCCATTTAGGTTTCAAAAGATGAAGCAGACCAGAACAATAGGCTTATGATGCCAGCCCCAGAAAGCTGCAGGGCTGGGACCCAGGATGAAAGCCACCTTGGGGCCATTATACTGAACTGTGAGCCACTGTAGGGCCATTCTACTGACATTGCCATCTCAGTGGGCCTGGAGGACAGAGCATTGAGCTAAAGAAGATTACTCCCGAGCCTTAAGAACTGATTAAGTTTGCCTTGTAGTCTGCACTTACTTGGGAACTGTTACCCTTTAGCCTTTCCTATTTCTCACTTTGGAATTGAAATGTCTATCCTACGTGTGTCCCAGCATTGTATTTGGAAGCACATAAGTTGTTTGGTTTCACAAGCTCACAACTGGAGGGAAATTTGCCTCAAATTGAATTATACCTTGAATCTTACCCATATCTAATTTTGAGGATATTTAGATGAGACTTTGGATTTTGTATTATAGACTGAAGAGTTGATACTGGTATTAGGATATAATGAATGTATTTTGTATGTGAGGACATGAATTTGGGGGCAGGACAGGGGCAGTAGTTTGTAGACTGAATGCTTGTGTTTCCCAAAATTTATATGTTGAGATCCTAAGCCATAATGTGATTAGGTCATGATTGTGAAGCCTTGATGAATGGGATCAGTGCCCCTATAAAATAAGGCACTCTGGAGAACTTCCTTACTGTGCCGCATGTGAAGACATAGCCAGAAGTGGCCCTCTATAAACAAAAAAGAGGGCCCTCACTAGACAGTGAATCTGCTGGCACTTTGATTTTGGACTTTCCAGCCTCCAGAATTGTAAGAAATAAATTTATGTTGTTGGTAAGCCACTCAGTTTCTGGTATTCTGTTATAGCAGTTGGAGCAGATGAAGGCATTCCACTACTACCAATATTAACAACAATTAGAAGCAATAATAGTATAATCAGTAATAGTTGTCATTTATTTAGTGCTTACTATGTGGTAGGCATGGAGGAAGCCATTTCATGTACTTCATTTTTAGGCTTCATGAGATGAGAAATATGAGATTGAGCAAAAATATGAGATTGCCCAAAGTCACACAGCACATAAGTGGCAGAGCCAGGATTTGATACATAAGCCAAGTCTGTATGTCTCCAAAGCCACAATCTTACCCACCACAGTGTGCTTTTATCTTCGAAAGTTTCTTAAATAGCTCATTATAAGTCAGTCTTAATAATACCTGTTATAAATTTTAAAAGCTCTTGACCATCAAGTTTATGGGGTTTTTTTTGATGGTATTACAAAGACATTTCAAGTTGGAGATGATAATACCAGATATATTGTGAAAGGAAATGTTTATCATGACTATTTTCAGAGACTGATTTTTTAGTTGCAAGTGAACAAACAAACTACATTAAGGAAATAAATTGGCTGGCTAATTTTATAGAAAAATCTGTGCAAAGTCTAGCCAGGTGGCTTAGTCATGATATTTCTTGGTTTATATTTTTATCTCTTGGTTCTGCTTTTCTTCCTTCTCCTGCCTCTTCCAGCAGGCTCATTCCTGTGGTAGACAATATTACTCCAAGAGTTCTAGATTTTCAGAGTCTAGATGGTTCATGATTCTGGAAGAAGAGAAATATCTTTCCTGATAATCTGGCAATAATCCTAAGGTGGATATTGACTGACATAACCTGGGGCCATCCTTGAACCAATCAGTGTGTCCAGAGAGGATGAAGCATTCTGATTGATTGGTAAAGCCTGTGTAATATGACTATATTTGTGACTCAGGAGACTAGAAAGATTCTAGATGAGAGCCTCAACAAAAGCAAGTGAGGTCAGCAAGAATACAATGACGGGGAGGTAGGGTTGGGGTCCTCCTAATAAAAGAATTATGTACATATATATCACAGGCCTACCATAAAATCGCCAGCTTTTTCATTGCTTTAACAACTGGTGTGCTTTCTAGTGTATTGGAAAGAGCCGAGGGCTCTTGTAAAGGGAGCTTGACTCATGTCCCTTTTTGGCCTCTGACTATTTGTGGAGTCTTAGACAAATCATTTATCCTCTTTTGGTGAACTGAAATTCCTTCATCTGTAAAATGAGAGGTAGAATAATTTGATCTTTTTGAGCCTTTCCAATTCTGGCATTCTAAGTGCTAGTGATAATTATCACATCCTCTGAATGGCAACAGAAGTCAGTGGCTGGTTTTTAATACAGATTGATGATTTTATGCTTTATTTTAAAAGCCTAGTTATTACCTACAGTAAATTAACGCATCCTGTTCAATTCTGACATCTATAAAGCACACCAGTGAAGATATTCGATCTGCCATGGTAAGTTGGTCTATGAAAATGTTACAAGAGATGTGTTATTACTTTTCTGTGCATGCATAACATTTCTGTATATTTATGTGAGTGAGCGCCACAGAGACAGTGATTATGTCTAGCTTGTTCAATGACTAGCTCAGCTCTTGATGTGTAGTAAGAAAATATTTGTTGAAAGACTAACTAAAGTGAAAAAAGTATGTAATTTCTTAGAGCTCATAAATTGAGCTTTAAGAGCCTTCTTCAGTATAAGTGACTGTATATAACCAAAGCAATATTTTAGGTGAAAATAAAACAAATAGTAAATGACAGCAATGAGGTTTGAGCCTAGTCAGTCCAAGTTTACAATTCAAGAACTTTCAGTAGTTGTATCATGTTTTCTCTCAAGGGACCTCAAAGATCAAAGTCCAGTTCCTTCTTGCTCTCATAATTGGTTACTTTCTAATGCCCCAAACTGATTATGTTATTGAGAAATAAATTGAAGTATATCATACTTTTGTACCTTGTTTCTATCTAGTTTTAGGGTGTTTTCTTATGTAGAGTAACTTTTTTGATCTCTTTTTACCATAATCACATCTGACACATTTTGGGGGGGCTAAAACAAAGAGTTTTGGGTCCCATTATCTTTCAAGTATATTCAAGATCTTTTTTTTTTTTTTTATGTGCAGGGTGCACTAAAATATCATGGTTGGGTTACTTCTTCAAAATATGGCTTTCTCCATGACATTTTCTTAACTAAGAGCAGAGTCTTTAATTTGCGTTTTTAGATCCTCCAGTACTGGTTTCAACTCACCTATTACATTTTGTTTTCCCCTACTCTGTCTAAGGGCCTGTGGTCCAGGTGGGACAGTCATTTTAACTCTCATCTGCAGTGTTCACTGTTCAAATGTATTTTGTCTTGACACTATCCACCAATCAAAAACTTTTCCATTAACCAGTGACTTAATTGAAATCTGTATTATCCATAGAGATTGCAAAAACTGTAACCTAAATAAATTTCTCTTATTTGAATTTTTATATCATGCATGGACTGAAACCTGCATTTCCCAAATTGCTCCAAAAAACACATGTCTGGAGAAAAGGGTTCAGAGATCAAAGTGGTTTGGGATGTTTCAGTATTCATGGAAAATAATTTGGGAAATTACAGGATGAGTTTCTTGAGGGCAGAGAATAAGTGTATTAATCCTCTCAGTGCCAATATAGTGCTTATCACAGAGCTGGCATTCAAAGAATGTAGAATAAATTAATAATTGCTTCAAATTTAGCCCCTCTTTATGTGCTGGATTATATTACTTTCATTTCAGTTTTATATTTAATTTTTTAAATAGAAATGTAAATATTTTTAAGGACAGCTCTGGTATCTTCTAAGTTTATATTTTTCATTGAATTTAGTGCAGAATTCATCCTCTGAATGGTAATGAAGAGAAGCTTGTTGTGTTACTCTAACTTGATCACTTGAACCACTGTGTGTATAGATGTAGTATAATCAATGTTATTTTGACAGTTGGAATACGGTATAACATCCTGATTGCTGTTCTACTTTCTAGGATTCACTCTGAGGCAGCTATTTCAGTTTTGCATTTGACTATATATTTGGTGGTTCTGTCTCTGACTTATTGGAATAAGTGTATTATTCTGTTTCTTCTCTTACAAAGCTTAGATATATGTGACCAATGTGAGAAAAATTGCATTGAATGAGCCTCTTAACCCAACTTTGTAGAAACTACTGGATGTCTTTATAACTCTAAAAAGGGAAAGATTTATAAATTTGAGGTTTTCTAAGGCAGAAACTCAATAATATAAAATAATACCCAGGCATTTGATCAATTACTTGCAGATATACTGATCATGCTAAACATTTTTGGCAGAGAGATTTCTCTAACATCCCCTCAGCACAGCTGTTTTTTCCTAAGACTACACTCTCTTGAACTGGAAGCAGATAGTTTTCTTTAAGAATTCATTGTAAGCTGGTTTTCTTAGCATCATTTCCCCCTGGCTGTGTGCTATAGATTGTGAACATGACACTATATATTTTAGTTTGATTTTTCTAGCCCCCAATTCATTATTTGCTTGTTTTATTTATGGCTACCTGCTAGAATTGGTTTCAATAAATTAAAGTTTCAAGAAATTCTAATTATTACAACCTGATCTTATATAGTAATTGTTCTAATAATTCTAAAAATAAATTAGTTTCAACAAAGTCATAAAAATGGTTATGAATTTATATTATTACATGCCCTTGGGAGCTTAAGAAAGATGAACATGTTAAAGCAAATCAATTAAGTTGCTGTGATTACCAAAGCATAGAGAACTTACAATAAAAGCATAGATTCCAGAAGACAGAAACAGTTTCTCTTCCAAGATTAACTAGACAAGTTCTCCAGCTCTTTCTATGTCTCGAATAGAAAGCACAGGTGTTAACTCATATAATGGGATGATCATTTTGTAATAATTGCCTTTTTGAAACTTCTTGGGTTGATATTTTCCTTTCTTTTGCATAAAAAAATTTACAGTTTTCCATCAAACAATTTTATGAAGGGGCTTAGATGCAGGAACTTCAATTTTTATCCCAAAGGACAATTTAAAATGGTGCACCTACACTTTACCCCTGGCATTCATTAAAGGCTCCTTTTCTTTCCATGGACTCCTTCCCAGTTTACATTTCTGGAACTTTCCCAAATCCCCCATTTTTACTTTTTAACTAAGTGTTCAAGCCTTTTGTAAAGTATTAGTGACAATATAAACCATTAGTTGGCAGCTTTCTAAGACTTTGAGACTGCATACCCATCTGACAGCAAGGTTTATGGATGGTTGACAATAAAATTTCTAAGGGTGTATTTATACCTTTAAAAATTGGCACTATTGCTTTTCACTTAGGAGCTTCAGTGATTCCATTTCCTTGTGGCTTTTTGAGAGATACGACCTTTGACCACCACGCAGTGACATGTCCAAGGATAAGCAATATGGCCTCTGTTTAACAGTAAATGTCTCTTCTCTCCCTTTTGCAAAACACATTCAGTGCTCGGGGCAAATCTGCTTTGCCCTTCACTGGAAGAAAAAGCCAACCTGGAGACAATAGACAAGCTCACTGGGAGCTTTTTGTTTCTGTTGACATAAAATTGGTAAAAGTAAAACCATGGACAGCAGCAATTGCCACATGCAGCTACAGTTAATTTTGTTGGATTGTTGTGTTTCTTGCAGAGGATGAGCAGGCATGAAACTTCACACTTATAATTGTAAGCAACCGTATGACAGGATGTGTGTGTGTGTGTGTGCACGCGCGCGTGTGTGTGTGTTTGCTAGGGGGATGAGGAAAGTGAGAAAGTGGGCTACCCTATGTACAACAGCTCAAGCTGAATCCCTGTGTATCTGGTGGTGGTAGCAACATTTGAATAGAACTTCATAATTAAATAATATTTTCTCTTACATTATAATATTTGTTTATAATATCAGCTTTGTATTAAGGATACTTCAGTATAATGTTCAGTCTCCTTCATTTGGTTTAAGAAGCCCATTTGATCTACCTCCTACTTACCTCATCAATGTCTATTTCATCTCTCCCTTCCTGGGACTCTATCCTCCAGGTAGACTAAACTGTTCATTGTTAAGTCACAAACTGTTTCTTGCTTTTGAGTCTTTGAATATCTGTTATCTTTGGCAAATCCCCTTTTTCTCCAACTCCTTTCGAGAAGACTGTCTTCACCCTGCTTGATAAGTAGCCCTTTCTATGTATGTCCTGAGCATCCTACATATAACCTAGTACCATGGAGCACCTTAATCCTATGTTGGAGTTCCCTGCTTGTTTATCTTCCTCACCAACTGAAACTCCTTGAGGACAGGAATCATATTTTCTCAATGTCAGTAGCCCTAGGTTTCTGCACACATCTGTCAAGTATAATTATTTTTTGAATTATTTTGATGAGTTAGGCAGGGCAGCTTTCATCATTGCCATCTTTCAGATAAGTGAGTTAAAGTTCAAAAAGAATGAAAAGTCCTGCCAATAGAGATATACCTAAAAGCAACTAACAGATCCAGAAAGGAAAAATTAACAATGCCAATACTACTACAATTACTGATGATGACAATGATGATGATAAATTTTACTTTTTAAGAACCACGAACCAGGGACCATGCACGTTAACTAAATAAATCCTCAGATCAACTCTTTAATGTCAGTGCATTTACTATCCCTTTTATCATTGAAGGATTTAAGCTTCAGAGAGGTTCATTAACTTATCCAAAGCCATACAGCCTGATGGGAGAGTCCCTAATTCCAGTAATTGTCCTTCATCCACTCTCCTTGCTGTTTCTTAGAGATTTTGATGAAATGTTCAGGCTCTCTTCCACTGTGCTACATTAAGTAGCAGCCAATTATTAAAAGAACAAGATAGCAAATCAATTGGTTGTTTTGCCTGCAAGTTGTTAAACATTGGCCTGACTAGGTGAATTTCAGTGAATTGATGTATCAAGCCCAAATTAATCCTGTTCAGACTACTATTGATTCTATAGACTCTATATCATTTCTCACCTCAAATAACCTAGCTAAATTTAAATTTTCAGGCACAGAATATAAGGACCCTAGAATGTATGGGGGAAAGTTCCAAACCTTCACTCTCGCACTGAGGAATATATGTTTATTCCTGATACCCCTTGATACACGTCACAGTCAGATGCAAAATTGTTTATCTTGGTGGTCTGGCAATTTATGTAGTTGTAATGGATTTATATTTTACTGTCTTGTAAACAGTATTGGTTAGAATTGACAGGCTTCCTTCCTTCCTTTTTTGTGTTCCCCATCCCTGAGCACCCACTGCTCACAGAATCCTAATGAAATGGTGCTCTAGTAAGTTAACAATGTGTAGTCTCTGCCCCTTTCCCACCAGATTAGAAGCCCCTTACAGAGAAGGAGCACATCTAATTCATCATTGCTTCTAAAGCTGGGGCACTTGCTTGAGCTCAGTATGTGTGTGTTGAATAAATGAGCTGCTTTGGCATTGACAGGACGAATCAGCCTGAAAGCCCTTTAGCATTTTCCCTTTTCACTTCAATTGTGCAGGGCAGTCAGTGTTTACATGTATTCTTCCTCCAGCCTATAGCATCATACCTCTTTTAGTTGGTAGCATCTTTTATGGTATCTTAGATGGTGATCCAAGACTGTAACTACTGTGAAACATTAATATCTTATCTTTAAATGATGGTGTAGCATTTCTTGAAGATGTCTCAAATGCCTTATAAAATCACTAGATTAGCATGACAGTGTCATATTGTTTGTATTACCAGGTGCTCTGCTTTATATCTTTTTAAAAAACAGCTCTGTTTTATTTTAAACAGCTTGGTGAGGTATTATTGACGTGCAAACTGTATATTTTTTAAGTGCCTGATTTGATAAGTTTTAATGTATGTATAAACTCACAAAACTATCACTACAATCAAGAGAGTGAACAAATCTGTTAAAAGGGCAAGTTTCCTTGTTCCCCTTTGTAATCATTCCCTCTTAACCCTTCCCACTCTCTCCCCCATCATTGGGCAACTACCGATCTGCTTCCTGTAACTCTACATCTTTTTGAACTTTCTTAAGTTTTATGTAAATGGAGTCACAAAAGATGTATTTCTCTTTTCTGACTTTTATTACTCAGTATAATTTGCTTTGCTATTCGTCATTGTGTGTATCAATAGTTAATTCACTTTTGTTGCTGAGTAATATTCTATTGTATATGTGATATACCACAATTTATTTAGCCATTTACTTGTTGATGGACATTTGGTTTGTTTCCAGTTTGGGGCTAGTGTGAATAGAGTGGCTATGATTACGTGAATATACGTTGTTATTCTGGGGGGCAAATACCTAGGAATTGAATGGCTGAATTGTGTGGTAGGTATTATAGGTTGAATTATATTCCTCAAAAACAACATGTTGAAGTTTTAACCCCGAGTACTTCAGGATTGCCTATTTTTGAAATAGGGTCTTCACAGAGTTAATCAAGTTACAATGAAGTCATCATGGTAAACCCTAATCTAATGTAACTAGTATTCTTATAAAAAAGGAAATTTTGACAAAAACATACACACAGGGAAGATGCCATAGAAGATTGGGGTTATGGTTCTAGCCAAGAAATGTCAAAGATTTCTGGTCAACCATCAGAAACCAGAGAAGAGCCTGGAACAGATTCTTCCTCACAGACCTCCGAAGGAACCAACCTGGACTGCTATCCTCCAAAACTGTGAGACAATAAATTGCTGATACTTAAGCCACCCAGTTTATGGTACTTTGTTATAGCGGCCCTAGCAAACAAATGCAGTACGTGTATATTTAATGTTTAAAAAATCTCCCAACTGTTTTCAAAGTGATTATACTGTTTTACATTCTCAGCCCCAGTGTATGAGAGTTAATTTTCATTTCCCTAATAACTAGTGATGTTGAACATCTTTTCATGTGCTTGCCTGCCATCTATATATCTTCTTTGATGAAGTATCTGTTCGTATCCTTTACTCATTTTTAATTGGGTTGTTTGCTTTAAGAGTTTTCTTTGTGTGTTCTACATAGAAGTTCTTTATCAGACGTGATTTGAAAAAAAATTTCTCCTAGTCTGATTCTTATTTTTTAAAATTTTTATAACAGTCAGCACAGAATCTGTTCTATTGGGATTTGTCATTTTGGCCCTTTTGTTAGATTCATGGGATTCCAAGTGATAGTGAGCCAAATACTTTAGGTTATGGAAAAGCTGTTACTTTATTGAATCAAAGAAAGAGATGCATGCCAGGGCCTGGAGCTCAGGACCTGATGGCAATTAGATTCATGGTCTTTTAGTAACCCAAAATTTCTCCAATGCATCAGCTTCATTTCCTCATGACATTCCTTGCTGAAAGGTATAGGTCCATGCCATCAAGGGCCACGTCCTCACCCTTTGTAAATAGAGGGGATAAGATAGTATTCTCAGTCAGCTCCTTTAGAAGATTCCTGGAAAGTTCTCTGAATGGTTAGGGTCACAAATATAACCTTGGATCAAATACTGTTGCTAATGCATGTGGTACAGTGTTGGTTTATAAAGACTATATTTCATCTTTGTGGTCAGAGTACTAGAGTCTCTTGCTAGAACAAGGTGGTGAGAGGAATTAGAATGGAAGTTCTAGGCAAAGACAGTAGCCATTACAACCAGCAGCAGAATCTCCCCAGATCTAAGCATGGGCAGGAATTCAAAATAGAAGCCCTAGCATGTGCCTTTTTCTCTATTGGAAGTATTGTCATTCATTAGCCGACATTCACTTTGGCATTCTCCATGTTTCTATGTGTGTCATCTCTGCTCTCATGAACTGAGAGCCTGTTTTGAAAGCCCTTCTTCATTTCTTTCCTTTTCCTTTTCTCCAACCAAACAATGTATGTTTTGTTTTGCCCCATTGGCTTCCAAAGTCAGATCTAAAGATGAGGTTAGGAAGGTGTGTTAGTCTGTTTGCGTTGCCATAAAGGGATACCTGAAACTAGGTAATTTATAAAGAAAAGAGGTTTATTTGTCTCATGGTTTTACAGGCATGGCACCAGCAGTTGCATGGCTTTTGGTGAGGACTCAGGAAGCTTACAATCATGGCAGAAGGTGAAGGGGCACAGGCATTCACATGGCAAGAGAGAGAAAGCAAAGGAGAGTCCAAGCTCTTTTACACAAACAGCTCTCACATGAACTCACAGAGTGAGAACTCAATTATTACCATAGGGAGGGCACCAAGTCATTCATGAGGGATCCTCCCGCATGACCCAAACACCTCCCACCAGGACACCTCCAACATTGAAGGTAACATTTCAACAGGAATTTGGAGGAGATGAAGCATCCAAACTATATCATTTTGACCCAGGATCCCCAAATCTCATGTACTTTTCACATGGAAAAATTCATTAATCTCTTTCCAATAGTCACCAAAAGTCTCAACTCATTCCAGCTTTACTCAAAAATCCAAAGTCTGAAAACAAGCTGCTTCTACCTATTAACTTCTAAAATTAAAACAAGTTATTTACCTCCAAGATACAATAGTGGTACAGACATTGGGTGAACATTTCCACTCCAAAAAGGATAAATCAGCTAAAAGAAAGGGGCAACAGGCCCCATGAAAGTTTGAAAATCAGCAGGAGGGGCATTAAATTTTAAAACTACAAAATAATCTGTTTTGACTCCATCTCCCACATTCTGAGTACACTGGTACAAGGGATGGGCCCCCGAGGCAGCTCTGCATCTGTGGCTTTGCAGGGTACAGCCCCTGTAGCTGCTCTCACAGGTTGCAGCTGAGTACCTGAAGCATTTTCAAGCTTAGGATATAAGCTGCTCATGACTCTACCATTCTGAGGTCTGGAGTGTGGTAGCTCCATTCCCATAGCCCTACTAGACCATACCCCGGTGGGGACTCTGTGTGGGGGTTCCAACCCCACATTTACCTTCAGCACTACTCTGATAGCGTCTCTCTGTGAGGGCTCTGCCCCTGCAGCACACTTCTGCCTAGGTACCCAGGCTTTCCCATACATCCTCTAAAATCTAGGGAGAAACTTCCAGGCCTCTTTCATCCTTGCATTCTGTACATCTGCAAACTTAACACCACATAGAAGCCACCAAGACTTATGGCTTACAGTGGCTCAAGCTGTACCTAGGGCCCTTTGAGCTGCAGCTGGAGCTGGAGCAGTCGGTATGCAGGGAGCAGCCTCTTAGAGCTTCACAGGGTAGTGGGAGCCCTGGACTTGGCCCAAAACCGTTCTCTCCTTCTAGGCCTCTGGGTCTGTGATGGGAGAGGCTGTCTTGAAGGCTTCAAAAATGTCTTAGAGACCTTTTTCCCGTTGCTGTGGCCATTAGCACCTGGCCCCCTTTTTGTCATGTGAATCTCTCTAGCAACTGGTTGTTTCACAGCCTTCTTGGATTCCTCTCCTGGAAATTCTTTCTCCACATGGCCAGGCAGAAAATTTCCCAAATTTTAATGCTCTGCCTCTCTTTTAAATATAAGGTCCAACTTTAAGCCATTTTCTTGTTTCCGTATCCCATTATAGATTGTTAGAAGTAGCCATACCACATGTTGAATACTTGCTGCTTAGTAATTTCTTCTGCAAGATACCCTAGGTCATTATTCTTAAGTTCAATCTTCCACAAATCCCTAGGATATGGACTTAATGCAGCCCAGTTTTTGCTAAGGTGTAACAAGGGTGATCTTTTCTCCAGTTCCCAATAACTTTCTCATTTTCATCTGAGATCTCATCAGCCGGCCTTTATTGTCCATATTTTTGTCAGCATTTTGGTAACAACCATCTGACCAATCTATAAGAAGTTCCAAACTTTCCTTTGTCTTTGTTTCTTCTTCAGCCCCCTCCAAAATCTTCCAGTCTCTGGCCATTATCCAGTTCCAAAGCCACTTCCACAGCTTCAGATATCTTTATAGCAGTGCCCCACTTCTCGGGACCAATTTTCTGTGTTAGTTCATTTGTGTTGCTATAATTGAATACCTTAATATGGGCAATTTATTTTTTAAAAAAAAAGGTTTATTTAACTCATGGTTCTGCAGGCTGTAAAGGCATGGCACTAGCATCTGTTTGGCTTTTGGTGAGCCCTCAGGAAGCTTACAGTCATGGCAGAAGGTGAAGAGGGAGCAGGCATGTCACATGGCAAGCGAGAGGAAGCAAGAGAGATTCTAGGTTCTTTTAAACAACCAGCTCTCAAATAAACTTACAGAGTGAGAACTCATTCATTATCATGGGGAGAGCACCAAGCCATTCATAAAGGATCCACCTGCATGAGCCAAATACCTCCCACCAGGCCCACCTTCAACACTGGAAGTCACATTTCAACAGGAGATTTGGAGGGGACAAAACATCCAAACAATATCAGAGGGTCACATCCAAAAAGGAAAAAGATGAGTTACAGCAAGGAGACAGCCACTAGAATAGGGAGAAGTGGCAAGAGAAGCAGCTTTGGTTTATCATGATTGACAATCCTGAATAGTATATTTTGCTTTTCTAAGCCTTTGGTTTCCCTTCTGCTGTTTGGGAATAATACATTTTTTGCAACTTATTCCTCAAGAGGTCCCTATCTTTATTAGGTTTCAAGTTTAAAACATAACTTAATTCTGGTGATGGCATTAGATGCCCCCTTCCTTTCCTGTCTCTTCCATGCCCTCTCCCCTTAGTGGCATAAAATTAGCTTTAGGTTAGAAAGATCTCTAGGATGAATCAAATAGGTGTTTTCTGACAAGCCCAGCTTTTGCAGCCTTGAGTGAGCATAGGAGAGCTAGAGTGTGGGAGTTCTGCTTCTATTCCTTGTGGGAACAACTATTTCTACACTTGCATAGAGGATTCAGGCTTGCATTCTGTGTGTCCTCAGCTAAAGAATAATTCCTTGAATGGTGATGAAGGTGAATAATTCACTTCTAGAGAGGAAAAAGCAGGTATCTGTTGTTCTGTAATCTTTTCCTATGTTTTACTTCTCTAATACCCCTCCCAGGTCCTAATAGTAAGTAGCAAAGGTAAAGGAGAGGAAAAAAATCATAGAACAATGATCATCATTATGGTCATATATTAAACACCTAACATGTTTCTGTTCTGTTCTATTCTTGCTTCATTTAATCTTCACAACAAATACATGAAGTGGTGCTGTCTCCATATTCCAGCTGAGAAAAACTAAGATCTGAAGACATTAAATAAGTTGTTATGGCTATATAGCTAGTTATTGTGACAGCTAGCATTTGAACCTAGATGTGGCTCATCCCAAAGCCTCTTAACCACTACAAATTCCTGCCTCTCAGTGAAAGAAAGGCTTTTAGAAATCATGCCATTGTTCCTGATTCTCATCAACCCCTAATTGTAGAGAAATGAGCAGACACTTAAATTGTGTAGTTTACCTTCAGTTGAATGAGTTAGTTCTTGTGATGAGAGAAGTGATGCAGAAATGCCTGGGGAAGACGTGAGATAAAAGGATTCCTGGATTTACTCTGAAAGTTGGTGGAGAGGTTGGTGGTTACACAGGAATCTGGATATTTATTTACTCCTCAGAACTCGTGATACAGATGATTGTTGGATCACATCTTAAGAAAAGCTAGATTCTCTTGTTTTGACTATGTGGTTGTGGTTCTGAATTTATTCTCTGTAGGTCCCAATTTTTATTGGTTTTGCCTTAAAAGCATGTGCATGTGTGTGTGTGTGTCTGTGTGTGTGTGTGTGTGTGTGTGTGTGTGTGTGTGTGTGTGTAAGGTGAAGAGATGGAAAGAGAAGGAAAACCATGAAAAGATAGCAAGGTTATCAGGAGGACTGAGGAATAGGCTATATATTTTTCTTTTAGCCCAAGGGCTGTGTTCAACATGCATCCTAGGTGTACATAACTTCTTGTTTCAAAAAGTCCCCAAGGCATTGACTAGCATCGGTCATTTCTAAGCCATAGATTGCAATTCAGCTTTATCCGTCTTCTCAAAATATTTCTTTTGACCACTGGGAAGATGAAGTAATGAAGCCATGCAAAGCCAGTACTATTTTGGCCAAAACTAAACCAAATCCTCCCAGACACCACTCCTCCACAAAAAAACCAACCAACCCAGCATAAATACAACTTTAAAGCGGGTGTCAGGCGTAACTCTCTATTTGGAAGCACAGGAAGCCTCCATTGTTTCCCGTCTTTCCTGCAAATGCCCGACAACAACTGCCTGGCCTCCCTCTTCCATTCTTCATAGAAAAACAAAGTGATCTTTTTCCAAATGTGGAAGAACTGTAACCTCCTTCCGTTAGAGTCCCCATCTAGAATGTAAGCTCCAGACAGGGAATTGTTTGTTTTTCTGTACTGATGTTTTCTTGATTCCTAGAATGGCGTCCAGTACACGGCAGGTGCTTAGCAAATTATTGACTGGCTGACTAAATGAATGCATACATGAACTCTCTCCGCTGGCTTTTGTCACACTTAGAATAAAATCCAGATTCCTTTTTTTTTTTTTAATTTACCAAGAGATGATTTAATTCCATGCAATGAACATTTCCTGCACTGCAAGGAAACTGGTCATCATTATTCGTTAAGACACAACCCACACGCAGTTAGATTAAGTGATTATCATTCAGGGATCTCACTAGTTTTTCTACACAAATTTGACCCCATAGTCCTAGCAGTGCAGACCAACCTATAGATGGCAATTTTACCTTATGGGACTTTAGAACATGAAAGATTCTTGCATAGGTACACACGTGGCAGTGTGATTTGCTGCCTTCCTCCCCATCACCTACATCTGGCATCTCTCCCCTTGCTATCTCTCCCCAGCTCCCCATCCCCCACCATCCCTCCCCTATTTCCCCACAACTGACCCCAGTGTGTAGTGCTCTCTTCCCTGTGTCCATGTGTTCTCATTGTTCAACACCTGCCTATGAGTGAGAACATGCGGTGTTTGATCTTCTGCTCTTCTGTCAGTTTGCTGAGAATGATGGTTTCCAGGTTCATCCATGTTCCTACAAAGGACACAAACTCATTGTTTTTGATGGCTGCATAATATTCCATGGTGTATATGTGCCACATTTTCCCTGTCCAGTCTATCATCGATGGGCATTTGGGTTGGTTCCAAGTATTTGCTATTGTAAACAGTGCTGCAATGAACATTCATGTGCATGTGTCCTTATAGTAGAATGATTTATAATCCTTTGGATATATACCCAGTAATGGAATTGCTGGGTCAAATGGAATTTCTATTTCTAGGTCCTTGAGGAATCGCCACACTGTCTTCCACAATGGTTGAACTAATTTACACTCCCACCAACAGTGTAAAAGTGTTCCTATTTCTCCACATCCTCTCCAGCATCTGTTGTCTCCAGATTTTTTAATGATCACCATTCTAACTGGCGTGAGATGGTATCTCAGTGTTGTTTTGATTTGCATTTCTCTGATGACCAGTGATGATGAGCATTTTTTCATATGTTTGTTGGCCTCAAGTATGTCTTCTTTTGTAAAGTATCTGTTCATATCCTTTGCCCACTTTTGAATGGGCTTGTTTGTTTTTTTCTTGTAAATCTGTTTTAGTTCTTTGTAAATTCTGGATATCAGCCCTTTGTCAGATGGGTAAACTGCAAAAATGTTTTCCCTTTCTGTAGGTTGCCGATTCACTCTAATGACTGTTTCTTTTGCTGTGCAGAAGCTGTGGAGTTTGATTAGGTCCCATTTGTCTATTTTGGCTTTTGTTGTCAATGCTTTTGGTGTTTTGGTCATGAAGTCTTTGCCTACATCTATGTCCTGAATGGTTTTGCCTAGATTTTCTTCTAGGGTTTTTATGGTGTTAGGTCTTATGTTTAAGTCTTTAATCCATCTGGAGTTAATTTTAGTATAAGGTGTCAGGAAGGGGTCCAGTTTCTGCTTTCTGCACATGGCTAGCCAGTTTTCCCAACACCATTTATTAAATAGGGAATCCTTCCCCATGGCTTGTTTTTGTCTGGTTTGTCAAAGATCAGATGGTTGTAGATATGTTGCATTGCCTCCGAGACCTCTGTTCTGTTCCATTGGTCTATATCTCTGTTTTGGTACCAGTACCATGCTGTTTTGATTACTGTAGCCTTGTAGTATAGTTTGAAGTCCGGTAGTGTGATGCCTCCCGTTTTGTTCTTTTTACTTAGAATTGACTTGGCTATGCGGGCTCTCTTTTGGTTCCCTGTGAAGTTTAATGTGGTTTTTTCAAGTTCTGTGAAGAAGGTCATTGGTAGCTTGATGGGGATAGCATTGAATCTGTAAATTACTTGGGCAGTATGGCCATTTTCACGATATTGATTCTTCCTAACCATGAACATGGAATGTTTCTCCATCTGTTTGTGTCCTCTCTTATTTCATTGAGCAGTGGCTTGTAGTTCTCCTTGAAGAAGTCCTTTACGTTCCTTGTTAGTTGTACTCCTAGGTATTTTATTCTCTTTGTGGCAATTGTGAATGGAAGTTTGTTCTTGATTTGGCTCTCTTTCAGTCTGTTATTGCTGTATAGGAATGCATGTGATTTTTGCACATTGATTTTGTATCCTGAGACTTTGCTGAACTTGCTTATCAGTTTCAGGAGCTTTTGGGCTGAGACGATGGGGTCTTCTCGATATACAATCATGTCGTCTGCAAATAGAGACAATTTGACTTCCTCCTTTCCTATTTGAATGCCCTTTATTTCTTTTTCTTGCATGATTGCTCTGGCTAGAACTTCTAGTACTATATTGAGAGAGGGCATCGTTGTCTAGTGCCACATTTCAAAGGGAATTCTTCCAGTTTTTGCCCATTCAGTATTATATTGGCTGTTGGTTTGTCATAAATAGCTTTTATTATTTTGAGATATGTTCCGTCAATACCTAGCTTATTGAGGGTTTTTAGCATAAAGGGCTGTTGAATTTTGTCAAAGGCCTTCTCTGCATCAATTGAGATAATCATGTGGTTTTTGTCTTTGGTTCTGTTTATGTGGTGAATTACATTTATAGACTTGCGTATGTTGAACCAGCCTTGCATCCCCGGGATGAAGCCTACTTGATCATGGTGGATAAGCTTTTTGATGTGCTGTTGCAATCGGCTTGTCAGTATTTTATTGAAGATTTTTGCATCTATGTTCATCATGGATATTGGCCTGAAGTTTTCTTTTCTTGTTGAGTCTCTGCTGGGTTTTGGAATCAGGATGATGTTTGTCTCATAAAATGATTTGGGAAGAATTCCCTCTTTTTGTATTGTTTGGAATAGTTTCCGAAGGAATGGTACCAGCTCCTCTTTGTATGTCTGTTAGAATTCGGCTGTCAACCCGTCTGGACCTGGGCTTTTTTTGGGTGGTAAGCTCTTAATTGCTGCCTCAACTTCAGATCTTGTTACGCGTCTGTTCAGGGTTTCGGCTTCTTCCTGGTTTAGGCTTGGGAGGATGCAAGTGTCCAGGAATTTATCCATTTCTTCCAGGTTTACTAGTTTATGTGCATAGAGTTGCTTGTAATAATCTCTAATGATAGTTTGAATTTCTGTGGAATCTATGCTGATATCCTCTTTATCATTTTTTATTGTATCAGTTTGGTTTTTCTCTGTTTTCTTTTTTATAAATCTGGCTAGTGGTGTGTCTATTTTGTTGACGTTTTCAAAAAACCATCTCCTGGATTTATGGATTTTTTAAAGGGTTTTTTCTGTCTCTATCTTCTTCAGTTCAGCTCTGATCTTAGCTATTTCTTGTCTTCTGCTAGACTTTGAGGTTTTTTGATCTTGCTCCTCTATCTCTTTCAGTTTTGATGATAGGGTGCCAATTTTTGATCTCTCCTTGCTTCTCATGTGGGCACTTATTGCTATATATTTTCCTCTAGAGACTGCTTTGAATGGGTCCCAGAGATTCTGGTATGTTGTGTATTCATTCTCATTGGTTTCGAAGAACATCTTTATTTCTGTCTTCATTTCATTGTTTATCCAGTCAACATTCAAGAGCAAGTTGTTCAGTTTCCATGAAGCTGTAAGGCTCTGGGTTAGTTTTTGAATTCTGAGTTCTAACTAGTTTGCACTGAGGTCTGAGAGACTGTTTGTTATGATTTCCATACTTTTGCATTTGCTGAGGAGTGATTTATTGCCAATTATGTGGTCAATTTTAGAGTTGGTGTGATGTGGTGCTGAGAAGAATGTATATTCTGTGGATTTGGGGTGGAGAGTTCTGTAAATGTCTATTAGGTTTGCTTGGTCCAGGTCTGAGTTCAAGTCCTGGATATCCTTGTTAATTTTCTGTCTGGTTGATCTGTCTAATATTGACAATGGGGTGTTAAAGTCTCCCACTATAATTGTGTGGGGGTCTAAGTCTCTTTGTAAGTCATTAAGAACTTGCCTTATGTATCTGGGTGCTCCTGTTGGGTGCGTATATATTTAGGATCATTAGCTCTTCTTGTTGCATTAATGCTTTTACCATTATGTAATGTCCTTCTTTGTCTCTTTTGATCTTTGTTGCTTTAAAGTCTAATTTATTAGAGATGAGAATTGCAAATCCTGCTTTTTTTTTCTCTCCATTTGCTTGGTAAATCTTCCTCCATCCCTTTATTTTGAATCTTTGTGTATCCTTGCATGTGAGATGGGTTTCCTGGATACAGCACACCGATGGGTTTTGGCCTTTTATCCAGTTTGCCAGTCTGTGTCTTTTGATTGGGGCATTTAGTCCATTTACATTTAGGGTTAATATTGTTATGTGTGAATTTGATACTGCCATTTGGGTGCTAGCTGGCTGTTGCCCATTAGTTGATGCAGATTCTTCCTTTGTTGATTCTTTTTACCATTTGGCATGTTTTTGGAGTGGCTGGTACTGGTTTTTCCTTTATATGTGTAGAGACTCTTTCAGGAGGTTTTGTAAAGGTGGTCTGGTGGTGACAAAATCTCTGAGTACTTGTATGTTCACAAAGGATTTTATTTTCCCTTCACTTATGAAGCTTAGTTTGGCTGGATAGGAGATTCTGGGTTGAAAGTTCTTTTCTTTAAGAATGTTGAATATTGGCCCCCACTCTCTTCTGGCTTGTAGGGTTTCTGCTGAGAGTTCTGCTGTGGGTCTGATGGGCTTCCCTTTGTGGGTAACCTGACCTTTCTCTCTGGCTGCCCTTAGTATTTTCTCCTTCATTTCAACCCTGGTGAATCTGACGATTATGTGCCTTGGGGTTGCTCTTCTTGACGAATATCTTTGTGGTGTTCTCTGTATTTCCTGGACTTGAATATTTGCCTGCCTTGCTAGGTTGGGGAAGTTTTCCTGAATAATATCCTGAAGAGTATTTTGCAGCTTGGATTCATTCTCTTCGTTGCATTCCGGTACGCCTATAAAACGTAGATTAGGTCTTTTCACATAGTCCCACATTTCTTGGAGACTTTGTTCATTCCTTTTTACTATTTGTTCTCTATTCTTGCCTTCCCGTTTTATTTCATTGAGTTGATCTTCGACCTCTGATATCCTTTCTTCTGCTCGGTCAATTCGGCTGTTAATACTTCTGCATGCTTCGCGAAGTTCTTTTGTTGTGTTTTTCAGCTCCATCAATTCACTTATATTCCTTTCTATTTTGTCCATTCTCATTAGCATTTTGTCAAATCTTTTTTCAGGGTTCTTCGTTTCTTTGCATTGGGTTAGAACATGTTCTTTAGTTCACAGAAATTTCTTACTACCCACTTTCTGAAGCCTGATTCTGTCATTTCATCACACTCGTTCTCCATCCAACCTTGTTCCCTTGCTGGTGAGGAGTTGTGATCCCTTGTAGGAGGAGGGGTGTTCTGGTTTCGGGTGTTTTCATCCTTTTTGTGCTGGTTTCTTCCCATCTTTATGGATTTATCCACCTGTTGTCTTTGTAGTTGCTGGCTTTCAGATTGGTTCTCTGAGTGGATGTTCTGTTTGTTGATGATGAGGTTATTTCTGTTTCTTGGTTTTCCTTCTGACGTTCTGGCCCCTCTGCTGTAGGTCTGCTGAGGTTCACTTCAGGCCCTGCTTGCCTGGGGATCACATACAGCAGGTGCTGAACAGCAAGGGTTGTTACCAGTTTTCTTCTTCTGCTATCTTTGTCCCAGAAGGATATCTACCAAGTGTTCAATCCTATCTCTCCTTTATGAGGTGGCTCTTTGGATCAGGGGTCAGGGAGCTGCTTGGGGAGACGGTCTCTTCTTTATAGGAGCTCAAATGCTGAGCTGTGAACTCCATTGTTAATTCAGAGCTGCTGGGCTGGTATGTTTAGGTCTGCTGCAGCAGAACTCATAAACCGCTTTTTGTTCCCAGGTGCTCTGTCCCAGGGATTTAGGGCTTTATGAGTTTCCGTTATGCTGCTGCCTTGTTTTTTTTCCTTCAGAGCTGCCCTGCCCAGCAAGGAGGCAGCCTAGTCACTGTCTGCCTGTAGAGGCTTTGCTGAGCTGCTGTGGGCTCCGCCCAGCTGCGGAGTGAACTTCCCTGCTGTCCTGTTTATATGGGTTTAGTTAGAACTGCCTCGCCAGTGGTGGCCCGCCTGTGTTAAGGGGAAGTCTCTCTGCAGTGGCAGGTTGCCTTGGCAATGGTGAGCTGCCTCAGTAATGGCGGGTTGCCTTGGCAACGGCGGGCTGCCTCAGTAATGGCGGGTTGCCTTGGCAATGGCGGGCTGCCTCAGCATTGGCTGATTAACTCTGTAGTGGTGGGCTGCCTCGGTAATGGCGGACACCCCTCCCCCACAGATCTGATCCGTCCCGGGTTCAGTTGCGCTTGCTGTGAAACTCTCAATCCAGAGAGTTTCTGATTGCTGTTCTTTTGTGGGGGTGGGACCAGCCGAGCCTGATCGCCTGGCTCCCTGCCTCAGAGCCTTTTTTTTTTTTTTAAGTTGGTGTTCCAGTCGCCTGTTGAAGAGGCACCAAGGTCTGTGTTTTCCCCTGTGGCAAGTCACTGCGCTGGCTTAAACAGCGGCACTGAGATTTGTGGCGCTTTTTTTGCCCTGGAATCTGCTATCCTGGTTCCCTGCTCAGTCCCCTTTTTAAGCAGACGAATGGGCGATTTCCCATGACTCCAATCACCAGCCAAAAGGGCACCCAGACCGGTGTATTTTGTACAGATAACCGCTGCTCCTGGACGCCAACAAAGCAGCCACGTGGAGCAAAACAGTGGTGCCGGCCGGCACAGCTGCGCTGGCCAAAGCAGCCGCGCTGGCGACCCATGGAGCTTCTCCGCCTGGGAATTGCCTAGTCTGTGGGCAATAAAAATGCGGCTTCCACCCACCCTCTGTGCTTTCACGGGGAGCAGCAATCCTGAGCTGTTCCTAAACAGCCATCTTGGATCGATCCCCCCAAAATCCAGATTTCTTAATATGACCCACAAGACCCTTTTGAATTTTCAACTTCATCTTCAGCTCTCTCTCCCTTGCTTGTTACATAGTCTAGCCTTCTTTTGGTTCTTTGAATCCATCCTGAGCCTTTCAGCTTCTGGGTTTCTCCACTGCTGCTCTATTTGTGTGCAGGGCCTTGCTCTCCACTTTTACCCACAAGCACCTTCTCATCATTTGGATCTCAGCTTGATTGTGATTTCCTTAACAGAGGCCTTCCTTGCCTTCTCTTCCCTATCTGAATTAGATTCTCCTGTTTTTTTGTTTGTTTGTTTGTTTTTCTCATAGCATTTTTTTCTTCTGCTTTTTTAGGCTCTGAACACAATTTGTATTTATGTCTATGTTTATTTGATTCTTTGCTAGGTCACTGTCCATCTCTCTCACTGGACAAAAGGCTCCATGAAGGCAACACCTTGTCTATTTAACTCTCTTGTGCATGCTCAGGGGCTAGCAGAGGGCTGGGAACAGAGAAAACCCTGAGTAAATAAATATTTGTTGAGTAGACAAACACATTTTAGCTGCAGAACATTTCAACTAAATAATTTAAATAACTGATAGAAATACTGGGTATCCTGCATTCATGAAAATGAAGTCAAACACTGGTTAACCCAGTTTTGCAAACAGGAAAAGGGGGAACCTGTCATTGTGTGAGGATGTCAGAAATGATGGAATTGGTGCAGATGTGACAAGTGACCTGTCCTGCTGGTAATTAGTAGCCTGAGGCTAAGCTAGTAGCAAGAGTGGGAGGGAAACAGTACTTAACCACGCAATTAAAAGTCAGTATGAACTTAAATTTAGAAGCTGGCTGTGGCCATGCCATAGAAATCACACTGAGGGGAACATTTGGTTGCACAGCCCTTGCTCTGAGGGCCATTCTTGCATGTCAGAGAGATAATTAAAGACACTATGACTCTGCACATTTGGAAATTATGTCCAGTGGCCCTCTTGTCCTGTGCAGACGAGAACACAATGAGTTAAGGTCTGGGTCATTGACAGGTGATTCCAGGTCAGAAAGTATTTAAAACCTTCTTTCTAAAAGGGAGGAAGGCATTTTTATTGATGCCAAAAGCAAGAAGCCTGGGGTGTAGTAGAATATACTCTGAGTTGGGTATTGGGGATCTGTGCCCATGGACCCACTCATTCATTAAAAAGACTCCATGACCTTGGGCAAGACTCTCAGCCTTCTTGTAAACCACTTTTACATTGAACAGTTAGAACTCTTTTGCTCAGAAGTGACTAAAGATGTGACTTAAGTTTTTTAGGTGAAAAGAGTCTTAATTGGCTCACAGAACTGAGCAGTGTTAATGGCACAAGGTGCTTCTGGCCTGGATGGATACAGGAGTGTAAACAACTCACCTGGATTCAGTTTCTCTTCTCTGTCTCTTGGCCTATTCTCTCTGTTGGCTCTATTCTAGTACCAGTTTTCCCCTGTGATAAGATGGCTGCAGCAGCTCTGGCCTTTGTCTTTTCTGCATGTCTTTTTCCACAAGGCCTGCATGTATCCTGAAATTCACTGTAATTGACTCTAACTGGTCACTGGGCTGGGGGCAGGGGTATTCTTATGTCGGGAAGGAAGTCCTCTAACTCTACCTAGATTCTGAAGTCACTTGGTTTTTGGAAAAGGTTTTTCTTAGCCCTGACAGCACGCCCCAGGAGTTCAATTGCTTCCCCTAGCATATCTGAAACTCTCTAGCCAAGATCCAGTGGGAAGGGAGCCAGGAGTCTAATAGGATGAATCCAGATGGGGAATCACTGCATTTCTTCACTCTCAGAACTCACCAAGTTCCAACAGCAGTGTTCTCGTGGATTTTTCACTATGTCACATGGATGAAATTCACATGGCATTGTGATTGGAGTGGTTCAGATGGTTGGGCTGTGGAGTTGGGCAGACTTGGGTTGAAATAGTGACTCCCCCAGATAGTTGCTGTAGAATCTCAGACAAATACCTCTCTGAGCTCTGTTTTACTATTGGGTAAAATAAAATACTAATACTTAACTGTGTTATGAGGATTAGACAATATCATTTGGAAAAGTGTTTTACACACAGCAAACCCACCACAATAAATGCTATTATTTTGTTTATTGTTTTTGTATCTATAAATAAGCCTGAACCTTTCTTTCTACGCAAAGTTACAGGGATAACCTTGAATGCGTTCCCTATTAACAAATGTTCGTCTCTCTATATTAGTTATAGTTTTCTGGTGATATAACCCTCAATTGTTTTGCATCGTGATGTGGAATTTAATATTTATTTTGCAGTCTGACATCTTCTGCACCAGATAGTGAGCTGTATTGAGGAGCAGGACCATGCTTTTTCATCTACCAGTATGTCTGGTGTCTTGCACTGATGAATGAATTCACAAGTAAACTCCGAGTAGATTAAAACTTCCCTAAGAGCAAGAACCACATAAAATATGTCTTAGTCATCCTCAGACACTTTAACACAATGGAAGAGTTATTATCTATTGTAATAAAGTAGATAATAAATAATTGTTATATAATTTATGTCTTTATTTTAGCATTTCTATCAGTAATCTATTTTATTCTATCAACATTTTTAGAAGTTCACATGCAAATGTGGAATGGCTATGGCTCATTTCTTTGTCACCTTATTTATCAGAAGAATGCACTGAGAGCTCCAATGTGTATACCTTCTATAAGTACCCAACCAGCAGAGAAGAGGAAGTGGGTGTGGCCCAGGATGGGGTTCCCTCAGCTACTGCCCACACCTTTTTTTGTGTTACTCTAAATAATATGTGTTATATAGTGCTATACAGCTGATATGGTCCCTGCCCCTGGCCTAGGGTAGAGCAGGCAGTGGGCAAGCAATGAGCCAACACGGATGACTCAGGTTCTGTCTCCTGGGGGTTGGAATCTTGGAGCAACTCTGCTGTCATTGCACATCAATTTCTGGTTGGCTCTTCCTTCAGGTTTCTTCATTTGGCTCTTCCTTCAAGTTTATGAGTAATCCCAGATCCTCTGGTTAAATTTTACTTTCTCCCTTACATGAAGTCAGTGTTAATTCCTGTTGATGACATACAAAGAACTCTTGATAAGAATGATACTATGAAATATGCACTACAGTGTACATGACTGTTAGTCTTTTCCTACTTCTCCAGAAACATCTAATTTGAACCCAATACATTTCTAAATGGGAAAGTTTTCAACAGTGAAGGAGAAGCCATTTCTGCTTAAAGTGGCTGCTGAAAAACACCCTGGGTCATAATATTTAGCCTACTCCAGTCTGGACTGATTCTGACAAGGGCTTGTGGTCAATAAATGATTGGTGAGTGTCAGAGATTACCAAGTTTTTTATCTTTAAGCTCTGTATTCTGAGGCCATATCTGTGGTTACAGCACTGCTAAGGTTGTGTCTGTAGTCTTTTTTTTTTCTTTTCTTGAGATGGGGTCTCACTCTGTTGCCCAGGCTGGAGTGAAGTTGCTTGATCTTGGCTCACTGCAACTTCTGCCTCCCAGGCTCAAGTGATCCTCCCTGCTCAGCTTCCTGAGTTGCTGAGACTACTGGTGTATGCCACCATGCCTGTCTAAGTTGTGTACTTTTTGTGGAGAGGGGTTTCACCATGTTGCCCAGGCTGATCTTCAACTCCTGGACTCAAATGATTTGCTCACCTCAGCCTTCCAAAGGCTGGGATTACAGCCACTGTGCCTGTCCCCACCCCACCCTCCTTTCTTTTAGTTAAAAAAGAAATTAGTTCTGTCTTACCCCTTGGGATGATGAAAAGTCAGGTTAGCTTTGAAACATGGATATGGTCCATGTGACACCCTGAAGTTCCTGTAGCCTTAGATGTTGTGAACAGCTTCAGGAAACAAAACTCAGGCATGAAAAGCACTCAGCAGTAGACACAATGCCTGAAGCATCAAGAGAGAAATGTATCAGATGTTCTTGTAGAACACCGAAAAACAGTTGCATCTCACCTACCTGTATGTGTTGAAGATAGAGTGATATGTTCTTCACACAATGCCTTTTAGTCTTTTCTAAAGATCTAAATAGCTTTTCTTCTCTGTTAAAGGTATTGTCTTTAACCTAAAACATATATGAAATTATTTTCATAATTCAAATGAAATGGATATTTTTTAGAAAAGCACAGACCATATTAGTCCAGCACATGACAACAGAAAATTCTTTGTTGATATGACAACATTTGATGATACGCCATCTGTCTTAACACATACTTTTTCTGTTGACACATAGCACAATTGATGTTCAACTAATGTAGCAAAGCCAAGTCCTGTAGCTCAAATTGCTGTTGTTAATTTTCACATAGCGTCACACATGTCATAGAAGCTGTGGGGTTGTAAAACTTTCTCTGTAGTTTTTAATGGAATATATTAGGTATGTACTCAAATTATATTATATTTTGGGGTTAATAAAATAGCTACAAAAAACAAACAAACAAAAACATATGCCATGTGTTGGTGGAAGCCAGAGATGGAGTCTTTAGCCTACTGACTTCTCGGCTGGGTTCCCCACTATCCCATATCACCTCTTGAACAGAATCAAAAACGTTCTGCATCTCACTTTAAGCTGGGTTTTTTTTTAATTGTACTTTAGGTTCTGGGGTACATGTGCAAATCATGCAGGATTGTTGCATAGGTACATACATGGCAATGTGGTTTGCTGCCTCTATCCCCCTATCACCTACATCTGGCATTTCTCCCCATGTTATCCCTCCTCGACCTCCCCACCCCCCAGCTGTCCCTCCCTTGGATCCCCCAACAGACCCCAGTGTGTGATGCACCCCTCCCTTTGTCATTGTGTTCTCATTCAACACATACCTATGAGTGAGAACATGAGGTGTTTGATTTTCTGTTCTTGTGTTAGTTTGCTGAGAATGATGGTTTCTAGATTTATCCATGTCCCTACAAAGGACATGAACTCCCTAAAACCATAAAAATCCTAGAAGAAAACCTAGGCAAACCATTCAGGACATAGGCATAGGGAGGGACTTCATAACTAAAGCACCAAAAGCATTGGCAACAAAATCCAAAATAGACGAATGGGACCTAATTAAACTCCAGAGCTTCTGTACAGCAAAAGAAACAATCATTAGAATCAATGGGCACCTAACAGAATGGGAAAAAATTTTTGCAATCTACCCATCTGACAAAGGGCTAATATGCAGAACCTACAAAGAACTAAAGTAGAATTACAAGGAAACAAACAAACAAACCCATCCAAAAGTGGGAGAAGGATATGAACAGACACTTTTCAAAAGAAGACATATATGAGGCCAACAAACATATGAAAAAATGATTATCATCACTAATTATTAGAGAAATGCAAATCAAAACCACATTGAGATACCACCTCATGCCAGTTAGAATGGCGATCATTAAAACGTCTAGAAACAACAGACGCTGGAGAGGATGTGGAGAAATAGGAACACTTTTACACTGTTAGTGGAAGTGTAAACTAGTTCAACCATTGTGGAAGACAGTGTGGCACTTCCTTAAGGACCTAGAAATAGAAATTCCATTTGACCCAGCAATCCCATTGCTGGGTATATACCCAAAGGATTATAAATCATTCTACTGTAAAGACACATGCACACGTATGTTCATAGCAGCACTGTATACAATAGCAAAGACCTGGAACCAACCCAAATGCCCATTGACGATAGACTGGACAAGGAAAATGTGGCACATATACACCATAGAATACTATGCAGCCATAAAGAACTGGGTTTTGAGTTTAGAAACTTTTAATGGAATTAATGGGCAGGAACACAAGTTAAAGCAGATTTTTGACTGCCAACATGCCAGCCTGCCATATTTTCATAGTAACCCAAGTTAAGAGTTTATTTATTTTCTCATTTTGCTGTAAATGGAATTAACAACAGGCCATTTGGAGACCTGAAAAACCACAGATGCCAACAGAAGCACATCTTTCATATTTTGTGCTTATTTGAGTCACTGAGTGTGGGGACCGTTGAAGAGGAAAGTATCAGTTGATTTCCATCTCCATCATCATCATTGTTGTTGTTATTATAGTTGCTATTAATCAAAGCTGAGAGATTTCAAGTGGAAAAACAAATCTGAAATGTGATTGTACCCTGAAGTGTCCCTCTTCTCACCCTCTCCTTCTCAAGGAATAGATTTGAATACCCAAGCTCATGTCTAAATAAAAATAAGTTAGATTTTAAAGTTCATTTCCAGCAAACTTCAGAAGGTGATATGGTTGGACTCTGTGTCCCCACCCAAATCACATCCTGAATTATAATTCCCAGATGTGAAGGAGGGGCCTGGCGGGAGGTGACTGGAAAATGGTGATGGTGTCCCCCGTGGTGTTCTTTTAATAGTGAATGAGTTCTCACGAGAGCTATGGTTTTAAAAGTGCTTGGCAGTTCCCCGTTTGCTCTCTCTCTCTCTCTTTCCTGCCACCGTGTAAGACATGCTTTGCTTCCCTTGTGCCTTCTGCCATACCTGTAAGTTTCCTGAAACCTCCCCAGCCATATGGAACTGTGAGCCAATTAATTAAAACTCTTTCCCTTATAAATTACCCAGTCGCAGGTGGTATCTTTATAGCAGTGTGAGAATGGATTTATACAGAAGGAAATACCATTTCTTTTGGCATGAATGGCCTTAAAGTCATCTCTTCCCATTGGGTCAACCATATTCAAATAACTAGGCTTCTAGCATTTCTAGTCACAAGATATATGAATTGGAGCAGTTCCAGGTGATGTTATAGGGTATTTGTAACAGACCTAGATGAATGAGATATTATAAATTTCAATATCTTGTGTCTTTGAGAATAGCCCTGGAACATTTTTTAAAGTTGTTTCTATTGCTGTAAAGTGGTTTAAAACTCTTCTTTGAAGAAGTCTGTTAGAGTGATAAGGGGACTTGACTCAGAGTGAGGGCCTGGCTCTGGTCCTTAATCTCTTCTTCTACACTGAGCTAGTTACTCTTCTGCTTTGACCTTGAATTTTTTTTGCAAACCTGAATACTCAATAGTAACCACAATGCCTTTTAACTTGAGAATTCTTTGATTCTACAGATTGATTCCAAAGTCAGTTTACAGGCCCAAAGTAAAAATGTGATCATGAATTTAGACCAGTGATATGGGTCATTTATAGCAGTTCATAGACTTTAGTCTGCTTAAGACTCACTTGAGACAATTGTGAGAAAGGCAGCTCCAGGGCCTCATCCATAGATATTCTAATTTGGTAGGTCTGCGGACAAAATCTTCATTTAAACAGGTCTTTTGACCAGGCACGATGGCTCACCCCTATAATCCCAGCACTTTGGGAGGCCAAGGCAGATGGATCATGAGGTCGGGAGTTCGAGACCAGCCTGGCCAATGTGGTGAAACCATGTCTCTACTAAAAATACAAAAATTAGCCACGCGTGGTGACGCATGCCTATAAATACCAAATCTTGTATAAACATCATTTTGTTTACTCTGCAAAATTGTACTATCAGGTAGGAATTCTCATCTCATTTTACAGGTAAGAAATAATTTTCTGAACTTAGGAGAAAACAACATATGTAAATGTGCTTTGACTATTACAAAATAGTATGACTTCTATTTATAAATTTCAACCAAAGAGATCTTCTTAAGCTCTGCGGTAGTACTCTCCAGATGAAAGCCTTCCAACTGTGTCTCAGTGGGAGAGAAGGCAGCTCTCCTCTCATCCTCTGCTGCCTGTCCCATTCAACCAACTCAAAGGGAACCCAAGAGGCTGCTTGGGCCCTAGCCTGTGACTCTTTACGAATGTCCTGTAGATTGTGATATCACTGTCTCTCTCTCTTTTTTTTAAAAAAGCAAATATGCTTTGCTTGGAATTCTGGTAGCATTATAGTTTTCTTCAAAATCCAGAAAAAACCTTTGCATAGGAAGAAAAACAGCACCAACTCTCTCTGTCTCTGTATCCTCAGCCTTTCATGATCTGCATCACAGCTCATATATTTATTCACCCATTGCACACCTTTCTGGCCATCTATCATATATGAGGAAGTGGTAAGCACAAGAGGTAACCAATAAGAAGACCAAGATGCAGTCCTTGCTCTCAAGAGGTTTTGCCCTAATGCTCTGTCCCAGACCTTGGCAACAGGAATTTCAGATCCAGATTCTAATTTGGTAGGTCTGGTGGGGATTGGTGGTTTTGGCTGCAGTGGCTTCTTCATATAGCTCAGCTTTCATGCCTCAGTCACATCAATGCACCCAGAGGTGGCAACAAGGCCTCCTTTCCTGTGGCCTACAGCCTGAGGTTCTTCGTATTTTGAAGGACTAAACCCACCCTAGAGTGAGAGGGCCCCTGAATTAAGTTAAACATACTTCTTGACTGAGAATATCCATCTTGGTTTTTGCCTAAACCCGTGTTAAGTTCTTCTACCATTTCACACCAAATTCAGTCACATTCATCCTAAGAAAGTTAAGCTCTTGTTTAAAAGTAATTTTTAAAATTCCCTTTCAAATTTACCACTGACAGGCTCTCTGCCAATAACTGTGTTTATTTTTTAGAAAATCAATTACACTCTCAACAAAAGCCTCATCCCTTTCAGTCAACATTCCCTACATTACCCACAGATAATGTTTATTGTAGCAACTTGAGGGATCAGGGTCCATTTCTTTCATGGGGTTACCTGCAGCCAATCTAAATAGCAGGTGTTCAGAACTTCATCTCCCTAACACTAACAGATTTCATCTTTATTATGTTTACTTGTAAGTAGCTGTATGGAAAAGACTGGTATTTCTGCCTTCCTGCAGCCCTAAGATAAAGGTGCTGACTATGAGCAGTGTTTGCTGACTCAGCCCCGAGCTCGCGGTTAATACTGCCCAATGATTCCAGCTTGGGGTAGTCTGTGATATGTGCAAAGCAGTCATTGTTCTTAGGGCAAGGGAAGCCTGAGAATATGTGGATACTGGATTTTGCCATTGCATGATGTAAGAGACATGGAAAGCTGTGAAGATTTTAAAAACAATCATCATATGAATCTTGCTCACTTCCAAACTCATGTGTTCATTAAATACACATTTATTCAGCCCCTGCTAGGTTCCAAGCACTGTTCTGGGTATAGATAGACAGACATAGAGGCAGCCCAGCCTACAGTCCAGGGTCAAAAGAAGAAAAACAATATACTTTTGTTGTCAATGCTTTTGGTGTTTCGGTCATGAGGTCCTTGTGGCGATTCCTCAAGGACCTAGAAATAGAAATTCCATTTGACCCAGCAATTCCATTACTGGGTATATATCCAAAGGATTATAAATCGTTCTACTATAAGGACACATGCACATGAATGTTCATTGCAGCACTGTTTACAATAGCAAATACCTGGAACCAACCCAAATGCCCATCGATGATAGACTGGACAGGGAAAATGTGGCACATATACACCATGGAATATTATGCAGCCATCAAAAACGATGAGTTTGGGTCCTTTGTAGGGACATGGATGAACCTGGAAACCATCATTCTCAGCAAACTGACAGAAGAGCAGAAGATCAAACACCGCATGTTCTCACTCATAGGCGGGTGTTGAACAATGAGAACACATGGACACAGGGAGGGAAGCACTACACACTGGGGTCAGTTGGGGGCAAATAGGGGAGGGACAGTAGGGGGTGGGGAGTTGGGGAGAGATAGCAAGGGGAGAGATGCCAGATGTAGGTGATGGGGAGGAAGGCAGCAAATCACATTGCCAAGTGTGTGCCTATGCAACAATCTTGCATGTTCTTCACATGTACCCCAAAACCTAAAATGCAATAAAATAAATAAATGGAATAAAAAAGAAAAAAATATACTAAGAAAGCAATATATAATTGAGATGGATATTATGAAGCAAATGGGAAAATGATAAAGAATTAAGGTAGATGTGCTTTGGGGGCATCAGGAACCATGTAAACTGGGCTATTTCTGAAGGTTTTTTAAACCAGAGGATCTTTATTGGCTTACGTTTCTCATTTTCTTCATCACTGCTTATTGAGTTACCTGTTCAAATATTTGCCCTCGTTGGCCTGTAAGCTCTATGAATTCAGCGACTTTAGCTGGTGACTGTTGTAGTCCCTAGTGCATTTTCATGCACTACACATGCTTGGCACACAGTAAGTCTCTGAATATTTGCAGAATGAATAAGTGAATGAATTAGACAGTAGCTCCATCTTAAACATGCACACGAACGTAAACACACTGACACAGTAGAAGTGAGAAGGAACAGCATTTTTAGAGTTAAACAGGATAACACCCTGTCCTCCTTAAGAGGAAAGATCTTGAAGCCAGTGCTAGGAAATCTCTGAGCTTATAAGAAATGGATCCATATCATTTGTGAAACTGGAATTATCTGATAGGGGATTAAAGGTTTTGTCCATAGAACTTAAGAAGTAATAAATCTATATTCTTTGAAGCTTAAGACAGGATATTTGTTAGGCTATTTGCTGCTAGATGAGGCAAGATTGGATTTTTGTGGTCCCCTCTGGAAGATGCACTCATTGTAAACTGCTGGAGGCCGGGTTTATTTGCCCTGGGAACATGTAGCACAGTGATAATCTCCCATGGTTCTAGAAAGGCTGAAAGCTATAGGCAGGTGTTTGATCCACAAATCCACCTCCTATGGCTTACTATTGATTGAATTTGGGTAATTGTGGGTGAGACGGAGACTTTACTGTTCTTCTGCAGTAATTTTTTTTACTGTCTCTTTCCAGTCAAATTGTCCGAACAAGACTCGCACCGGTCTCAGTGCATCTTCCTTTCTTTGTGTCTGACAGAAAAGAGAGATGTCAAGGTCTGACTCCAGAAATCCAGAGAAAAAGAGTCTAAAATTAATAAGAGGTTATTACAGACAACAGTGGCTCTTTGGATTCTCAACAACAGATTTCATCTCTGAGGAAGAACTACTATTTACTTTAGGAATAATAGAAAGAAAGAAATTCTTTCCACTTGTGAGTCTATAGAGTACTATGGGATTTCAGGGTTGATGTGAGGGAATAGGAATTAAAAACATATTGTATTTAAGAAGGATCGAATTTGATTCTACATGAAAGCAGCTATATTAATACAATGACCAAGACCTACTCTCCAGGCAACTTGGACCCTTAGTGTCCCAGGGATACTTAAGGTAGAGACCAGAAAAGACTTGAACTATTTTATCACTGAGTAAGTAACATGTTGCTCAACATCCCAGGGAAGTGAGCAATATTAAGATACAAGCCTGACTCCGTAGTACTTTCATGAAGATTTTTTTTTGGCCACAGTTTTATATTATTTTTACTAATTTCCTTCAAGACCAACCCCTCCTATCTTCATGGTAACTCACATAGTAAACAAAGTGGGTGGAGGGTTTCTGATGCTGTCTTTACTAGCAGTCTTTTTCAGTTTTGGGGGATGTTTCCAATAGGCCCGCATCCTTGGAACTCTGTTTTAACTTTTCTTTCTTTGAGTATCTTTCTCAAAGGAAACTGAAAGTGCTTCTGTGATAAGAGAACTCTAGACTTGAGTGGGATGTCAGTAGAAGGCTTCTAATATATCTGGTTTGAAATAAAAAGAAGGCCATATGTGAACCCAATGTCATTTGACTTTGGGAGAGATGGTCAGCAACCTAGCACAGAATGTGATTGTTAACAGATTATTTTCTGCTCTCCTGAGTTTACTCTATACTAGACTATTATGCTGATTTATGACTAATATTGGGCCTTAATTCAGACCCAAGTAAGGGCTAGAATTATCAATTAAAAGTCAGGCCTTTGAAACCTTAATTAACTATTATTTCTTAATGGAATCATAGAAACTTAGAACTAAAAGACTATCTGACCCAATTCCTCTAACGTATGGAATTCAAGACCTAGAAAGTAAAAATAATTTCCCCGAGCACTTCTTCCATTGTATGTATCCTATGATCTTGTTAGTGAAAATGCGTCATGTTTAATTTTAAGCTTTCTGTCTTCTTGGAATTATCTGAGACTCCAAATTCATTTCAGCGTAATTTTTTTTTTTTGTTAAGAAAGAAGGTAAGCATAAATCAGCTACTCATTTTCTCAGCTAATGAATTTCCTCTTGTAAGTCAAGATATTCATGAATATGGTGTCGCTGCTTTTCTTTTACTTTATTTACAAAATCTTTTTGGATGTCGACTTGTAGAAACATTCTGGGACATGAGTTACTGAATATCGGGCTAGACTAAAAATTTCAGGGACTCTGACAAATCATTCTGACTCATCTTTGCAGAACCTATGTTCTCCTATAGTCACAAATCCTGTAACAGCAAGTAGGGAAGAAATATCGCTAATAATTCTGAGACCTGATTTGAAACCCATGGTCAGTAACAGAAAATGTGTTATAAGCTGGAATTAAATTCCTGAACTAGGTCCCAAAAGCTTACTTAACTCACACTTTTTTTGTTTGTTTGTTAGGGTTCTTTCTGTACAATAAAAAGAAAATATTAGTCAAACAAAACTTAAAGAAATAAAAAAGACAATTTATTGGCTTATATACCAGAAGAGTCCAAGGATGAACCTGGTGTCAGTGATGGCATGGTCTAGGGCTAACATGACACAGCAGCACCTAGCTTTTCTCTCTCCTTGTTTGGACTCTCCTTCTGTTTGGAGTACATTCTTATACACTTTCACTTCTAAAAGAGGCAAGTTGATTGCAGCAGATCCCTCCTACTTCAACTAGGTTCAAGTGGAAGAGCAATCTCTTTCTTGAAATTCCCACATGAGTCTAACTGGACAAACTAGAACTACATGTTCTCTCCTGATCCAATCACTGTGGTTAGCGAAATCAAGTGAGCTGATTGGCTAGGGCTGGATTATAGGTTCCACTCTTGGGTTTGGAGGGAATCCCCACTCAAAGTGAATAATTTGGGAGTGGATAAGGGGATAAAGTTTCAAAAGAAAATCAGGGTAAGGTAATCAATTAAAAAGAAATGGCTGTGGGAAAGGCAAAAACATAAACTAGACTTGGACTTATTCCCAAATATATGGAAGGTAAATTTTTAAAGACCAGGTTTTGATGTAATTTTCTCTGTTCTATATTAATGTGTAATATGAAACTACCTGGAAACCCAAACACCTTCTCATATATTTCCCCAGATCCATCTTTTCTCTTTCAGTTGTTAGTCTTTTAGTATCTTGAATTAACTTAGAAAAACAAAAGAGTTTGGCCACAAAAGTGTGGTTATCATATTAGCAGCACTTAGTTCACTCGGGAACCTTCAGAAACACAGAATCTCAGGTCCCACTCCAGACTTGTTGAATCAGAACTTGCATTGTAACAAATACCTAAGGAACTTGTGTTTACATTAAAGCTTCTTCATTGATGATTAATAGTTTTTTCTTTATCACTGGTTTTATGCAATTTGATTATGATGTACCTTGGTGTCCTTTTCTTCATGTCTTATGCTTGTAATTAATTGAGCTTCTCGGATCAACACATTTGTAAAAATTTTAGTCATTATTTCTTCATTATTTTTACAATACCCTTCTTACTCCTTTCCTTCAAGTACCTCAACCATACATATACGAACCTGTATAAAATTTTTCTGCAATTCATCAATGCTGTGTTCATTTTTCTCGTTTTTTTCTTCTGTTTCCTTTTGAAGTTTTATTTTGATGTCTTCAAGTTTAGTAATACTTTCTTCAACAGTGTCTACTCCCATAGTTAATCCTATCCAGTATGTTTTTCATATGAATTATTGTATTTTTATTTTTAGTTCAACTTAGATCTTTAATATATATATATAATATATATTATATATTATGTATCATGTCAATACATTAATATATAACATATGCATATAATATATATTATATACTATACTATATGCTATAGTATAATATTAATAATATATTATGTGTATTATATATTCTATACATTATACTATACTATATATTATACTATAATACATAATTATATATAATATATATTCATGTCTATAATGTCCTCCTACATGCCTCTACCTTCATTAACATATGGAATATATTTGTAATAACCATTTTAGTGTTTGTCTACTAATTCTATCATCTGTGTCATTTCTGGGCCTGTTTCCATTGATTGATTTTTCTCCTCATTGTGGGTGCTATTTTCTCACTTTTTGTCTACTTGGAATTTTTTATTGGATGCCAGGCATTGTACATTTTATTTTGTTTGGTAAACATTTTATATTCCTTTAAATATTCATGTGCTTCATTCTGGGACACAATTTATTTAACAGTTTTACCCTTTTAAGGGCTTGCTTTTAAGCTTTGCTAGGTAGGACAAAGTTAACCTTTTAGTCTAGGGCTAATTTTGTTCTACTTCCTTAGAGGCAGAACAATATCTAATGTCCACATATTACAAAGTTCTTCCCACTCTGGATATGGGGACACAAACTATGACCACCCTGTAGGAGCTCCAGATATTATTTTATTTTCTTTATCCAGTAATTATATAGTTTTCTTCCATCCATGATGCACTTCCCTGTGCTCAGCTGAACCCTTTGCAGGTCTCTGGAGCTCTCTCTCTGTGCAGCCATCTCTTATCCAACCCTGCTCTGCAAATTCTAGCCACCTTGGCCTGCCAAATTTTCAATGCTGTTTCTTCAACTCAAGTAGAACACTGGGATCTGTTTGGGCTCCCCTTTCCTGCACTGTGACCTTGACACTTTTTTGAAGTAGTTAGCCAGAGTAATCATAGGACCCACCTAATTTGTTTTTCTTCCTTCAGGGATCACTGTCCTGTACTGACTGTTGTCCAAACATTTGAATATTATTGTTTCATATATTTTCTCAATTTATATAGTTGTCTAAGGCAGGAGAGTAAATCTAGTCTCTATACCCCATCATAGCCCAAACTGGAAGTTCCTGCACATTCAACCTTGAGAAATAGTTTTAGAAGACGTTATTAGCCTCATTGTGTCTACCAGGTTCTATCCAAAATCAGAGATGGAGTCATCTCCTAAGATTTTATGAGCCCCAATACTATTTTTTTACCTAATTTCTTCTCAGATGCCACTTTTTTTCTGAAAAGAGGTTTCTGATGCTTTCTACCCTAGGGATGATATACTCTTGGTAAACCAAGATCTATGAGATCACTGATAAGTTCAGTATCCCTCTCTGGAGAACCCTAATATCTTAATAATACATGTCATTGAGTTGTTTTCTATTGAAAAGATCTTGGAGATAATAAAAGTGATGTTCTAAAGCAATTAGTTGAGGCAAGAGAAGAAACAAAAACATAAAAAAAGCCATTAGGCAAATGTGTGACCATTTGAAGCCGTTCTACTTTGAAATTAGGTCAGATAATAGAAAAAGGGTGGAACTCTGGAAATTTTCTGCCCATCACCAATTTGAGTATTAGACCAATTCATTATTCACAGAATACTCATGCATATACTCATGCCAGCAGATACTCATGCATATCTTTGGGAACATGTGGCCTGACTTTGAAAAAAACTTTGGGAACATAGCCCACTCATAAATCAGAGATACCTAACTCTCCCATACACACAACTCTGGAAAATAAAGACTTCAGGTTTCCTTAGCATTTTTGAGTCTGCCCTATATTAATGTCTAAGAAACACCACTTGTGTTTCTCCACATTTCGGCCACCACTCTTGCCAAGCCAACATCGTCTCCCACTTGGATTACCGCATGGCCCTCAAAGTAATCACCTTGTTGTGCTCTTGGCATATTTCAATCCTTTGTCCATACAATCAGCCAGAGTCATTTTTTAAAAGCTCATTTCTGATCCTATTACTACCCTGCTTAAATTTTTCTAATGGCTTCCCAAGGCACTTAGAGTGAAATCTAAGCTTCTTATCACGGCCCGTCTGGCTTCTGGCTTCCTTTCCAGCTCATCTTGTATTGCTTGTTTCTCTGTTCCAAGCATCCTGGCTTGCTTCCTGTTTTTCTAGCAAGCCAAGTTCTTTCTTACCTCCAGGTTTTTGTAGTTAGCCAGAGTAATCATAGGACCCACCTAATTTGTTTTTCTTCCTTCAGGGATCACTGTCCTGTACTGACTGTTGTCCAAACATTTGAATACTGTTGTTTCATATATTCTATCAGTTTTTAAGTTGTCTAAGGCAGGAGGGTAAATCTAATCTCTGTACTCCATCATAGCCCAAACTTTGAGTTCCTGCACGTTCAAGCTTGAGAAATGCTGTCTTAGAAGACAGTGTTTGTTGTTCTCTCTTCCCACATGCACTTCATCTAGATCTTTTCATTGCTAGCTCTCTCTACTTACTTTAAGTCAGACTTATTTTACGTCAAATCTTAAAGAAGCTTTTCTGACCACACTACCTGAAGTAGCCTTTCTCTACTATTAAATTGCTTTATTTTTCTTAGTGGAATTTATTATCATTTGGAATTTTCTTGGTTTGTCTATCTTTCCCATTGGAATATAAGCTTCCTGAGGAAAGTAACTTTTCCATCTTGTTCATAGCTATAACCTCATGCCTAGAAATTGCTCAGCACATGGAAGCCACTTGCTGGATATTGCTAGATGTAAAAAAGAACTGTGAGCCCACCCTTGGTGCACAAATGTTTAAGTTAATTTATATTTATGTGTAAAAAATTAATTTTTTGAACCAGTTTATGTCAGATCTGTCTATGCTTCTAATCTTGACTGCTAGTACATAAATATATTAAACATATCTTTGGCTGACTTTGAGCATTTATTATAGCTTAGTTAATGTGCAGGCAATTTTAGTGTATTTTTTTGTATATTTTTCTTATATTTCAACAAACATGTTTTGGGTATGCTAGCCCTGAGAATCTGTGATGAAAATCTGGAATTGCTTTTCCAAAAGTAGATTTTTAGATCCCTGCTTCTAAAAATAAACTGGAATGGGGTATTAGACTCATAGGAGACTTCATATACATAAAGGAATACATAAATATATAAGTATGTATTTTTTAAACACACACACACACACACATGTACATTGTCCTATTTTCAACCATTATCAGGTACATGTGTAACTTTCATGTAATGCTATGTGATGTAATTTTACCTGAGGAAAACAATACCTTACCTAATATTCCTTTGATGCCTTTAATTGAAATTATATAATCTGTTGTTATTTATGAACACAGCATTTAAAAAATTTACTTTATGAAGTACCGTGGGGTTTGTCAGTGCATACAGAGCATGGCGGTGATTCCCAAAACCAAGAAATTGATTCAGGGCAAAGTTTCATTTAGTTTTCAAAAGTATAATCCTTTCTTCCTGGCATGTTCTATTCACAGGGCTATGAAGAAGATTACACTTAGTGGAATGGAGGGGTGCACAGCCCTGTTCTAGGGACCTTCATGCTATTTTGAGGGTATGTTGTTTCTATTCCAATGATTCCCCAATTGTGGTTGCCTATTAAAGAATCAACAGGGTCTTTTGGTAACCATGGAAGCCACTGGCTCTCAAATGAGTTATTTTTAGATTGCTGCTTCACTGAATAAATTTCTCTTCTTTCCTGAGAGGAAAATAGTGTAATATGATCTTTACAATGTAAGGCCTCAGCCCTGGAAACCAGAAAGGGCCACTGAAAAAAGGAGGATCTTATATTGCCTTATTTTATTGATAATCCAAATTCTAGTCCAAATGAGAGTTGGAAAGTTACATTAATGGTAGGCACTTCACAAAAATGTAGGAGTCATCAAACAGCTCTCGTTGGTTCCTCAGCTTTTAAAATCTTAGTTCTAGAATTTCTTAAATTTGTTTTTCCCTCTGCTAATCAGAGCCTCAAAGGAAAGCTTCCAGTAAATCCTGCTAGTACTTCAGTCAAAGATACTGAAAAAGCAGTTTATGCCTCTGACTTCTGAGTAGATTAGGATGTAGTGACATTTCCATAAGTTGTTTAATTCAGACTTGGTTTTCCCTTTTAGCCACAGCTTAGGAAGAAGAAAAAATGACTGTGATGAGCTAGCATTTCTAAACAATAAACTCTTGTCTCAGTATTATTTTGAAAATCTGCATTGATAGAAATTTTTTAAAACAGTAATTACAAATTCTCCCCTGACCAAAGGATAAATGGCATTTTGCCCTTGGAAACACCTCTATAATATTAATGTTATTATTGTTATTTGTAAAATTTTTGATGTGACTCAAGGGTGCATTCATGGGTGCTGGAAGATATATGGAAGAAGCAGAAGACCAGATTCCTTTCTAATTAGGTCAGCCAATGCCAGAAAGTGATTACATTCATATTATTTCTGCTTTCACCTGAATAGCCTTTTAAACAGAACCTAGAAAAAAAAATGGAATATCAAACCTGTAAAGAACCTTTAGCACAGGACTCATTTTGCAAAGTGAGAAGAAGCCCCAGCCAGTTGTCTCTCATTTCTCTTGACTTGGGATCCATTGATCTGCCATGGACAAGTTTAAGATCGTAGGAGGGGGACTCAACGTTAGGGGCTTCCCTTCACACCTAAAATGAAATCCAAACTTGTTATCATGGCGACCAAGTGGGCTGACGCTGCTGATGCCTCCTACCTCCTCCCCTCCTGCCCTGTGCCTCATCCACACGTTTCCGTACACCAACTTTTCCCTTTCCTGAAAATACCAAGTTTGATAAAATGCCCAGGCTCTTTGTGCTTTCAGGGGACTGTGCCTTAAAAGTCTTTTCCCTGATTTGGAATAGCTGTAGGCTGAATTCTAAGGTGGCCCCCAAGCTTCCCACATTTGAGAGTACACAGCCTATATAATCCATTTGTTGTGCTGTACGCCTTTGAATCTCAATAGGGATGGCACCATGTTCGAGAGGCCAAAGAAGAGAACTAGATCCAGCAAATGAGACATGGGGCCTTTATACAGAGTTGAGAGTCCAGTGATGATGGCTGAGCAGGAAAACTGCAACCACTTACAAAAAGCATGCAGTTTATAGAGCATTTTCACTTTGCATCCTCCCGCTATCAACTCCCACCTGGCAACTTTCATTTAACCCAAAACAAAGGGCCTGAACACCTGGTATGGCCTTCGTAACAGGGCGATGGGATGGGGGCTCAGGTGTTCCTCACAGATAAGAAATGGATCACTAGATTGCCCACTCCTGGATTCTCTAGCGTGGGACCCCTTACCCTACTCAGGTGCATGTGCCATACTGGGTCATTCTCAAGGTATGCTTAAGTTATTACTGTCAGGTGCATTTATCATATACCTCTCACACTGACTGCCGGGGTGGGGGACCAGTGAATATGATGCTACCTCCCTCCAGTGATGTTGTTACTGATCAGCTGATGGAGTTAATCAAAAGAGAGACTCCCATGTGGGTCTGATCTAACTGAGTGGTCCTTTTAAAAGAAGGTGAAGTAGTGGAAAGACACTCTCTTGCTGGCCTAATGGAAAGCAAACAGCCATACTGCGAGAGGAGGGACCATGTGGTAAATGCCCGAGGGTGGTGTTGATGTCTAGGAGCTGAAGGTAGTCCCCAGCCAACAGCTAGCAAGACAACAGGGACTGCTGTTAAACAGCCACAGGGAAAAGAATCCTGCCAACAACCAATGAGCTTGGGAGAGGACTACTCTGAACCTCAAGTGAGATCACAGCTCCTGCCAACACCTTACTTCAGCCTGCAAGACCCTGAGTGGAGGATCGGCTAACTTGCACCCAGCCTCCTGACTCACAGAAACTTGGAGACAGTAAGCTGTTTTAAGGTACTGAGTTTGTGGCAATTTGTTACACAATAATAGAAAGCTTTCATCTTTCTCATCTTTCACATCTCAGCTCTTATTATTTTCGGATAGTCTTTCCCTGAGCCCTCTAATGTTTTGCCTCCTTTATCCCCATGACCTTGATTTATTCTCTTGTGAGAACTTACGAGAAACTAAAACCACCTTCTTTGCTTACTGTTTTGTTGGTTGCTGTGTTCCCCAGCACCTGCGATGATGTTGCACACATAGTAGGAATGCAATAAATATTTGTTGAATGAATCATTGAATCCAAATTAATTAGTTTTTATCAGCTGCTCATGACTAAATTGCTAAATTATTCCCTGGACCACCAGGTGGCAGATCATTTAGACAGTAAAGTAAATAGAAGAACCTTGGCTGGTGACAGAACGTCAATTCTCTAATGACAGCGTTGCCATCCAGACTTTAATCTAAAACCATCTGCCTTTATTTTTCTTAACCTGGTCAGTTGGACAGCACATCTGCCATTGCTAGCTTTTCTGTAGCCAAATTATATGATTAACTCTTTAAAAACAGGAGCTTAGAAACAGAATGGATTGATACTATCATCGGCAGCAACTGTATGACCAGCCAGAGAGGATTATCTTTACCAGCCATTTGTTACTGTGATATTTTTCTGCATAATTTAACTTCTTGAGCATGGATCTGGTTAATTGTTGTCCAAATTTCAGTTGATGATTTTCTTTATTCATATCTTTGGATAAGGTGTTGTTATGCTTTGGGAGAATGGACTATATTATAATGTGTCTCTCATCAAAATATTGCTAGCCTGAAACACACTTATTGTTATAACATGCACTCAGACTACTGACTACCTAGCTGATTTGAACCTAGGTTTTTGTTGATAAGGGTTTCAATGTGCATGTAGAAATTCAAATTCACTAGAGTGTATGAGCCAAGAAAACAAAGGCCTTGTTTTATTTTATTTTTTTTTTTTGCTGTCTTCTTATCCTGTGCACTGCTTTTTACATCTGCTGTACTGTTATAACAATGCCAGGCATATAATGGGTGCTCAATAAATAGCTTTGAAGAAATGAATGAATCAAGTCCCTTACCACCTTAACTATCATCAAGTCATGGAAGATCTGTTCTGTAAGAGGCTTCCTATAGGAAATTGCTCTTTTCCATTTCAGGAACCTAAACATTCAAAATCCCTTCAACTGTCATCTCCTTAGATAATGGATGTTAGAATAGTTATTAACTATTTACACATCACTTTTTATTAAACATCAACCCTGTGTCTGGTATTATGTGAGGTGCTGAGGACACAAAGGTAGATAGGACCCCTGCCCTAAAAGAATTTACTGTCTTGCAGTTCTCATCTATTACTACCCATTGTCAGGATTGCCACCTAATGCAATTCTCAAAAAGAATCTGAGGTTCATTGGAGTATAGGGCCTGGACATTCTGAAGATTGCTCTTCTTTGAATGTCTGGGTTTGTAATATTGATATTCCTTTCCTTGCTTTTATTTAGTTAAGGTAATGAAGGCTACCTGCTGAAACAGATAAACCTCAGTAGATTAGCATAATAGAAATATATTTCTCATTTGTGTAATTTCCAAATGAGGTTCCAGATCATTTGGCAATTCTGTCCAAAGCTGTGATTTAGGAATTCAGATTTCTTCCAGTTTGCAAGTCTGCAGTATTCAACTTGTAAAGTTGCTTCTCAAGGAGAAAGAGAGGAAGATCTCATGGGTCAAGCCTGAATGTGCACACAATCCTTTGACAAGAGCTCAATCACATGATCACACCTACCTGCGAGACAGATGTAATAACATAGTCAATGAGCATATGAAGTACACTGATGTTCACTGGAGTGTGACCAGAAGAGATCATTCCCATTTATCAAGTTAAAGGGAGCTTAGTCACCTTTTTTTCTTTTAAAAGATCAGAATTGTTTTAAAGTTAAAGTACTTTACCTTAAGGAATTATTTTGAATAATTTTTAAAGGGAGGAACATGCTTATTATAATAAACCAAAATATTTACAGAAATTCTGACAAAAACAACCATTTTAAGATACCATAAAAATGTAGTGAATGTAGTAAAGAAAATGTAGTAAAGGTATGTTCTAGGAAAAAAAAAGAAACAGGTTTTGTGAATAGGCAGCAAGTCTGTCACACTGATTCTCTGGTGTGGAAGAAATTCCCTAAGCGTTTCTATGCTAACTCTATTATCCGTGTAGAGTGATAAAGAGCTGGGGTCAGAATAACTGGTCTGAGTTTTTCTGTTACTTATCAATCTGTCAGCTTTTTACAGGCACTTTTGCTCTCCAGGTTTCAATAGGTTTACACAAAATGGGGACAAGACACACATCTTGTATATTTGTCATATACTGACATATGTCACTTGACTTCGTTGTTGTGCAAACGTGATAGAATGTACTTACACACACTTGGATGGGATAGCCTGCTACACACATAGGCTATATAGCATGGCTTTTGCTCTTAGGCTGCAAACCTGTACAGCTTGCTACAGCACTGAACATTGCAGGCAATTATAACACTATGGCAAATAATCGTGTATCAACATGAAAAAGGCACAGTAAAAATATGGCATTGTAAGCTTAAAAAAACACCATCCTATATGTGGTTAATTGTTGAACAAAACATTATATGGTGCATATATTTGCTTGGAAGATTAAATGAAATAATTACCATGGAAATATGCTAAGAAGTGCAAATTTAGTGTAAATAGAAAGCAGTATCTTTCTTCTCCTCATCACCATCACCATTAGGATCACGGAATATAAGGAAAAGACAGAAGGCAAAGTAAGGATGCCCAATTTGGCATCGGCTTTATCTTGCCCTACTTGTCTCTCACCCTTTGTAGTTGTATTGAAATTCTTGCTGCCTTCTAATAAATCACACCAACAGCATTTATTCATTTTCCTGACAAAGACTTACCGAGGTCTAAAAATAAACAACCGTCTTTACCATTGTGTTGAGCTCTGATCCTATGGCTGACACTAGACTAGGTATGGACTTGACCCATGTGTTCTCATTTGATCCTACCTAACTCTAGGAGGCAGATTCCCCTATCACCCCCTGTTTTTCACAGCTGGGGAAACCAAAGTTCATAAATGTGAAGATGTGCGTTGAAGGTCACATAGCTCAACCCTGGTAGTCTGGCTTCAGAGCCCATGCTTGCGACTATTGTCCTCTTGGTTCTTCGTGTGGCCATTACGTGCCAGGGACCAAGGGCTTCCACAGTTAAGAAGAAATCATGATTCCTGACTTTAAGGAACTCTCATCTTGGCTCTCAGCATCCTTCAGGCTCTTCCAGACACTTTTTAAAATACAGACTTCATTTTTTATTTTTATTTTTGATAGATTTAGGGGGTACAAGGGTAGGTTTCTTACATGCATATATTGCATAGTGGTAAAGTCTGGGCTTTCAGTATACCTGTCTCCCGAATATTGAAACTTGTACCCAACACATAATTTTTCAACCCCTTTTTTTAAGAGTAGTTTTTGCGGCAAAATTGAGCAGAAGGTACAGAGCATTCCCATCTACTCCCTTTCCCTGCACATGCATAGCCTCCCTCATTATTATTATTATGACTGTTATTATTATTCCCCAAAAGAGTGGTAGATATGTTACAACTGATGAGACCACACTGACTCATAATCTCCAAAAGTCCATAGTTTACCTTAAGGTTCACTCTTGGTGTTGTACATTCTATGGGTTTTGATAAACGTATAATGGGTTGTATAAATCATTGTAATATAATACAGAGTAATTTCATGGCCCAAAAAGTCTTCTATGTTCTCTCTGTTCCATTCCTCTTTCCATGCAATGCTCTTTAGATACCTGTTTTCTCTTTCTCAGAATGGCTGGTTTCTCCTTACCCTAAGGATGCAGGTCAAGCATCACCCTCCTTAGCTCTTTCTGACTACCCAGTTAGTATTTAGACGGTTTCTCACCCATGCTCATGAGCAGAGGCAGTATTGCTTGTGATTAAAGTGGTAGATCTAGACTGAGATTGGCTCAATCCTGGTTCCATCACTTTAAGCACTGTAATTTGGGGCAGTTACTTTATTTCTCTGGGTCTCAGTTTCCACTTGTGTAAAACGGGATTGTCACAAGGATAAAATAAGATGATGCATGTAAAGAGTTTGGTACTTACATGGCAAGTGCTTAGTTAATTAGCTTCCATTAACTACCATTATGAAGACTGCTCAGTGACCATATATCATTCTCATTTCTTCCTCCTAGCCAGGACTGCCTAGCCTGCTGTGAAAGATGGGGATGTTGACTTGCATACTGCCTTCAATTTCAATGATTTGGAATTTAAACTGAAAGGTCACTATTTCTGAACCTAGAATTCTGGCATCTTGGTTTTATCTAGGGAATGGCCATGACCATGACCAAAGCCCCTATTTTTGATAATGTTGTACATCTTAATGAACACTCCCAGCTCCATACCCTTCCCATAGAAACACAGCACTAATTTATGATTTTAATCAGATTAGCCTTTGCTGATGTGCAGTGATGAATAATTAGTTGGAGGTCGGTGCAGAGAACTGCACTACACTCAGTCTGGAGGGGATGCTTCCTCTAGCATTTCAATTCCCTTGCTGAGGTAGCTTTCCTTCTTTTTCTTTGTTGCTCTGAAGTGAAGCTTGATGGGTCTCTGTGGGGAGCATAGTCATCTCTTTCTCTGCACCTTTTCTCCCAGGCCTAAGAAGGTTTACAGTCCCCAGGTGAGGATAAGGACATGTCTAGGTAACCAATTAGGCAAAAAGAGCATCAAGAGACCTGTAGAACACATACAAATTTCAATGCGTTAAAGGTCAGTGTCCAATAAATTGAGTCTGAGCCAGGATTTTTCCTCCCAGGGTTTGGAATGCTGCAGAGTTTAATCTTGGAGCTCCAAGGGTCTGCAAAGGAAGCAGCAGGTGTTCAGAATGTCAGTCTTTGTTCCACCACAAAGGCATATGTGCTCTTTTGCTCCAGAAAAATCTTGTCATGTCCATTGTCGGCACTAGTTGCCTCTTTCTTCTTTCCTGTTGTGCTTAGAAGCCCCAGTGTCTGTTCATACACTATGAAGGTGCATACTTTATTTCAACCAGTCAGAAAATTTAGGGGAAAAAACAAACTTGGTTGTTATTATCTAAAATTTTAAAATAAACCCAACAGGGAGCGTGGCAACTTAAAAAATGCAGCTCCATTTCTCCCATTGAAAGGGGGGGTCTATAACCTTCTCCCCTTAAATATGGCCAGGTGTATGACAGATTTAACCAATAAAACATAGTGCTAGATGGTTTATGAGACTCAGTCACAAAAAGCATGCAGTTTCCACCTTGCTCATTGGAATGCTTACTCTTGGAGTCCTAAGCTTCCATGTAAGAAATTGGACTGCTCTTATACTCACCATATTGTGTGGAAGCCCAAGCCTCATGGAAAAGCCTCGTGATGTGCCAGTTAGCTTCAGTTGAGACTAGGTCCTGAGTTATGCTGGCCTAGGTGTCAGATATATGAATGAAGACACTTCCAGATAGTTCTAGGCCCCAGTGGTTGGAGCCATCTCCAGACAACCTAGTCATGGTTAGCCATGCCAGTCTTCCAAATAGAGGTCCCAGATATTGGGAAGCAGAGACAAGCTATCTCTATTGTTCTCTGTCCAAATTCCTAACTTGTAGAATCCACAAGCATAATAAATTCGTTGTTGTTTTATGTTGGTAAGTTTTGGGGTGGTTCATTACATAGCAGTAGATAGCTGAAGCAAGCAGTTTCATGAAGTCATTCCCCCAAGCAAGTATAAGTAGGAGAACTAGCATAACTGCAAGTCCAGTTGGTAAAAGTTGATAAAAATCATGGAATCAGTAGAATTTAGAATTATAAGGAACCCTAAATTCTATCACATAGATCTAAAACATCTAGTATATCCAAAGTTTGCTTAAATGCTTTCAATGATAGAAACTTATTACTTAATAAAGCATCCTCTTCTTCAGAGGTACAACTGGTAGGATTGGAGAGAGATGTTTTCATTGCTAGGTAGATGTGGTTGGTGAAAGAACAAACATAAATGTCTGAGAGAAAATAGTTTTGAGAAAAGGGTCTACCTATACAGGTTGGAGCTTATGAAAAAATGGCAAGCACCATGACACCTGCTGTTTGGACTATTCTGCTGAAATTTGTCACATGTTGGCTTATTTTTTTTTTTAGGTTTTTGTAATGTGTAGAGCACATCTCTTTCCAACTTCACCTCATGATGTATTGAATTCCAGTGGTAAAGTAGAAGAAGAAATGAAAGCTAACCTGGGTAACAGTGATAGAAATAGAAAGGCTGGTATATAGGCTCAAAGAGAAGAAGTCATAGTTCACCCAAAGTGGAATATAAATAAATGACACAATGCAGTTACAGAAAGCACTAATTCATTCTTCAATAGGCAGCAAGTTAGAACAGTCAGATGTGCTAGTTGTTAAATGTCCCGTGAATGAGTCAAACTCCATTTGCAGAATTGCCCTCAATTCTGGGAAGTCTAAAAGAGACATGGACAACTTAAAATATTTTCAGAAGATGTCAGCAAAAAATGGAAAGAAGTCTAGAAACCATGTCAATCACTTCTCAGCCTTTTGGCTAAGATCAAGTGTACAAACCATGTCAGATAGTTTATAAATGAAGGATTTGGATGTATTTAGCAAAAAGTAGAAAATAATAAGAAATGATATGATAAATGTCTTCAAATACTTCAAGTGTTCTAAGCAGACAAAAACATAAACTTTCACAAGCAATTCTTAGCTCATTAGTCCAGGCCCCTGTCCTTGCCTGCCTTGGTTTCTGCATCAAGCTTCTTTCTGGTCTCTCTGATTTCTGTCTTGCCATCCACAATCAGGTTTCTACAAAAGCAGATGTGAGTTTTAAAACTGTAAATCAGGTCACAACACTTCCTTTTGAAATATTCTTTTACTTTTTTTTTGTATTGTACTATAGGTTCTGGGGTACATGTGCACATCTTGCAGGCTTGTTGCATAGGTACATACATGGCAAGGTGGTTTGCTCCCTCCATACCACTATCACCTATATCTGGTACTTCTCCCCATGTTATCCCTCCCCAACATCTCCACCCCAAGCTGTCCTTCCCTTTGCCCCCTTCCAACAGACCCCATTGTATGATGCCCCCCTCCCTGTGCTCATGTGTTCTCATTGTTCAACACCTGCCTATGAGCGAGAACATGTGGTATTTGGTTCTCTGTTCTTGTGTTAGTTTGCTGAGAATGATAATGTCCCTACAAAGAACATGAGCTTATCCTTTTTTATGACTGTGTAGTATTCCATGGTATATATGTGCCACATTTTCTTTGTCCAGTCTATCACTGATGGACATTTGGGATAGTTCCAGGTCTTTGCTATTATAACTAGTGGCACAATGAATATACATGTGCATGTATCTTTGAAATAGAACAATTTATAATCCTTTGGGTATATACCCAGTAATGGGATTGCTGGGTCAAATGGAATTTCTATTTCTAGATCCCTGAAGAATTGCCACACTGTCTTCCACAGTGATTGAACTAATTTACACTCCCACCAACAGTGTAAAAGTGTTCCTTTTTCTCCATATCCTCTCCAGCATCTGTTGTCCTCTGATTTTTTAATGATTGCCATTCTAACTGCCATGAGATGGTATCTCAATGTGGTTTTGATTTGCATTTCTCTGATGTCCAGTAATGATAAACATTTTTTCATATGTTTATTGGCCTCAAAATGTCTTCTTTTGAAAATTTTCTGTTCATATCTTTTGCCCACTTTTGAATGTTTTTTTTTTTTTTTCTTGTAAACCTGCTTTTGGTCTTTGTAGATTCTTGATATTAGCCCATTGTCAGAGGGGTAGATTGCAAAATTTTTTTTCCATTCTTTTGGTTGGCAGTTCACTCTAATGATTGTTTCTTTTGCTGTGAAGACACTCTTAAGTTTAATTAGATCCCATTTGTCTACTTTGGCTTTTGTTGCCATTGCTTTTGGTGTGTTAGTAATGAAGTCCTTGCCTATGCCTATGTTCTGAATGGTTTTGCCTAGGTTTTATTCCAGGATTTTTATGGTGCTAGGTTTTACGTTTAAATATTTAATCCATCTGGAGTTAATTTTAGTGTAGGGTGTAAGGAAGAGGTACAGTCTCAGCTTTCTGCAGATGGCTAGCCAGTTTCCCCAACACCATTTATTAAACAGGGAATCCTTTCCCCATTGCTTATTTTGTCAGGTTTGTTGAGGACCAGATGGTTATAGATATGTGACATTTCTTCCGAGCCCTCTGTTCTGTTCCATTGTTCTCTGTTTTGGTACCAGTACCATGCTGTTTTGATTACATTAACCTTGTAGTATCATTTGAAGTCAGGTGGTATGCTGCCCTCAGCTTTGTTCTTTTTGCTTAGAATTGCCTTGGCTATGTGGGCTTTCTTTTGGTTTCATATGAAGTTTAAAGTGTTTTCTTTTTTTCCAGTTCTGTGAAGGTCATTGGTAGCTTGATGGGGGTAACATTGAATCTATAAATTACTTTGGGCAGTATGACCATTTTCAAGATCTTGATTCTTCCTAACAGTGGGCATGGAATGTTTTTCCATCTGTTTGTGTCCTCTCTTACCTCCTTGAGTAGTGGTTTGTAGTCCTCCTTGAAGAGGTCCTTCTCATCTTTTGTTAGTTGCATTCCTAGGTATTTTATTCTCTTTGTAGCAATTATGAATGGGAGTTCACTCATGATTTGGCTCTCTGTTTGTCTGTTATTGGTGTATAGGAATGCTTGTGATTTCTGCACATTGATTTTGTATCCTGAGATGTTGCTGAAGTTATAAGTTTAAGCAGATTTGGGGCTGAGATGATAGGGTATTCTAAATATACAATCATGTCATCTGCAAGTAGAGACAATTTGACTTCCTCTTTTCCTAATTGAATACCCTTTATTTCTTTTTCTTGCCTGATTGCTCTGGCTAAAACATTCCTATGTTGAATAGGAATGCTGAGAGAGAGCATCCTCGTCTAGTGCCAGTTTTCAAAGGGAATGCTTCCAGTTTTTGCTCATTTAATATGATATTGGCTGTAGGTTTTTCACAAATAGCCTTTATTATTTTGAGATACATTCGGTCAATACCTAGTTATTGAGAGTTTTTAGCATAAAGGGCTGTTGAATTTTGTCAAAGGCCTTCTCTGCATCTATTGAGATAATCATGTAGTTTTTGTCTTTGGTTTTGTTTATGTGATGCATTACGTTTATAGATTTGCATATGTTAAACCAGTCTTGTGTCCCTAATGAACCTTAACTGATTGTGATGGATAAGCTTTTTGATGTGCTGTTGCAATCAATTTGCCAATATTTTATTGATGGTTTTTGCATCGATGTTCATCGTGGGTATTGGCCTGAAGTTTTCTTTTTTAGTTGAGTCTCTGCTAGGTTTTGGTATTGGGATGATGTTGGTCTCATGAAATGAGTTAGGGAGGTTTCCCTCTTTTTGTATTGTTTGGAATACTTTAAGAAGAAATGGTATGCGCTGTTGTTTGCATGTCTGGTAGAAATTGGCTGTTAACCCATCTGGACCTAGACTTTTTTGGTTGATAGGCTAATAATCGCTGCATCAACTTCAGATCTTGTTATCGGTCTATTCAGGGATTTAATTTCTTCCCAGTTTAGTCTTGGAAGGGTGTAAGTGTCCAGGAATTTATTCATTTCTTTAGGGTTTGCTTGTTTATGTGCGTAGAGTTGTTTGTAGTAATCTCTGATGGTGGTTTGTATTTCTGTGGCTTTGGTGGTGATTTCCCCTTTATCATTTTTTATTGCATCTATTTGATTCTTCTCTCTTTTTTATTAGTCTGGCTAGTGGACTATCTATTTTGTTGATTTGTTCAAAGAAACAGCTCTTCATTTTATTGAATTTTTGAAGGGCTTTTTGCCTCTCTTTCTCCTTCTAATCTGCTCTGATCTTAGCTATTTCTTGTCTTCTGCTAGCTTTTGAGTTTTTTGATCTTGATCCTCTAGCTCTTTCAATTTTGATGATAGGTTGTTGATTTTAGATCTTTCCTTGCTTCTCATTTGGACATTTTACTGCTATAAATTTCCCTCTAGACACTGCTTTCAATGTGTCCAAGAGATTCTGGCATGTTGTATCTTCATTCTTATTGGTTTCAAAGAACATCTTTATTTCTGCCTTCATTTCATTCTTTATCCAGTCGATATTCAGGAAGAAGTTGTTCAGTTTCCATGTGGTTGTGCGGTTTTGAGTTTCTTAGTCCTGAGTTCTAATTCAATTGCACTGTGGTCTGGTAGACTGTTTGTTATGATTTCCGTTCTTTCGCGTTTTCTGAGGAGTGATTTACTTCCAATTATATGGTCAGTTTTAGAGTAATTGCGATGTAGTGCTGAGAAGAATGTATGTTCTGTGGATTTGGGGTGGAGAGTTCTGTAGATGTCTACTAGGTCTGCTTGGTCCAGATCTGTGTTCAAGTCCTGGGTATCCTTGCTGATTTTATGTCTCATTGATCTGTCTAATATTGACAGTGGAGTGTTAAATTCTCCCACTATTATTGTATGGGAGTCTAAGTCTCTTCGTAGGTCATTAAAACTTGTTTTGTGTATCTGGGTGCTCCTGCATTAGATGCATATATATTTAGGATAGTTAGCTCTTCTTGTTGGATTGATCCTTTTGCCATTATGTAATACCTTCCTTTGTCTCTTTTGATCTTTGTTGGTTTAAAGTCTCTTTTATTAGAGACTAGGACTGCAACCCCTGCTTTTTTTTTGCTCTCCATTTGCTTAGTAAATCTTCTTCCATCACTTTTATTTTGAGTCTTTGTGTCTTTGCATGTGAAAGGGATCTCCTGAATACAGCACACTGATGGGTCTTGACTTCATATATATATATATATATACATATATGTATACACACACATATATATGTATATATATATGCATATATGTCTTATGGCATTTTAGGTTTGGGGATACATGTGAAGAACATGCAAGATTGTTGCATAGGTACATACATGGCAATGTGGTTTGCTGCCTTCCTCCCCTTCACCTATATCTGGCATTTCTCCCTATGCTATCCCTCCCACCCCCTGATATCCCTCCCCTAGTTTCCCCCAAAGACCCCAGTGTGTGATGCTCCCCTCTCTGTGTCCATGTGTTCTCATTGTTCAACACCTGCCTATGAGTGAGGACATGCAGTGTTTGCTTTTCTGTTCTCGTGTCAGTTTGCTGAGAATGATGGTTTCCAGGTTCATCCATGTCCCTACAAAGGACATGAACTCATCATTTTTTATGGCTGCATAGTATTCCATTGTGTATATGTGCCACATTTTCCCTGTCCAATCTATCACTGATGGGCATTTGGGTTGGTTCCAAGTCTTTGCTAAGGGTCTTAACTTTTTATCTAGTTTACTATTTTGTATCTTTTGATTCGGGCATTTAGCCCATTTACATTTAAGGTTGATATTGCTATGTGTGAATTTGATTCTGCCATTTTGTTACTAGCTGGTTTTTTTGCCTGTTAGTTGACGTGGCTTCTTTGTTCTGTCATTGGTCTTCACCATTTGGTACGTTTTTGTAGGGGCTGGTACTGTTTCTTCCTTTTCATGTTTAGTGCTTCCTTTAGAAGCTCTTGTAAGGCAGGTCTGGTGGTGGTGAATTCTCAGTAGTTGCTTGTCCATAAAGGATTTTATTTTCCCTTCATATATGAAGCTTAGTTTGGCTGGATATGAGATTCTGGGTTGAAAGTTCTTTTCTTTAAGGATGTTGAATATTGGCCCCACTCTCTTCTGGCTTGTAGGGTTTCTGCTGACAGATCCACTGAGTCTGATGGGCTTCCCTTTGTGGTGACCCATCCTTTCTCTCTGGCTGCACTTAGCATTTTTTCCTTAATTTCAACCCTGGTGAATCTGATGATTATGTGCCTCAGGGTTGCTCTTCTCGAGGAATATCTTTGTGGTGTTCTCTGTATTTCCTGAATTTGAATGTTGGCCTGCTTTTCTACATTAGAGAAGTTTTCCTGGAAAATGTTCTGGAGAGTGTTTTCCATCTTAGATTCATTCTCCCCGTCACATTCAGGTACACCTATCAAATGTAGATTAGGTATTTTCACATAATCCCATATTTCTTGGAGGCTATGTTCATTTCTTTTTACTCTTTGTTCTCTAGCCTTACCTTCTCATTTTATTTGCTTGAGTTGATATTCAATCTCTGATATCCTTTCTTCTGCTTGATCGATTTGGCTATTGAAACTTATATACGCTTCGTGAAGTGCTTGTGCTGTGTTTTTCAGCTCCATCAAGATGTTTGTATTCTTTTCTAAGGTGTTAATTCTAAGGAGCATTTTGTCTAACCTTTTTTCAAGGTTTTTAGTTCATTTGCATTGGGTTAGAAGATGTTCCTGTAGCTCAGAGAAGTTTGTGATTGCCCACCTTCTTGAAGCCTGCTTCCATCAATTCATCAAACTCATTCTCCATCCTGGTTTGTTTCCTTGCTGGTGAGGAGTTGTGATCCCTTGGAGGTGGAGAGGCATTCTAGTCTTTGATGGTTTCATCCTTTTTGTGCTGGTTTCTTCCCATCTTCATGGATTTATCTAGCTTTGAGCTCAGGGAGCCACTAGCTTGATGATATAGTCTGCCCCTTCTCTGCCTATAGAGGCACTGCTGGGCTGCCACAGACTCAGTCTGGCTGCTAAGTAGGCTTCCTGTGTCTTTTGTTTACATAGGGAGATTAGGTCTGCCTCTATAATGGCAGATGCCTTTCCCTCCACCAAGCTTGATCCTTCAGGGTCGAGCTTGAACTGAAGTGCTGGTTGTGAAGCCCTCGAGTAAGAGAGGGCTTCAGCCTGCTGGGTTTTGTGGGGGAGGGACCTGCCAAACCTATCGCCTGTCTCCCTGCTTTTAGCACCAGCTCTCTCTGAGGGGCCGGTAGCTTTGTCCTGCAGGCTCTCCTAGCCAGCCAATGCATCCACCTAGATCTGTCCGGCCAGGGCTGCTTTTTAACTCTGCACAGGTAACTCAGGCACTTTTTAGCCCTGTAAAGATCTCCTGTTCTGTGGGTTGCAGAGGCTTTGGGAGAAGCATAGTATCTGGACCGGTGTACTGGAGGTGGCAATCCCCTGATCCTCCAGTCAGATGCACTTTCTGGGTGGAGCAGCACCACGACCCCCTTTGTTTGCCCTCTTTGGGCTATGCCCACCGTCCCACCAGTCCCTTTGAAATGAACCTGGTACCTTGTTTGGAGATGCAAGATCACTCACTTTCTGCATCTCTCTCACTGGGAACTGTACAGCAGAGCTGTTTCTATTTGACCATCTTGGTGGAAGTCCCTGAAATATTCTTTAAATTTCTCATTGGTCTTAGAATAAAATCCACTTTCCTTGCCATGTCCTATAGTGGTCCTCAGCTCTATCAGATCCAATCACTTCATTTTATGACAAATATTTTTATTCACCTACTTTACTTCACAAAATAAACTTTACAGATAATATAACCTATGTGATCACTAATTCAAAAATAGAAATATTGTCCTAGTTTCATATAATGCAAAATAGAAGGAAAGTGATTTACAATAATGCAATATGTATTCATAATGTACATACAAAGGCATAATTACACTAGAAGATGTAAGTAAATAAACACTTGCATCTATATGTAATGTCACTAGGAACATGTGAGTGACAAATGCGGATTGATACAAATGTGTTTGTTTGTGTTTTGATAAGTAACTCAGACACCTCTAGCAGCATTGCTATAGTGGCGTTATACCCCAAAATGTTCTTGGTAATGTTCACAACAAAAATACGTTTACTCTTCCCTCAATTTATAAGGTATTTGTGTTTTTGAAAAAGTTGGGGACTAATGTATCTTTAGTTTAAAAAATATTCTGATTTAAAATGAAGTTAGATTTTAGGATCAGATAACTATTATCTGGCATTTTATCTAAATAAGTGTTTAGTGGGACTTTATAAAGTCATATAAGATGAATGACAAATCTGATATGTAGAGTTTCCTGTGTGCTGCAGGAACCCCTGCAGTCCTGTTTTGTGTTTTCTCGATGCCAGGAAAGAGTTTCTGTCATTGTCACTGACAAAAAAAACCAAACAAAAAAAACCCACACTGACAATTTCAGAAATGCTCACAGGTATGGCTAGCCTGACAGTTCTCACGGAGAACCTCTGTCCTGCAATATCTGGCTCTTGACTGCTTTCTTCTCTAGTAACTCCTCCCATTCCATCCTCACAGGCTCCAAACTCTTTGCCTTCTTCTCATTTTCTTAAAGAGTGAGTAGTTTTTCTTTCTCTACACTTTGAACTGTTATGTTTCCAAATCTTTGCCTGGTTTGGTTTTTTCATTATTCAGGACTCAGCTCAAATGTCACCTCCTCAGAGAAGTACTGCCGGACCACCTGGGCTCAAGTAGCACCTTTGCCCACATCACTATTTTTTTTACCCTGTTATACTTTCTTTGCAGCATATTTGATTGCGCTTAATACTATTTGGAAAAAAGTTTTAAAATTTATTTACACAATGTCATTCCCCTCTGTCCTTAGAATGTATGTCCCAGGAGGTCAGAAACTTTTGTCTGCTACCAGATATGTACTAAGTGCCAATGTCTAGCACAGAGAAAGTGCTTACTAAATAGATTTTTTTTGAATCAACTAGTTTACTCCTCCCTTGTACATTTCAAGATAACACCTATATTCTTTAGCATGACATTTGAGGTCTCTCAGTATCTTTCCTAACATATATTTGTCTCTCGTTTTATCTATTTACTCACTACTTCTCTCCTTCTACTATAACCTCTGAAATATGACATATTTAATGTTTCATTTCTTTGCATATTGTGTTTTCTCTGCCTGAAATTCAGATGAGATAAAACTCCCTTGATTTCTGTCTTCTTCCTATCCTGTAGAAGATTATATGCTCTTTTCTCTGTAATGGACTTGTGTGTGACTGTGCTTATACAAAGGGATTGCCTTTGTTGGTGTATGCCTCTTTCTCTCTGCTATAGTTTGAGTATGGTTAGTTTGACCCCTCAAAATGTTGTATTGAAATATGAGCTCCAGTATTGAAGTTGGGGCCTATTAGGAGGTGTTTGGGTCATGTAGATGGATCCCTCATGAATGGCTTGGTAACATCCTCATTGTTATGAGTGAGTTCTATCTCTAGCAATTCCCATGAGAGCTGGTTATTAAAACGAACATAGCACTGCCTCCCTCTCTCTCAATTTCTTTTTCACTGCATACACTGGCTTGGCTTCCACTGTGAATAGAAGCAGCCTGAGGCCCTCATCAGAAGCAGATGCTGATGCAATGCTTTTTTACAGTCTGTAGAACTGTCAGCCAAATAAACCTCTTTTCTTTTTAAATTACTCAGCCCAGGTATCCCTTTATAGCAGTGCAGATGGACTAAGATACTGTGTAACTGGACTTTGATCCTTTTGAGAGCATGGACCCCGTCTTAATCATCTTTATATGCCCATTGCTGAGTATGATGACTGATATGGAATAAAATAAAGAATTCAATTTTATTATGTTAGAGTTGGATTATTATCTCAGCTAGTTGAGAACATTTGATATCTTAATTTTGTTATCCATTTCAATTGAATACTTTTCACAGTATCATATCAAATGTAAATTTGGTAAGTATGCCTAAGTGACACAGACTTTAATGGGCACATAAAAGTATATGAATCCCTTGGATTTGCAATGAGTGACAAAATGATTTCTAGATTGTTTTGTGGTTACTACTACCTACTACTAATATTTATTGAGTGTGGTATGCTAGGCACATTTCTAAGCATTTTTCTCATTGACTCCTTCAGTAATTCAGTGTTGAGAGTTACTGATATTAACCGTATTTTTCGGACTTTGAATAAACTTCACAAGGTCACAGCTGGTAGGTAGAAGATAATTAAATTTGATGTATTTGATCCCAGAGCCTAGATTAGTAACCACTATGCCAAGTCTTTTCTATGCCATTTTATATATCTGCATTTCATAGACTCAACTACCCTTGAATCTGGCCAAAATAGAGTTAATGGAAATGTGTTAACGTGTTAAAGTTAGTCCTATTTTCGCAGGATAAAGAGGATTTTAATCCCTTCTCCCCTCAAACAAAAAATATTCTTTTGTTAATAGTTGCTTTTTCCTTCCTTTTCTCTCTGCAAGGGAAGCTCAGTTTATTATGGGTTATTGTGGATGCAACCAAGTTAATGACAGTTGATATCTTTTCTCTGCTTCTCATATTAGAGACTCTATCAGCACCTACTCCCTGTGCAGTGAGCATGCCCCTCTCCATCACTTTTTCCCCATTGATTGAGGTTTTGCCTTAGCCAGTGAACTTTTAATCACCCTGAATCACTAATCACCATAATTCCTCACTGTCCGAAGCTGCAAGTTCATCATGCGAATGGACCCAGTGTCCTTGTTAATCACAGTAATCGCTCACCACTCATGAGCTGTGAAAAGTAGTGACAAGTATCCTCATCACTCAGGTCGCTCACCATCTGAGGGAGACGGGTAGGAGTGTCATGATTTACCCAACACAGGCTATGAGGCTAGCAATGGAGTATCTGCCAGAACTACAAGTTTCAGATCTCTTTATAATTATTATTTGCCCGAGTTGGCAATTGCTCACATTTTTATCCCCACAGTTCCTGATGCCAAAGCTTCCATAGTAGGGTTTCCTTTGTGTCAAATGACCCATCTTGGCTGGCATCTAGCCTCCACTGGGTTGGCGTTCTCCACTGGGATTCCTGGCCGGGATGTGAACTTTTGGTGCAAAATTAACTAAGGGTATTTGTCTTAGACTAGAATTGTTTTAAAAGTAGTAATCTGGAAGTTTATCCAACTGGCTCACTTATAGAAAGATTATCATGGGTGTATCTTTTCACTAAGGCCTAGAAATCTCACCATTCTTCAAGAGGGATATGAACGGGACTTGGAAGGCCACTGGCTGTCAAGGCAGTTATTCTATTAATCCTGTTTCCCATGCCTTCCGTAGAGACTGCTCTGGATGTGTGTGTTCTACTATTTCACTTTTCTATCTTGTTTTGATTTGTTGATCACTTCTCTCAGCTTTGTTTTGGAACATAGACCATAAACGGCTTCCCCAAAAGTACAGTCTCGGTGTACATGTCTTGAACAGTCCAGGGTTTGCTGCTAACAGAATATACTTTCTGAATTCCATTCCACATACTCAACCCACAGCTCTTCAAACTGTCTTCTATTAGAAACTCCACACTCTCTATATCTTCTCCTAGACGTGCATGTCAAGGTGCCAGCAGACTAAAGGGCTTCATATTCATCAAAATTCACCTTCTTAAAACAGCTGTTTTAAGGTGTTAACTCTCAACACTGAATTACTGAAGGATTCAATGAGAAAAATGCTTAGAATTTGCTGCAATTATTATACCGTTTCAAAAAGCCTTTTAAAATTGTCCAAATGGGCCAAAGACCTCCACAGACCCCTCACCCAAAAATAAATACAAATAGCAAATAAGATATGAAAAGATTTCCTGCTACATCATATGTCAGCACGAAAATGAAAACTAAAACAACGAGATACTGCTACACACTTATTAGAATGGCCAATGTGTGGGACACTGATGACACCAACTGCTGGCAAAGCTGTGGAGCAGCAGGAACTCTTATACATTGCTGATAGAAACTCAAAGTGTTACAGCCACTTTGGAAGGCATTTTGGCAGTCTCTTACAAAACTAAACATACTCATTCAATCTGACAATTAACCTCTTTGACATGTACCCAAGAGTTGAAAGCTTATGACCACGCAAAACTTATGTCCTGCATACAGATACTTGTAGCAGCTTTATTCATAATTGCCAAAACCTAGAAGCAGCTAAAATGTCCTTCAGTAGGTGGATGGATACATTAACTCTGGTATATCCAGACAATAGAATATTACTAAGTGCTAAAAAGAAATGAGCTAAAAAGCCATGAAAAGATAAAAAGGAAACTTTAAAGCATATCACTAAGTGAAATAAGCCAACCTAAAGAGATTACATACTGTATGATTCCAGCTATATGACATTCTTCAAAAGGAAACACTATGCAGACAGTAAACAGGTCAGTGGTTGCAAGAGTTAAGAAGAGAGAGAATAGGAGATTTTTTAAATAGTGACAATATTCTGTATGATACTGTAGTGATGGCTACGTGTCATTATATGGTTGTCCAAACTCGTAGAATGCACAACACTAAGAGTGAACCCTAATGTAAACGATGGACTTTAAGAAATATTTATGTGTCAGTATAATAATGGCTCACAAATGTACCATTCTGGTGATGGGTGCTGATAATGGGGAGGCTATGCATGTGTTGGGGCAAATGTAATATGGGAAATGTCTGTTCCTTCTTATTAATTTTGCTGTGTACCTAAAACTGCTCTACCAAAAAAAGGGGCTGAAAAACCTAAAAGAAATGTGCCACAAGCTCATTATTTTCATCCAAAATGGTTGCCTTGGATAATTTTGAAAGTCATCCCTCTTTATGCATATTCCTTCCTTTGTCACTTCTTTCTCTCCCTGTCTTGAGAGAGAGAGAGAGAGACAGAAAGAAGGAATATATATGAACATGAGTGAATGAGAGAATCCAGATCCCTAAGGAAAATCAAGACCCTGGGATACTAGAGTAGATTTTTTTCCTCTACTTAACACTGGTTTCTCACCTCACCCCTGTTTAGAGAACTCTGTCCCAATTTTCCTTTGTATAATTTTCCTTTCCCCATTGTTCATATTCTTGATGGAACTGTCGATCAAGTTGCCCTAGCCAAGAGGTCAGTGAGAGAATCAAATAAGGTCAACTCGCGTCTCAGTTTGAGGACTCCAAATATTTTAGAGTTTAGCGATGCCAGGATGAGAAGATGATTGGAGCTGATTCTTTGTAGTGTTGTCACCTTAATTGTTGATTAGTTCCTGTTTCTTAGTACTCTGCTTTTTTTCCCCCTTAAGATTGGCTCTTTAGTGATTTTTTTAAGTTATTTGAATGATCCTATATCCTACCACTAAAGCTACTTTGCTTCAATTAGCCAGAGCCGGTTTTATTGCTTGCAAACAAAACAAAGAAATGCACAAGTGATCTGACTACTATGCTACAGAAAGTCCTAGTTCCGTAGATGTTATGTTGCTTGATCCTATGAATGCAGCTTCTCTGTTATGTTCCTGATGGGATGCTGAGAATTTAAGGGCAGAATACAGTGGCTTAGTGCCCTATTTATTTTAGGTAGAATTGACAGACTAGGTCACAGTGAAGTTGGAGCCCTATATGGTCATGGTTCTACAAACTTTGGGCTGGGTTCTGGAGATACATCTCCTAGGTTAAGTTTAATTAGCAACGACTCAGTATCAATCTACCTTTGGATATCTGGAGCTTGAATCTCACAGCTTGGCCTCTTCTCTGGTTTTGATTCATTAGCAAAGATTTAGAATTATATGTGGTATCAGGTTTAGGAGGGTATAAAGTAAGAAGGGAGCTTTGAAGCAGTTTGATAGTTGAAGGACACAAACAAGGAAAATCCAGCTTGAACAACAACGTAGTCTCCATCATCTCCTAGGACCTAGAAGGAAACCCCATTTTTGTTCTCTCTCTCTTTCCCCTTCTCTTCCCCTCTCCTTTCTTCCTTAATCCTTCTTCCTTAGCTTTCAACTCTCCTCTCCTTCTCTTGCACATAAGTTGTACAACTATTTTCTACCCTGTTTATCTCTGTAGCTAATATTAAGCAGCATCTCTTTATCTCATGTGATGCAAAGCAGGGCTTTAGAATCAGACAGGATAGATATTTATTTCCCCTCTGCCACTTTCTAGCTGTGTGCAAGTTCCTCCCTCAGACCCAGTTTTCTTATATTCCAAATGGAAGGAATAAAAGTGTTCATGTGAGGTTTACAAAGAAAACACTTGGTGTCATAACTAGCTCATGGTGGGTAACTAAAGATTGATAAGCTTTGTCTGTCCTATTTAATTTCTAACTTCTATTATTAGGGTTATTTTCCTACTGTTATTTTTCTTATAAAAAGGAAAAAAATTCTTCTCACTCATTATCAGCACGTTTATTTTGCTTGTCTTTGACTCCATTCAACTCTCTTAGCGTTCAATACCTTCCCTTCCCTTATCCCATAACACCTCTCAGAGGGAACCTAAATGATTAAAAGCTATTCCTAGGAAATTTTTTGTAACAATGGAGAAATGTTAGCCTCTAGGCAAGTCTTAGTGGATTTCCCTTTACACTACTGAAACGTAATTTTAGATTATTTTAGTAATATTTTACGGAATGTTTCCCCTTTTCTAAATCTCACTTCTTGTGGTCTTTTAAGAATTCAGGTAAATTTCTAGGTAAAAGCTATAAAGTAAAATATCATCTCCTAACTGTTCCAAGCTAGGATGAAATCTCACTCAGCATCTTGGAACAAGTGGTAAATATAGTAAGATTTTTAAAACTGAGACCGCTATGTATAAGAATACCTCTATGTATTTGTTATAATAATAATGAATTAAAGCTACATTATCAAACTTTTTGAAAATGCATCCTAGATAGTATTTTATTAAGTGGAGAATGTTAGGTTTTGTTTTTTTGTGTGTTTGCAGAGTCCTTTTTTAAAAAAACAGTTGCATTTAATGGCAATCTCTCTCATTCCTTAAATGTTCAATTGTTACTGTATTTGATAAGTTGGTGTTGAGAAAGCTTTTACTCTTTTTCACTCAGCAATGTGTGAGAAATATGATTTGTTTAGTCAGGACAGTGTCAACTTGGCTATTTTCCTGGACTCTGATTCCACTTTAAGATGTGTGCTCTAGTTTATGGGCAGCATGCATACATATTTCTTACAGATGGCCTGAACTTGGGAGCTTATCAATAGTTCGGACTTGAAAGTACAGTGGTTCTAATGGGAAAACCTTGCTTTGCTGAACTGTTAATGCTCAAGGTTTAAGTGTGAAAGCCCAACTGTGCCTAATCCACTCCCCACTGCAATTTCCAACTGAAGCTTGGAACATGCTCAAAGCCAGGAGCTAAGCGGAGGCAGGGATCTAGTGACTTAAGAGGCTGAAGAGATTTTCTCTCTCTGAGTCAAAATTTTTCTCCAGATTGTTGTGGGATTTGACACTGGAGTGCAGCATTCCAGTCTCTGTTTAATAAGGGACTTTGAAGGTACCCACATTCTTTCTCTTGGTTCTGTTTCCTTCTTAGCACATACGACAATGAATTCTATCTGATGGGACCCCGGGCACACTGCCTGATCACCCTCCCCAAATAATGCTTGACAGTGCAGTTCTCTGGAGTTTGCATTCAGATCTGTTTTACACCGAAATGCGTTTCTCTGACATGCATAATCCTCCGTAAGCTTGGGAAGAGAGCTTGGTTTCTGTTTTTCTCCCTAGGATTTTATTCCGTGTGTGAGGGGGTGGGAGATATAATTTATCTTACTTTGAAGATGAGAACGGAAGAAATATTGAGGAAACTAAACAATGTTATTCAGTGGCAGAAATAAAAGTAAAGAAAAAATGATACAGGGTATTAAATGGAGAAAATAAACAAATATAGGAATAGTACAAAAAAGGAAATCAAAATTTTCTCACTTCTATGGTTAAGTGTAGGTCAATTTTCTTTGAAATTTCAACTTGTTTATAAAACACGAACTCATTGTAAAATAGTGAAAAGGTTCTGTGTAAATAAAGGGAAAACTGTATACCTCTTTTCCCAGCCCTATCCTTATTCCACTTCCAGTGGTGAGTGATGTTAATGTGATATATGTTCTTTCACTTACCTGTTATGTTATTTGGGTGAGCCACTAAACTCCTTTAAGCCTTAGTTTTCATAGCTGTAGAGTAGGGATAACCGCAGTTACTTATAGCATTGTTGAGAGGATTAAAAGAGGTATGTCATTTGCATAAATATATATGGCACAAAATAAGAGCTCAACGAATATTAGATATTATTATTTTTCCAGGCATATATAAGTTTATGTATTTTACAACAAATGAAATGGTCCACATTATGTACACTGTGATATAAATTACTGTCTTTAAAGATATGCTAGAAACATTTGAAAATAGTTGTATATACCTTATTTTATTTAAATACATGCATAAGATCACAACATAGTTAACAATTTTTTGGGGGTTGCTTTCTCTCTTCATGCCTTCTCTATCCATATTACCTGCCTTGAGGAAATCCACATAAAGGCTTAGTGTGTATGTGTTGATATTATCCTTAAAGATCATATAATCATAGACAAAACCACATATGCATATTCATAGAGTTTGTCATTGATTTATAAAAATAAGATTATAGTATACAGATATATTTTTACAATATTTACAAATTATAAAATATCTTTTCCCAGGCCTTCCTTTGCTAACAGAGGCTGGAAAGCTTAACATGTGAAGCCACAGCAAATGTCTTTGGTGCTGAGGGATAGGGTAAACAAACGTCCCTGTGTTGGTCAACTATACCCCTCAGGAAATCTATAGCAAGGATTTCTAGGAACGTTTTCTTTCCTAATAAATGGGATAAATTTGGTTGGTGCTGTTGTTGTTGTCCCTTGATCCTTCTTGGAAAGTGGAAATGAAACCTGAAATGACAATATCATCTTTGGACCATGATGGAACACATGTGAGGATAAAAGCTATAATGTTAATGGTGGAATGATGGAAATAACAGGCTGAAATGCCTGATAGCATTTTCAGTACCAGCAACTGCTGACCTTTGGATTTCCAAAATAAACCCCAATTTGCTTAAACCATGATCACTGAATTTTCTTTTCTTTACAGTCAAACACATTCTTGACTGATACACAGATTTTTCTGCATCTCATTTTTGTCAGTGAAATCTTGTTGAAGTTCTAAATGGTTACTTATCATGGCAGCATGCTATTTTATGGTATGAATGGTTACAATTCTGTCAGCCTTTCTTCAATTGGTGGACTTTTTTGTCCAGTGTTTATTTTATCTTCTTTCCCCTCCTCCTTATAAATATATCTTTATGTAGTGGCACTTATTTTTATGAAACAAATTCCCAAGAGTATAATTTCTGAGTCAAATATATATATATTTTTAATTCTAATATATGTTTCTAGAATGTATTCCAAAAAAACAGGAATAATTTACATTTTACCAGCAATGTGCAAGAATAAAATTTTCCTTCCCAAATCTCCACTAACAATAATTGTTATTAGTCTTTTGCCAGTCTAATGTTTATAAAATCATAACTCAATGTTGTATCAGTTGTTCACATGTTCCTGACTGGTAGATATTTTAAGTCTTTTTCTACGTTCTGTTGGCTACATGGATTTGCCCTTCTGTGAATTCCTATTCACAAACTCACATACTTTTCTCTTGGGAATTTTTCTTCTTGTCAATGTAAAAGAGATTAAAAATAGATTACAGGCACACATTTTCATTCTTCAGCACTGGAATTTGATTATAGTATTTTTAATGGACTAAATGTTTGCATCCTCAAGATTCGTAGGTTGAAACCAAATCTCTAAGGTGATGATAAAGTGCTTAAAGATGAGCCCTATAAGAAGGTATAAAGTCCCACTAAGAATGGGATTTGTGCCCTTATAAAAGATATCCCAGAGAACTTGTTCACCCCTTCCACCATGTGATTACACAGTGAAAACATTGTCCTCTGTGAACAAGGATGTGGGCGTTCACCAAACACCAAATCTGCCAGTGTCCTGATCTTGGTCTAGCCTCCAGAACTGTCTGTTGTTTACAAATCACCCAATCTCTGGTATTCTGTTATAGCAGCTGGAATGGACTAAGACAATGTCTTTTGCTATATATGTTTGAACTTTTATATGGCTAAAAATGGTTTTTAGAACACTTTATTTTCTAGCTTTAGATAAAAGAATCTCTTTTATTATGAGATTATGTATGAAGTCACCTACCTTTTCTTGCAGAATTTATGTTTTTGTTCCACTTCTGTTCTATCTTTACCTAGTAATTGTAAATTAGAGGTTCATTTTGTATATGTATTTTATCAATTTCTTCACAAAAACCCAACTCCTGTATTCTTGGATTTTTGAATGGCTTTTTGTGTCTTGATTTTCTTCAGCTCAGCTCTGATTTTGGTTACTTCTTATCTTCTGCTAGCTTTGGGGTTGATTTGTTCTTGCTTCTCTAATTCTTTCAGCTGTGAAGTTAGATCTTTCTCACTGTTTGATGTGGGCATTTAGTGCTATGAATTTCCCTCTTACCACCTTAGCTATGTCCCAGATATTCTAGTAAGTTGTATCCTTATTTCATTATTTTCAAAGAACTTTGTGATTTCTGCCTTAATTTCATTATTTTCCCCAAAGTCGTTAAGGAACGTGTTTAATTTCCATGTAATTGCATGGTTTTGAGTGATTTTTTTGGTCTTGACTTCTATTTTTATTGTGTTAAAACCTGAGAGTGTTTGGTATCATTTCAGTTCTTTTGCATTTGCTGATAATTGTTTTATGTCCAATTATGTGGTCAATTTTAGAGTATGTGCCATATAGAGCCTTTAATTCAGAATTTGTTATATATGTTGATTGTTTTGATTGTTGAAGAATGTTCTATTGTATGAAAATATCACATTTTGCTTATTGTGAACCCCGAATATCTGAAAATATTCTCAGAATATCTCAGATATTCGGGGTTCACAATAGATAAACAAAAAAAATTTAGAATAAACAAAAAATACAATTAAAAATTTAACAATAGATAAACAAAAAAAATATAGAAACTTAATTTTGCCAAGGTTGAAGATGTGCACTTGTGATTCAGCCTTAGGAGGTCCTAACAACATGTGTCCAAAGTGGTCAGAGCACAGCTTGGCTTTATACATTTTAGGGAAACATGAGACGTCAATCAAAATATGTAAGATGAACATTGGTTTGGTCTGGAGAAGCAGGACAACTGGAAGCAAGGATGGGTCTTCCAGCCCACAGGTAGGTGAGAAACAAATGGTTATATTCTTTGAGTTTCTGATTAGTCTTTCCAAAGGAGGCAATCAGAAGTGCATTTATCTCAGTGAGCAGAGGGATGACTTTAAATAGAATTGGAGGTAGGTTTGCCCTAACCTCTTCCCATCTTGACTTTTCCCTTTAGCTTATGATTTTGGGGCCCCAAGATTAATTTTCCTTTCACACTATGTGTCTGTTGAGAGACATTTTAATTATCTTCAATTAGTGGCAATTACAAATAAATCCACTATTAACATTTATGTACGATGTTTTGTGTAAATATATTTTTGCTTCTGCTAACTATTTAGAAGTAGAATGGTTGGACAGTACAGTAAATTTATGTTTAACTTTTTATTAGACTGCCAAACTCATATCGAAGTGGTTGTAGTATTTATATTCCTACCAGCTGTGTTACGAGAGTACCATTTGTTCTACATCCTCACCAATGCATGCTATTGTCGGGCTTTTTAATTGTAGCTATTCTAATGGTGATAGCTATTCCAGCTCCCTTCCCTGCCTTTGTGTTTCTGCCAAATGCAAGTCAAGGTGGCTGACTCTCTTACTATAGGAAGCTCCAAATGAATAGTCTTTGGTTGTTCTCATTTGAGTAGTACTCACTTATTTAGAATTTTCATTAATTGTTCCAAAGTGTTTGTATTTCTGTATAAATTTTAGAATCAATTTTTCTATTTCTACAGAAATTATTCAAATTTTGATTAGAAATTTATTGATTTATAGATTTTCTGCCTTTTAAAAAATTTTTACCTTTCTTCCATTTCTGAGGCTCCTTTTATTTGTATTTCAAATTCAGGTATTTTCCACATATATACTTAAATTGTTATATCACCCTTGCTGAATTGACCCTTTATCATTATATAAGGACCTGATCTGTTTTTAAAGTTTTTGTCTTCAAATCTATGTTGTCTGATAAGTATTTCTACTCCTGCTCTTTTTCAGTTTCCATTTGCCTGAATTATCTTTATCCATTTCTTTATTTTTAGCCCTTCTATGTCTTTATACATGAAGTAAATTTCCTGTAGTCTGCATACAGTTGGGTTTTTATTGTTTTTTGTTTTTTACCTATTCAGCCTCTTCATGTCTTTTGATTAGATAATTTTATAATTTATCCCATTTTTATTCAATGTTATTATTGATATTTAAGAACTTGCTAGGCTGGGTGCGGTGGCTCACGCCTGTAATCCCAGCACTTTGGGAGGCCGAGGCGGGTGGATCACGAGGTCAAGATATGGAGACCATCCTGGTCAACATGGTGAAACCCCGCCTCTACTAAAAATACAAAAAATTAGCTGGGCATGGTGGCGCGTGCCTGTAATCCCAGCTACTCGGGAGGCTGAGGCAGGAGAATTGCCTGAACCCAGGAGGCAGAGGTTGCGGTGAGCCGAGATCGCGCCATTGCACTCCAGCCTGGGTAACAAGAGCGAAACTCCGTCTCAAAAAAAAAAAAACAATAAAAAAAAAAAGAACTTGCTACTGCTGTTTTATTTGTTTTCTGGTTGTTTTGTTGATCCTCTCTTTCTTTTATCCTTTTTTCTTTACTTCCTTTGTATAAAAGTAATTTTTTTTATGAATGTATGTTTTAATTTCTTGATTTTTATTTTGTGTGTATTATATATTTTTGTTTTGTGGTTAATGTGAGGCTTGCAAATAACATCTTATAATCAATTATTTTAAACTGATGACAACTGAACTGTGATTACAAAGAACAGAAAAAACAAGCAAAAAAAGAGAAAACTAAAAAAATACCCTACAATTAGGACTCAGTTGTAGGGAAAGGAGGTAATTAGCAGGCTTTAGTGCCTTTTTTGGTGGTGGTAGATTTGAAGCACTTTAAAGGACCAGACCCAGAGAAGAAGAAACTCTACTTGTGTGGGAGCAAAGGGATCAGTTCTCTTGATATTTTTTGGTGTTTTCTTCATTTGAAGATTAAGTGTTGGAAGCATGGGAATAAAGATTCAATGTCCTTGATTTTTTTGGTATTGCCATTAATAATCAACCTGCTGGAAGAGTTGTCTTTGAATTATTTTCTGATGTGTGCCCCAAAACATGCAAGAACTTTAGCTATCTTTGTACAGGTGAAAAGGGGACAGAGAAATCAACTCAGAAGCCATTACATTACAAGAGTTCTCTTTCACAGAGTTGTCAAGGATTTCATGGTTTAAGGTAGTGACTTCAGTGAAGGAAATGGTCAAGAAGGGGGATCTATCTATGGAGGATTTTTGGAAGATGAGAGTTTTGCTGTTAAACACAACAAAGAATTTCTCTTGTCAATGGCCAACAGAACGAAGGATGCAAATGGTTCACAGCTCTTCATAACAATGAAACCAACTCCTGATTTAGTTGGGCATCATGTTGTTTTTGGACATGCAATCTCTGGCCAAGAAGTTGTAAGAGAGATGGAAAACCAGAAGACAGATGCAGCTAGCAAACTGTTTGCAGAGATATGAATACTCAGTTATGGAGAACTGATTTCCAAACCTAAAGTTAAGAAAGAATAAAAGAAAAGGCATAAATAATCATCTTCCTCCTCCTCGTCTAGTGACTCAGATAGCTCAAGTGATTCTCAGTCCCCTTCTGATTCCAAATGTGATTCTGAAGAGAAATCAAAGAAAAGAAGATACATTGGAAAACTTCCTGAAAACACAAGAAGGAAAAGAAGCAAAAGAAAAGCAAGAAGAGTGCATCTAGTGAGAATGAAGCTGAGGATTTAGAAGCACAACCCCAGTCTACTGTCCATCCAGAAGGGATCCCTCCTATACCTGAAAATAATTCCTAATGAGAAAGTCCTTCTAAAGCTGATGAAACAGAAAGGAAAAACCAGAGAGAGAGAAAGAGAAAGAAAGTATAATCCATCTAACTCCCAGTCTGCTTTGTACCAGAGATGACTTTTAGTTACTAGATCTGGCAGGAAAATTAAAGGAATAGGACCAATGTGCTATTAAACTCCTTCCAGATCCACATCAAGTGATTATTTCAGATTTAGTGAGACTCTTCCACATTGGAGGCAAGAGATGCAGAGAGCTCAAAGAATGAGGGTATCAAGTGGTGAAATTTGGATTAAAGGGGATAAGAGTGAGTTGAATGAAATAAAAGATAATTAGAGAAGTCCAGTTAGAATAAAAGAGAGAAAAATAACTGATCAAGGAATGTATTTGAGAGTCCAAACAGAAAAAAAATGAAAAGGAAAAGAAAGTTAAAAACTGTAAATCTAACAGCAAAGAGAGAGAGATCAGAAGAAATTCAGAAAAAGATGATGAATATAAGAAGAACAAAGTGAAAAAAAAAGGGACAAATCTAAAAGTAAGAGTAAGAGCAAAGAGAAATCAAAGAGGAAAGAAAGAAATTCAGAACATAATAGACATGAAGAAAAGAGGATGAGGTCAAGGGGTAAAGAAAGGGATCATGAAAATGTTGAAAAGTAGACAGATTCTTAAGGAAAAGATCAGGAAAAGGGTAGAAGTAAAGAGAAGTCTAAACAGTTAGAATCAAGGAGTAATAAGCATGGTCACAGTAAAAGTAAGGAAAAATATAGATGTGCACTACCCAGGAGTAGAGAATGTGAATACAACTAAAAATACACACAGTTATAATGGCAGAACAGGAGAACAAAGCAGAGGTAGGGACAGAAGTGGAAGAGTGCAATCAAGAAACTATGACAGAGATTGCAGCAGAAGTGAGGAGTACCACAGATATACAGAACAGGAATACAGGAGAAGAAGACCATCAAAAGCCAAGCAAGAGCTGGGTGCAGTGGCTCATGCCTGTAATCCCAGCACTTTGGGAGGCTGAGGTAAGCGGATCATGAGGTCAGGAGATCAAGATCATCCTGGCCAACATGGTGAAACCCTGTCTCTACTAAAAATCCAAAAAAATTAATTGGGCATGGTGGCATGTGCCTGTAGTCCCAGCTACTTGGAAGGCTGAGGCAGGAAAATTGTTTGAAATCAAGAGGTGGAGGTTGCAGTGAGCCGAGATCATGCCACTGCACTCCAGCCTGGCTGGCAACAGAGCGAGACTCTGTCTCAAAAAAAAATAAATAAATAAAATAAAAAAAGCCAAGAGAGAAGAACACCACCAGGAAGATCAAGAAGCGAAGATGGGAGGAGAAGAAGGACAGATTCATGGAGCTCAGAGAGAGAAGAAAGTAAAAAAAGAAAGAAAAATACAGAAACCAAGAAAGTAAGAGTTCGCACAGAAACAAAATTCTGAGAGAAAGAAAAGAATGTACAACCAGCTAGTATCAAAATGGCAGGATCCAATTTACACATAACAATATTAACCTTAAATGTAAATGGGCTAAATTCCCCAATCAAAAGACACATACTGGTAAACTGAATAAACAGTCAAGACCCATCAGTGTGCTGTGTTCAGGAGACCCATCTCATGTGCAAAGACACACATAGGCTCAAAGTAAAAGGATCGAGGAAAATTTATCAAGCAAATGGAAAGAAAAAAAAAACCAGTGGTTGCAATCCTAGTGTCTGATAAAACAGACTTTAAACCAACAAAGATCAAAAGAGACAAAGAAGGGCATTACATAATGGTAAAGGGATTAATGCAACAAGAAAAGCTAGCTATCTTAAGTCTATATGCACCCAACACAGGAGCACCAAGTTTCATAAAACAAGCTCTTAAAGACCTACAAAGAGACTTAGACTCCCACACAATAATAGTGGGAGACTTTAACAGTCCACTGTCAATATTAGACAGATCAATGAGACAGAAAATTAACAAGGATATCTAGGACTTGAACTCAGATCTGGACCAAGCAGATCTAATAGACATCTACAGAACTCTCTACCCCAAATCCACAGAATATACGTTCTTTTCAACACCACATTGCCCTTATTCTAAAATTGACCACATAATTGAAAGTAAAACACTGCTCAGCAAATGCAAAAGAATGGAACTCATAACAAACAGTCTCTCACCACAATGCAATCAAATTAGAACTCAGGATTAAGAAACTCACTTGAAACCACACAACTAGATGGAAACTGAACACCCTGCTCCTGAATGACTACTGGGTAAATAATGAAATGAAAGCAGAAATAAAACCAATGAGGACAAACACACAACATACCAGAATCTCTGGGACACATTTAAAGCAAGGTCTAGAGGGAAATTTATAGCACTAAATGCCCACAAGAGAAATGTGGAAAGATCTAAAATCGACACCCTAATGTCACAATTAAAAGAACTAGAGGAGCAAATTCAAACAAATTCAAAAGCTAGCAGAAGACAAGAAATAACTAAGATCAGAGCAGAATTGAAGGAGATAGAGCCACAAAAATCCCTTCAAAAAATATCAGTGAATTGCTGGGTTTTTGTAAAGATCAACAAAATAGATAGACACTAGTCAGACAAATAAGAAAAAAAGAGAGAAGAATCAAATAGATGCAATAAAAAATGATAAAGGGAATATTACCGCCAGTCCCATGGAAATACAAACTACCATCAGAGAATACTACAAACACTTCTATGCACATAAACCAGTAAATCTAGAAGAAACGGATAAATTCCTGAACATTTACACCCTCCCAAGACTAAACCAGGAAGAAGTCAAATCCCTGAATAGACCAATAACAAGATCTGAACTTGAGGCAGCAATTAATAGCCTACCAACCAAAAAAAGTGCAGAACCAGATGGGTTCACAGTCAAATTCTACCATAAGTTTCATCCCTTCTGAAACTATTGCAAACAATACAAAAGGCCTTTGACAAAATTCAACAGCCCTTTATGCTAAAAACCCTCCTATCAGTGGAACAAATCTCAAAATCATAAGAGCTGTTTATGACAAATCCACAGCCAATATCATACTGAATGGGCAAAAACTGGAAGCATTACCTTTGAAAACTGGCACAAGACAAGGATGCACTCTCTTACCACTCCTATTCAACATAGTACTGGAAGTTCTGGCCAGGGCAATCAGGCAAGAGAAAGAAATAAGAGGTATTCAATTAGGATAAGAGGAATTCAAATTGTTTCTATTTGCATATGACACAATTGTATATTTGTATATTTGGAAGACCCCATCATCTCAGCACAAAATCTGCTTAAACTGATAAGCAACTTCACCAAAGTCTCAGGATACAAAATTAACATGCAAAAATCACAAGCATTCCTATACACCAGTAATAGACAAACAGAGAGTCAAATCATGAGTGACAAAGAGAATAAAATGTCTAGGAATACAACTTAAAGGGATGTGAAGGACCTCTTCAAGGAGAACTACAAACCACTATTCAAGGAAATAGGACACAAGCAGATGGAAAAACATTCCATGCTCATGGTTAGGAAGAATTAATATCATGAAAATGGCCATACTGCCCAAAGTAATTTATAGATTCAATGCTATCCCCATCAAGCTACCATTGACTTTCTTCACAAAATTGGAAAAAAACACCTTAAACTTCATATGGAACCTAAAAAGAGCCTGCATAGCCAAGAAAATCCTAAGCCAAAAAAGAAAAAAAAAAAAAAAGCTGGAGGCATCACATTACCTGACTTCAAACGATGCTAGAAGGCTACAGTAATCAAAACAGCATGGTACTGGTACCAAAACAGAGGTATAGCCCAAATAAAAAGAACAGAGGCCTCAGAAATAATGCCACACATTTACAATCATCTGATCTTTGACAAACCAGACAAAAACAAGCGATGGAAAAAGGATTCCCTATTTAATAAGTGGTATTGGGAAAACTGGCTAGCCATATGCAGAAAGCTGAAACTGGACCCCTTCCTTACACCTTATACAAAAATTAACTCCAGATGGATTAAAGATTTAAACATGAGACCTAACACCATAAAAACCCTAGAAAAAAACCTAGGCAATACCATTCAGGACATAGGTATGAACAAGGACTTCATGATTAAAACACCAAAAGCAATGGCAACAAAAGCCAAAATAAACAAATGGGATCTAATTAAACTTAAGAGCTTCTGCACAGCAAAAGAAACCATCATTAGAGTGAACCGGTAATCAACAAAATGGGAAAATATTTTTGCAGTCTCCCCATCCGACAAAGGGCTAATATTCAGAATCTACAAAGAACTTAAAGAAATTTACAAGAAAAAAACCCAGTAACCCCATCAAAAAGTGGGGGGCAAAGGATACGAACAGACATTACTCAAAAGAAGACATTTATGCACCCAACAAACTTATGAAAAAAAGCTCATCGTCACTGGCCATTAGGGAAATGCAAATCAAAATCACATTGAGATACCATCTCATGCCAGTTAGAATGGCAATTATTAAAAAATCAGCAAACAGATGCTGGAGAGGATGTGGAGAAATAGGAACACTTTTACACTGTTGCTAAGAGTGTATATTAGTTCAACCATTGTGGAAGACAGTGTGGCGATTTCTTAAGGATCTGGAACCAGGAATACCATTTGACCCAGCAATCCCTTTACTGGGTATATACCCAAAGGATTATAAATCATTCCATTATAAAGACACATGCACATGTATGTTTACTGTGGCACTGTTCACAATAGCAACGACTTGGAACCAACCCAAATGCCTATCAATGATAGACTGGATAAAGAAAATGTGGCATATATGCACCATGGAATACTGTGTATCCATAAAAAAGATGAGTTCATGTCCTTTGCAGGGACATGGACAAAGCTGGAAATAATCATTCTCAGCAAACTGACACAAGAACAGAAAACCAAAAACCAAATGTTCTCACTTATAGGTGGGTATTGAACAATGAGAACACATGCACACAGGGAGGGGAACATTACACACCGGGGCCTGTGGGGGGGGGGGGGGGCTAGGGGACAGATAGCAGGGGTTGGGGGGTTGGGGAAGGATAGCATTAGGAGAAATAACTAATGTAGATGACAGAGTGATTGATGTAGCAAACCACCATGGTACGTGTATACCTATGTAACAAACCTGCACGTTCTGCACATGTACCCCAGAACTCAAACTATAATAATAAAAAAGAATGTACTGTAAAAGTCATGATAAATAATAGCAGCTCAAATAATAGCAGGGGAAAAAAAGGCTGACAGTAATCAAAGTCCCTCTCAAAAATAAACCAAAGCAGACAGGGCTATGAATTAAAGTTCTCAACATTGAGAAAGAAGGAGGATAAGAAGATCAGAGTCTCAGTGGTAAAAGAAAACCAAAAATCAAAGGGCCAAGAAAATACTATGTACATGAAGAAATAAAAAATTTGATAATGAATCAAGCCCTGGAACAGATGAAGACAAAAGCGGATGAGTAGCTTATGTAAACTTATTTTCATTCTGTTTCAAATTTTAAGTTTGATAGACTTGCTAGTGAATGTCTTTTATGTTGTTTTCCTTTTCATTGTTTTTGGGTTGTTTTATGTTCGTCCTTTTTTTTTTTTAAATGTGGATTTTATTGATTTGATCTTTTGATAATCTGCCATCTGGATAATTGGTACTGCTAGAGTTTTAATAAACTTGAAATGAGAAAAACAAAACAAAATAAAACTCTTCAGTTTAACTCCATCCCTCTCACTTTTTGAATTGTTGTTGTCTCTATTTATATCTATCATACGATGTTGCAATCCCACTGCTGCCTATATATCCAAAAGAAAGAAAACCAGGATATCAAAGAGATATATGCACGCCCATGTTTGTTGCAGCACTATTCATAATAGCCAAGATATGGAATTAACTTGTGTGTCCATTAACAGAGGAATGGATAAAGAAAATGTGGTACTTACACATAATGGAATATTATTCAGCCATAAGAAATGAAATCCTGTCATCTGCAGCAACATGGATAGGTCTGGAGAACATTATGTTAAGTGAAAAAAGCCAGCCACAGAAAGACAAATATTGCGTGTTCTCACTCAAACATGGGAGCTAAAAGAGAAATTGAGCTCATGGAGATAGGAGAGTAGAATGATGGTTGCCAAAGGCTGGGAAGGGTAGTAGAGAGAAGTGGGATAAAGAAGGAATGGCTAATGCATAAAAAACACACTCAAATAGACTAAGATCTGGTGTTTGGTAGCACAATAGAGCTTATTGTTAACCATAGTTTATTGTATACTTCAATATAACTAAAAGAGTGGGACTGAAAATTTCTTAACACAAAGAAATGATAAATCCTTGAGGTGATGAATATCCTGATCATCCTGATTTGATCATTTCATATTGCATGCTTGTATCAAAATATCACATGTACTTTGTAAACATGTACAACTATCACACATCCATAATAATTTAAAAAGCACATCTTCTAGAGCTCCTTTGATTTATATGTTAAATCTCTCATAGTCTTTCTCCAATTCATTTTCATCTTTTTTGTCTTGTGATTTTTATCTTTTTATGTAATTCTTCACACTCCAAATGTTTTAGACCATTAAATCATGTGTCAACAGTGATCTTGAACACCTCTCTTCATTTATCTGCTAAATAGTTTAGTTGGAAGCTATTTCTTTTATTTCTGGAAAGTACTCTTGAGGAATGGGTGTAGAAGGTAAAGGGGGTATATACAGATATCCCTTAGTTCTTACTTATTCCTTTTCAAATTGTCATTTATCTCTTCCAGCATCAGTCAAAAGTTGGTTCTGTGTTTTATTTGTTTTAACTGATCTTTCTGGTTCTGGCCCGCTATGCTGCTCTGAGATATTGTTAACCTGGAGTATATCTCGCTGTTTCCTGTTTGCTGTACTCACCCAGCCTGAAGGGTGGGAATGCTTCACTCACCTGTCAAAATTTTTTTCTAGGAGCCTGAAAGATCTGGTAGACATTGGGGCCTCTGTTTATCTGTCCCCTGGGTCCACAGATTTTTGTAAGCCAAACATTCCTGAGATCCGCATTTTAGATGAAATCCTTCTCCCAAGGCTTTCTCTCTCTCTCTCTCTTTTTTTTTTTTTTTTCTTAAGACAAGTAAACCTTTATTTTCTTGTTCTGACAGTGGTCTTAATATGTCTTTCTAGTCCATGGCAAAGAAAGCCAAAGAAGCAGTTACACTCTGGGGCTCATATATAATTTTAACAAAGGGTGATAAACTGTGTGCTCCCTGGATCTCTTACAAATTTACACTCAGCCACCAGAGCCCTAAGGTTTGATATAAAAGAAATAAAATGATTTGAATTGAGTTGGAGAGTAAAGGAAGTACATTCAAGTTACCATTTTCTTGGAATCTCCTATGGGCATGTTTCCAGGTCAGCACTTAGAGAACTGTCTTTTCTTTAAGTGCTGCAGAGAAACAGAGTCAGTTTTAGATTAGAATGTAACTAAAAGGTCATCTAGTCCAATGCCTCCTTTGATAGGTCCATTTCCTGTAAAACTTCTTCAACAAGCAGTGATCCAACTCTGATTGAAGATCTCCAGGGATTCTGAATTTGAATATTTTTTCAAACCAACTCCAAATCTCTCTTTAGGTTCAGATTCTCTTCTTTTCCTCTTAGGACCCTAAGAGGTTACCTTCATATCTTACTCATAGTTGGATAGCCTATTTTTCTTCCTTTTTGGACATTTTTCTGCTCGTTAAAATTGCTAGTTTCAAAAGAATAAAAAGAACATTTGTAAACGAATCAGCTTAGTAATTCCCCGGACTCCAAAGTTTTGACAAAGAGGGAGATTGCAATAATTTACTAAAACAAATATTTTAGATTCACCTTTTCTCCTTAGATTACATTGACTTACTCTATTGTTTTTCTGTCTCTTCACTTAAAGTATTACTTTTTTTTTTTTTTTTTTTTTAGGACGGAGTTTCGCTCTTGTTACCCAGGCTGGAGTGCAATGGCGCGATCTCGGCTCACCGCAACCTGCGCCTCCTGGGTTCAGGCAATTCTGCCTCAGCCTGCTGAGTAGCTGGGATTACAGGCACGCGCCACCATGCCCAGCTAATTTTTTGTATTTTTAGCAGAGACGGGGTTTCACCATTTTCCAACATGAAATGAGCTTTATAGTTTATTTCTGATTATAAACATGATTCAAACTTATTGGGAAAAATGAACAATAAAAAAGTATAAATAGGAAACAAACAAAACCCCCAAACTCAAAATCTCAGCAGTGCTAAATGACCCTTTCCCATATATTTCTCTGTGTGTTTGTAATTTCACATAAGTGTTGCATATTACATGTGCTATTTTATAATCTCCCCTTTCATTTAACAAAATGCCATGAGATTAGAGCCATACAGTTTTTAGTGGCTCCTTAAAATCCTTTTGTATGTATGGACTATGATTTATTTACTTAATAATTTAATTAATGGTGGCCACATTTAGTTGTTTTTAGGTTGTTCATTCATTCTATGTGAACACAGCAATGCTTCTCTAAGCTTTTCTATATACATGTCTGACTATCCCCTTAAGTTACTAACATTGAGAATCAACAGGTCAGAGAGCATACCCATTTGAAATCTTCATGCATATTTCAAACTTTCCTTCAGAAAGGCAGTACATATCCACCAAAAGTGCCAGCACTAGGCATTGTCCATCTATTTCAGCCTGGTCAATCAGACAACTAAAAAATTATCTGTATTTTCTTTAGTCTTAAATTATTTTTTCTAATTATTATAGTTTTTTTTAATTCATCTAGATGAAGTTTAGGAGAGTTTTATTTTCTGAAAAAAATGTTTATAGGAGTTAGTACAATATAATATTGTCTTAGGGATTATTTCATTTTACTTATATAAGTCTTATAACCCTCTTTAAAATTGTATTTCCGGATGTTTTATGTATGCTGTAGTTGCTATTGTGAATAGAGACTTTTCACACTATATGAAATATTCCTTGGTGAGAGAAAACATATCTTTCTTATAATTATAAAAAATGATATGTGCATTGGTAAAAAATTTGGAAATTATGTTAAAAGTATGATGATGAAGAAGAAAACCACTTAGATAAAAAATTATTGCATTATTTTTGTTTTCTTTTATTCTGGTCTAATTTTTTTTTCTTATATATCTACACATAATGTTATTTTCTTTTAGATTTTACATTTTAGCATAAAAATTTGTCTCTCAATTTCATTAACTTCTTGAAGATATATGTAATTTCTATATACTTATCAAATAAATGTTAGTCATGGCATAAGTTTTATATTCTCCCAGTGTTCAATAGATAAATCTTATTTCTTGACATTAAAGACCATATTTTGTGTTTGTTTTTGTATTTATACTTAGGTACCTAATACCAAAGTAGTAACATAGTAAAAGCCATAAATTATAGCTTATAGTGAAAAAGAGATTTTTTACTCTGCCCTGTTTCAGCACTAATAAGCTGTGTTGTCTCTAACAAATCATCTCTCCTCTCTGGGCCTTAATTTTCTTATTTGGAAAATAGCAAGTTGGATAATTTCTTCTTCTTTTCCCTTTTTTTTTTTACTGTCAGCATCTGTGTTCATATTTACTGAGTATTTAAAACTTGCAGTTATTGTGTTAAGTGCATTACTTGGATAATCTTAGTTATTATCAACCATAAGCTATACAGATGAGAATAGTGATGCCTGGGAACTCTATAGTTACATAGCTAATGTATAGTAGACATGAAACATGAATTGTCTTCTCAGGTCATATTCCTAACTACTATAGACTGTTATAATTGCCAAAGTCTCTTCTGATGTTAATGTTTCAAAGTTATGGCCCTAAATTAGATTTTGATATCACTTTTAAACTTTAGCCTGTTTATGTGGTTGACAGAAATGGACCAGAAATAAATAACAATGTCTAAACTCTAATTTTGGTTTACTATTGCTATTGCCAAGCAACACTAATGTTATTATCAGAGTTTACTCTGTGGATAGCAGTAATCATTTAGGAGGGCCACTGGATTCTTTCAGAGAATCCATGAGGTAGAATAAATTGCCTCATGAGATCTCTATGGCTATAGAGTTGTTCAGCCATAAGGCATAAGGAAGGAGAAAAGATTTCTCTATACATTTAGTTGTTTTTTTTTTTTTAAACTGGAGGCAGATAATTAAACTCACGAAAGAACAATTAGCAAGAAAAAACACATATATTTTATTGATGCTAATATTTTTAATTTTAGGTGCATGAGGGCTTTGCAGAAAAGAAGTGAAAATCCAAAGAGGCAGTTGCACTCTGGGGCTTACATACAATTTTAACAAAGGGTGATATATTGTGGAGAAGAGACTAGACAAAGAACAGGGGTTTGGACTTCTAGGGTCAATAAATTGTGGGAAGGTGAGTAGCACATATATGGAAGAAACTAATGGTAGATAAGAGCTCTTTAGCAACATTTGTTTATACAGACTCATTTTGGCACTCCCCTTTCTGATATGGGAAAGAAGGGACACCTGTTTCACAAGGAAAATTTATGTTCTTCTTTTAGGAAGATGGGGAAAACTGAGAACTTTTCCTATGTCTGATTTGTGTCAGTTGCTTCCAGCTCAAAATAATTATTATGTCAAAGTGGCATATTTTGAGGTGACATATACTAATCCCTTTTTGAGGGAACATGGAATCCTGGTATCTAAATGTATCAAAGAATTTTAATGTTCATTCCATCCAACTTTTTACCTGACTTTGAATTCTCCCCACAAGTAACCACCTCTCTACCTCTTTTCTTTGTTTCCCATTTGTTCTTGGAACTCTCCCCTGTATGTTATTTTTGTTGTTATCTTTTACTTTCCTCATTGTCTTCTCCCTTCTTTTCCCTGTAATGTATAGCAAATGCAGTAAATACATCTTTTGACATTTTAGCTGGCTGTCTTCTAAGCCCTTGGAGAAAATGGTTGATATCACTTATCTTTCTATTGTTTGTCTGTCATACAGCTCTGCCTGGGAACCCAGCTACATTTTACAATATTAATGATGTGCTGTAGAACATAACATAACATTTTATAACCCTATAACAAATCTTATTATCAGATGACAATGAGGTACAGTACATTAAATATTCATCATCCTTGGTTTACTTTAAAACTTTAAAGGGGATAAGGCACAGAGGCTCTTTCAGACTAATTAGTGTTCTAAATATATAGCTTGGTTTTTAATATTTAATGGGGACCTCATAAAATGGTGATTGAAAACAATGCAGTGTATCAATCAGATGCCCTGCTGACGTGCACCATGAAAAAATACCCTGTTATTTTATAGACAGTGCTGTTTTATTTCTGTGGTAGCAGCAGCCCTGCCTCAAAAGGTACACAGTTGTTCTCCCAGTAGCCAGCTAGCACCCTTCATATCACTCAAGTTGAAAGTTTTACTTCTGTTCATTGGCAGTCCAGATAGCAAAAGGCAGAGCTTCTGCCTTCAGCATCTATGAACTCCTTTTACCAGCAAACTTAAGCTCTTATCTGACTTCATATGTTGCTGAGTAGGACATTCCCCTGGAGGTTGTGTTATGGGATAAGAGAAAGAAAAGACAATGCCATCATCATCACTGTCCAACATTACCAGTTATTGATTGTAGAGATCACAAATGGCATAAGAGAAACATAAAAGCCTTCGTTCAAGTTTCAGCTCTAATATTTCATTACTATGTTCCCTCAAGGATGTTATTTGGTTATTCTTCTGGGTAAGATGAACAAACACAAATATCCTGTCAGATAGTAGGAGTCTAGTCATTCCTGTGACCACATTCAGCTATGATTCTCAAAGTCTCTAACCACTGAGAGAGGGAGAGAGAGAGAGAGGGGGTGGGGGAGAAAGAGAAGTAGGAAAACTCTTTTGAGGAGTTACAGCCAGGGATTGAATTTTCTGGATTTTCCAGGGAGTCTCAAATCTTAAGCTGGTTTTAAGGTGTTTGTAGACTCAGAGCTTTCCCCGTGTATAAGGCAGAATAAAACAATTTTTTTTAAATACTAACATTGTTTAGTATTTAACTGAAGATTCAAGCATGTGAGAAAATTAGGCTCCATAAATAAAAATCCGCAGAGAAAGCATACAGAATTCCACAAGACTTCAGATATTGATATTAACAGAGATAGATATGGAAATAACATTGGTAATTATGTTTAAAGAAATATAATGTAAAATGAAGTTATTTGCAAGAAATTAGATTTCTAATTTAGTGATTTAGTAGATCTGAAAATGAACCAAAGGAAATATGTAGACACAATTCATTTTTGAATTAACAATTTTTCTTTGAAATGAAATGACTGAACTTGAAAGCGTAGTGATGAGGTGAATAGCAGATTTGATATAGTTAATAATAGAACTGATTAACTGAAAGACTGGTCAGAGAAAATTATCCATAGCATAACACAGAAAAAAGAGATAGAAAACACAGAAGAAAAGGTAAGAGATATAGATACAATGAGAAAGCTAAACCTATATGTAATTGAAATTCAAAAAAAAAGTAGAACAACAGAAAATAGGAGTGGGGGAAAATATTATAAAGAATAATGGGGCCCATGTGTGGAGGCTCAAACCCGTAATCCTGGCACTTTGGGAGGTTGAGCCGGGCAGATGACTTGAGGTCAGGAGTTTGAGACCAGCCTGGCCAACCTGGTGAAACCTTGTCTCTTCTAAATATACAAAAATTAGCCTGGCATGGTGGTGCACACCTGTAATCCCAGCTACTTGGGAGGTCGAGGCATAAGAGTTGCTTGAACCCAGGAAGCAGAGGTTCCAGTGAGCTGAGATCACACCACTGTACTACATTCTGGGAGACTGAGTGAGATTCTATCAAAACAACAACAACAAAAGAATAATGAGGTGGTTTTAAAATTGGTTCATGTTCTTTGATACTCTTCTTTTTACTGGATGGAGCCTAATTTATCTCTTCTTTGAGTATAGACCAGATTTAGTGATTTGCTTTTAATGAATAAAATGTGATATAAATGATACTATGTCCAAAGCTACATCATTAAAAGAATAGCTTTTGCCTACTCTCTGTCTCCTGGAATACTTGCTCTGTGGGAAGCCAGTCAACATTTGTTTCGTTTTGTTTATTGTACTTTAGGTCTTGGGGTACATGTGCAGATCATGCAGGATTGTTGCATAGGTACACACATGGCAATGTGGTTTGCTGCCTCCATCCCCCTGCCACCTACATCTGGCATTTCTCCCCATGTTATCCCTCCCTGACCTATCCACCCCCCACTGACCATCCCTTGTCGCCCCCCAACAGACCCCTGTGTGTGATGCTCCCTTCCTTGTGTCCATGTGTTCTCATTGTTCAACACCCACCTATGAGTGAGAACATGTGGTGTTTGATTGTCTGTTCTTGTGTCCGTTTGCTGAGAATGATGGTTTCAGATTCATCCGTGTCCCTACAAAGGACAAAACTCATAATTTTTTATGGCTGCATAGTATTCCATGGCGTATATGTGCCACATTTTCCTTGTCCAGTCTATCATTGATGGGCATTTGGCTTGGTTCCAGGTCTTTGCTGTTGTAAACAGTGCCACTATGAACATGCATGTGCATGTGTCTTTATAATAGAATGATTTATAATCCTTTGGATATATACCCAGTAATGGGATTGCTGGGTCAAATGGAATTTCTATTTCTAAGTCCTTGAGGAAGCGCACATTGTATTCCACAATGGTTGAACAAATTTACACTCCCACCAATAGTGTAAAAGTGTTCCTATTTCTCCACATCCTCTCCAGCATCTGTTTGCTGATTTTTTAATGATTGCCAGTCTAACTGGTGTGAGGTGGTATCTCAATGTGGTTTTAATTTGCATTTCTCTAATAATCAGCGCTAATGAGCATTTTTTCATATATTTGTTGGCCCCATGTATGTTTTCTTTTGAGAAGTATCTGTTCATATCCTTCTCCCAATTTTGGATGGTTTTGTTTGTTTTATTCTTGTAGATCTGTTTTGGTTCTTTGTAGATTCTAGATATTAACCCTTTGTCAGATGGGTAGATTGCAAAAATTTTGTCCCATTCTGTTGATTGCTGCTGGTTCACTCTAATGATTGTTTCTTTTGCTGTACAGAAGCTCTAGAGTTTAATTAGGTCCCATTTGTCTATTTTAGCTTTTGTTGCCAATGCTTTTGGTGTTTTAGTTATGAAGTCCTTGCCTATGCCTGTGTCCTGAATGGTTTTGCCTAGGTTTTCTTCTAGGGTTTTTATGGTGTTAGGTCTTATAAGTCTTTAATCCATCTGGAGTTAATTTTAGTGTAAGGTGTCAGGAAGGGGCCTAGTTTCTGCTTTCTGCACACTGCTAGCCAGTTTTCCCAACATCATTTATCAAACAGGCAATCCTTTCCCCATTGCTTGTTTTTGTGAGGTTTGTCAAAGATCAGATGGTTGTAGATGTGTGGCACTGCCACCAAGGCCTCTGTTCTGTTCCATTGGTCTATATCTCTGTTTTGGTACCAGTACCATGCTGTTTTGATTACTGTAGCCTTGTAGTATAGTTTGAAATCAGGTAGCGTGATGCCTCCAGGAGCTTTGCTCTTTTTGCTTAGGATCATTTTGGCTATGTGGACTCTCTTTTGGTTCCATATGAAGCTTAAGATGTTTTTTTTTTCCAGTTATGTGAAGAAGGTCATTGGTAGCTTGATGGCAATAGCATTGAATCTATAAATTACTTTGGGCAGTATGCTGTATGGAGAGGCTCATCTGAACAGAAATGGAGGCTTTCCACCAACAACCAGTATCACCTTGCCAGCCATGTGACTTACTCACTGTGGATCTTCTAATGCTAGTCAATCCTTCAGTACTCACTAAATACATTTCATTTGATGTGTGAAAGTAGCCTTATGAGAGCTCCTGAGTAAGAGCTGCTCAACCATGTCACTCCCAAATTTCCTTCCCACAGAACCTGAGACTTAATAAATGTTTATTGTCTTAGTGGCTAATTAGTGAATTTTGTGTGCACTAATAGACAGCTAACAGAGAGAATGATTCAGAATTTTTAAGCACTGATAGTAGGTATTAGTCAACAAATTCAAGATACCCCAAACATTTCAGGAAGCATAAATAAAAGAGGCATACTGTAGTGAAAATGGAGAAAATGGAAGAGAGAAATCTTTGAAGAAACCAGAGAAAATAAATGGCTTTCAAAGGGAGTGGCTGCTAAACTAGGAGTAAGCAAGCTTTCTTTAAAAAGGGCCCAACATTAGTTTCTTTGTGCTCTGAAGGCCATGTGGTCTTTGTTACAAATACTCAACTCTGCCATGATAATATGAGGACAGCCATAGCCAATATGGAAATGAATGGGCATGGCTGCAGTACAATAAAACTTCACTGAGGTAGGCTGCAGGCTGGATTTGCCCACGGCATATAATTTGCTGACCCCTGTCTAGAATGAAAGCCAATGTCTCAACAACAAAACAGAAGCTAGAAGCTAGAGAATCTTCAAGGTGATAAAGGAAAGTAATTGTTAACCCAATATTTTATGTTAACATATGTCTTAAGAATAAAGGCAACATTAAACATTTCTTTTTCACACAATCAGAAGTAGAGGTAGTTTGCTACCATCAGGTCCTCACTAAAGGAAACTCTAATGAAGAAGCTTCAGTGGGAGTAAAGTGGTTGCTGGTGGAAAGTCTGAGACGCAAGAAAAGTATAAAGAAGAGCAATTAAAATGAAATTAATAGAAATAATAGTTATATCTTATGAAATTAAAATATATCGAAATAATTGCATAAGAAATGCCTGTAAGCTAAGATGCTAGTAAATAAGTTACTTGAATTGTCCATAAGGAAGAATAATGTCTGATATTATATTTTAAAGTTGAGGATTCATATTGTAATTTCTAATGTGTCAATTTCAAAAAGGAGCCACAGATATAATCTCCAATACTAATAGATGTTAAGAACAATGAAATAATAACAGTTACTCTAAAAGAAGACAAAATGGAGAGAAAGCAGATCCTAGAACAGAAATAGCACAAAATGAGACAGTTGATATCAAACCTAAATGTATCATTAACTACCTAAGTGGACAAAAACTCCAGTTATTAGAAACCAATTATCAGACAGGATTTTTTTTTTAAAAAAACATACTTTATAATGTTTATATGAAAGAGATCTAAAACATAAGAATATAGAAAAAAGGGGATACAGATGGACACACTGTACTACTATTAATCAAAAGAAAACTGATGTAGCCATATTAATATCAGACAAAGTAGAATCTAAGAAATAAAAGCATTATTATAGATAAAGTAACTTCATAATGGTAAAAGATCTCATTCTACAGAAAGATACATTTGTAGGCTGGGTGAGGTGGCTTGCGTTTATAATCCCAGTGCTTTGAGTGGCCAAAGTTGGGGGGTTGCTTTAGGCCAGCAGTTCTAGACTAACCTGGACAACATAACAAGAACTATCTCCTAAATTTTCTTTATTATAAATTAGTTAGGCATAGTGATGCACATCTGTAGTCCTAGATACTTAGGAGCCTGAGGTGGGAGGACTGCTTAAGTCCAGGAGCTTGAGGCTGCAGTGAGTTTCCATCACGCCACTGAACTCCAGCCTGGATGACAGAATGAAGCCATGTCTCTAAGAAGAAAGGTATATTTGTGTGCTTCTAATAATATGCCTCAAAAAAGCTAAAACAAAAAATGACATACTACAAAGAAAAATGTACAAATCTGCAATGTAAAAAATTTTAACAAACATCTCTTCATAATTGATGGAACAAATGGACCAAAAAATCCAGAAAATTATTCAATTGAATAATGCAATAAACAGCAAATCCAAAGAAAGTAGAAGGAACAAAATGGAAGTTAATGAAATTGAAAACACCCAGATAATAGAATCAATAAAGCTAAAATTTGCTTCTCTGAGAAAAAAACCCAATATAATTGATTAACCTCACAAATAGTTTATGTCAGGAATAAAAAAGGAACATCATTACAGAGCCTTTACATACTTTTTTAAAGCAACAAGAAGATATTACAATTTTATGCCAAAAATTTTGAAAATTTAGAGTAAATGAAGAAATTCCTATAGAAATACAAATCAATACAATTGACACAAGATAGATAAAGCACGAAAATCCTATAAGTAAAAAAGTTAAATCCATTTATCAAAATATCCCCTCAACGAAATCTTGAAGGTACTGTTATAACCCTGATAACATTACCTATGAGTGCTATATAATGTTCAAGAAGAAACAACGCTAGTCTTAGTCCAATTCCTCCAGAGAATCGAAAAAGAGAATAGACTCTCCAACCCATTTTATGAGGTAGCACATGACAGTATTAAGAAACAGATCAATCTTGATTATAACAATAAAGACAAAAGTCCCAAGCAAAATATCAGCAAACTGGATCAAGCATCACATAAAAAAGGTGAAAACTATTATATATTATATAGAAATTACTTGCTGATTTGAGGAACTTTGGGTTGTATTTAGGTTATAACATTAGAGAATTAATCATGCAATCACTTCAGTAGAGGCAGAAAAAGATTTAATAACATTAAATACCTATTTATAATAAAAACTCTTACCAAATAAGAAATTGGCAGGGATTTAATTTGATAGAAAGTATTTACAAAAGACTTAGAGCAAATACTATGTTCAAGGTGAAATGCTGAAACTATTCCTTTAATATTGGTTATATGATGAGGATGTCCATTATAAACACATATTCTTTATAGAAATGAAGATAAAATTAGGGATAAAGACATAAGGAAAGGAAAGGAGGAAAGAAACCTTCATTATTTTTAGGTGATAAAGGAAATTTAAAAGAATCTATAGCAAAGTAGTAGAGATATTAAACAAACAGCAATATAGAAAATTGAATATATAGAAGCAATATAGAAGCAAGTCTTCAGGAAATGACACCAATGTACTGTAACAGTCTGCTACAGTGTTATATGTGGCATCCACAAATTCAGTCACTAAAGTGTGGGGTTTCATTTCTGGTGACGTTAGTGTAGAATGAAAGATTTCAGGCCATCTGTGTTGACACACAGGGTACAGAAGTAAAAATGAAACTTATGCTATACCCAATTGTCCATACAAGGACCCAAGAAAGTCCCACATAATTACAGAGCAAAAAATAGTCACTTACTAGCTATGTTCCTCCTGCCTTTAGAGAACATTAGCCAAAATACTTCTGGGAGAATGGAGGCCAGAGAGAGGACTGAAACACCAATTGCTTTACAGCCAAAATTGTATTATTACAGAGCATGATATCACAGAGTTTCACTGTAGAACTCCAGTTGTATTTCCATAAACCAGAAACAAGTAGAAAGTGAAATTTAAGAAAACGTATCGTTAGAGGAGCAAATATAATACCAAGTATCTAGAAATAATCTAATGAAAGAGGTGCAAAACCTCTTTGGGGAACACTACACTGTTGGGGTTAAGGGCAAGATTTCAAAAAATGAACTTAAAGCAAGCCAGTTAATTAAGAGGGTTGGATGTGCAGGACCACACAGAGACAGCTGTAATTGCTGTGCTTGTACATTCTGCCAAAATGCTAGTACCCAGCGTGTGACCAGCCTGGAGGACAGATGTGAGCTGAAAGGCCACATTTGGCCATTGAAGTCTAGCCAGAAGGAAAGGTCTGGATGTCAGCTAGGCGTTGACACCTACAGATGCTTAATCAGATGGCACCCACACAAAGAGGGCCCAGAAATGCCAGCCTTAGCCATGTCTGACTCCAGCTCTTTAGAGACTTGAGTCAAGGAGAAAGCCAGATTAGCACTCTCTGTCATGTTCTTTCTTCTGAAAAGATTTTTTAAGGCATTATCCTGAGGCCAAATTTGTGAGTCAGATAACTGATATTCACTCCCAAGTATACAGATTGTATTAGTCTGTTCTCACCCAGCTGTAGAGAAATATCTGAGACAAGGTAATTTGCAAAAGAAAGAGATGTAATTAACTCACAGTTCCACATTGCTGGGGAGGCCTCAGGAAACTTACAATCCTGGCAAAAGGTGAAGGAGAAGCAGGCACCTCCCTTACAGGGCAGGAGGATGGAGAGAGTGCAGGCAGGAGAAATGCCAGATGCTTGTAAAATCATCAGATCTTGTGAGACTCACTCTTACCATGAGAACGGCATGCAAGAAATTGTCCCTATGATCCAATTACCTCCACCTAGTCCTGCCCTTGACATGCGGGGATTTTGGGGATTACAATTTGAGGTGAGATTTTGGTGGAGACACAGAGTGTAACCATATTACTGATGTTGGATGAAGAGATAGCTCAAAGGCCAGAGATCCACTGACCTGATTCTACTTATGTAGAGTAAGTAGTCAGGCTCACGTGGGGTCAGAGGCAGGTGCTTAGAGCGTGAGTCTCCCACCATAGGGCTGGTTAGATGATGCCATCACCAGGATTCTGAGGTGTTAATGTGGCATGTGGTGGGAAAATGTTTCTCAGCTTTCCAGACTGAGGAATCATGTAAAACTATGAAACCCAAGAGCTTTGGGGAGAAAATTTTGGTGCTAAGCCAAATAAATGTAAGCCAAAGAAAAGCAAGAAAATCATTGATAATGTTAGTAAATTCAAGACTCTTTGACTTGCGAAACCTCCTTGTCATATTGAATTATATTTGGGGTAAGCCTCTATAAATCAGACATACAAACAAGCAAACAGGCAAATAAACAACTATCTTTTCTCCATTTATAAAATTTCAAACTGGCACTTTGGCTAGCAGAGTAAGTTAGCACTCTCCACAAAAGGGAATGGGCTATTTTGGAAAGCATTTGGTGCAAGGCACTGGGAAGATTCATGCTGAAATGAGACGGTTAGTTTCCTAGGATGTTGAATAAGGGATATTCATACCCTAGGGTTGAACTACATAATGTATATGCTTCTTCCTAATGCTAGGGTTATGTCCCCTTGTTTTATAGATGAGGAAACTGAGGCAAATACAGGAAAAGAGACTTAGCTAAGGTCATCCAGGGAATGAGTGTCAGACGAGAGCTATCTTCATCTAATGTCATATCACACACACATGTTTTCCTAACAAACTACCTTCAGAAGTAACTCCAAATCTTACTCTGGAAATCCTGAAAGGAAAAGGTCTAGACATCACTCATTAAAATTATCAAGAAAAATGAAACCAAGCAATAGGATCTGAAACCCACTTAAGATAATATGAAACTCTGTCTCCAATAATGGCATAATTTGAAGGATTGGACACATATTGAAAGAGTTCTAAAAATTTTGACTGTTTCATTCCATTGAACATTTCCTGAATACTTTGAATTAAATATTAAAGGGAAAACAAAAACAATTCCTAATGCCTCAGCTGTTTTAATCTCATAACTCTGTTTCAATTACTCTTGGCAATGAATCACTGAACAGGGCATTCTAAGGGCATTTCTAATATCCTTTAATTAAAACTCACAAGGGTTTGTATGATGTAATTCCAAGGAAACTAATTATTCCCAAGTATTCCTTTGCCAAGAAACCTTGCCTCAGAGATTCAGTCCTGTCCCGAACATTACCTGCCATCCTATCTGAAATGATACCTATCTATCTTCTACCACCACTGAACTTGTGTCTCACACAGGCTTCTGTGGGAGTAGCTTATTTGGAGATATGTTCCAGCTGTCAGGCATGAGGGTGACTGCATGCTACGTATTGAAGGTTGTGTCTCCTTAAAATTCATATGTTGAAGCCTAGTTTCCTGTGTGATGGTATTAGGAAGTGGGGCCCTTGGGAAGCAATTAGGTTATAAGAATGGGTCATAAGGTCATCCTCATCAGTGGGATTAGTGCCTTATAAGCAGAGGCATGAGAGTGCTTGCTTGCTCTCTCTCTCTTTCTGTGTCTGTCTGTCTCTCTCTCTCTTTCTATCCTGTGACGATATGGCCAAAAAGTTGGCATTTGCAAGAAAGGAGGTGGAACCTCACCAGACACTGGATCTGCTGGCACCTTGTCTTGCACGTCCCAGCTTCCAGAACTGCAATAAATAAGTTTTTGTTGTTTAAGCTGATTTATGATATTTTTGTTATAGCAGCCTGAGCTAAATCACTGGGGAAGGAGAAAGAGACAATGAGGCTATGTTATAAAACTGACTATCATTACAGGTGACTGTTGCTGTTTTATGGAATATTTTGAGAAGCCATGTAAAATTGTCTTTGAAGTGTGCATTTGGAGGGATTATAGAGAAGAGACATGTTTGCCCATCAGCATCCATCCTTTTCAGCCAAGGGTTGTCCTGAGGAGTATTAACTCCTCTTACTCCTGGGCTGTGGATGTGTGAATGCCAAGCCCCAGAGCAGGACCTGCCCAAAGCTGGTAGGAGACTGCACATAACTGGCTGTTGCCAAGAGGATTTGCAGTGCTGCGCATGAGGCATACAAAGACCTTCCTTCAGGGCTTAGATTAAACTCTACCCATACACCCCTCCCCATGACCGCATCATTCCACCACCCACCTTCTTTACACAAACCACTCACTTGTGCCCCTGCTTCTTCACTGCTTGCAATATTTCATAGATTTGTAGCCCCGGTACCAGTGTTGTTGCATGTACCTGAGATCTTGGGCCTTCTCTGTGCCCCACTTTCTCTATCTGTACAATGGTGGGGTTGAATTAGCCCAGGTCTACAAACTTAGGTGTCAATAGGAATTAGAGAGGTGAATAATGACCAAAGGAGGCTAGTCTTGTTTCATAACGGTGTCTGCCTTAAGTTTTTTTGACAAATACAGGCTTTGTTTGGATGATAAATGCATAGAAATTGCCCTCATGTCAGAAAATACATTTTTCCTCTCTCATCTTCCTTGGAAAACCAAGCTCTTCTGGTCTATCTTATATTCTCCTGCTTTCGATAGCAACATGTTTACCGAAACCACTGCAGCACAGTCTCAATGGTAAATGACAGCTTTCCTTTGCCTCCAACATTGAGGAGATCTCAGAGGTCATAGAATCATGATAAACCCTTGAAGAGGACAGCTGAAACTCAGGTTGTTGCTGCTAGGGTTATCAAAACCATCAGTTGTTTTTTTTTTTTTTTGAGAAGCCAGAAATCTTAATTATCATCCATAATTTCCTAATTTTGAAAGGTTGGTATCTCCTTCAAATTAATCTTAAAGACTAAGCATACCAAACAAAACACTTCTTTGTATTTGTTTTGATTTACAAGGCACCAGTTTGTCAACTTGGAATAAAGAATCCCTAAAAATCTTTCCAGAATTAATATGTCATGGTTCATACTTTTGACTACTAAGAATCCCTTTTGCTACCCACTTACTTCCTGGTCTGCATTTAGGCAGTCCCAGAAACTTTTGTCCAGAACTGCATCCCTATTATCACCCTTAGCCTATCATTCTGGGCTCTGTCTGGGCTCTATCCTCAGCTTGTAAGCAGGCTCTCTGCCAACTCCGTTAGAAAGTCTTAGGTTCTAAGAATCTCTGAGATTCAAAAAGAATTGGCCAGGAAATGCGATATCATTCATTTACCTAAGGAGTGAAAGAAAGGGCATCAGAAATGATGGAAAACCTAAGTCATGTGCTAACCATAAGGTGTATTACTGCAATGCCAGAATACATTGTGCCCTCTGATGAAGAGCCATGTGCCACCAGAGGGACATACTCTAAGCTACTGCTCGAAATGCAGTCCTTTAGCCCTTGCCATCCAGGTCACTTATGTTTCCAGCAATTTATCTGATGGGTCATTCTACTTTGTACCTTGGGAGGGCTATAACATGCTGAACCTGTGAACACCTATCATTTGTAAGTAAGTATTTGGAGGGGCTCACAAGACACCTTCTTCCCTTTTATATTTATTTTATCACATATAGAATACCTGATAAAATTTTTATTTCAGATAAAATAGTGAAAGAAAAAATACCATTTCCCCTTTTTTATTTTTATAGAGAAACATTAATGGTTACAAAACAAGGACACATTGCTTCTTAGCCTCTGCTTTTGGAGGATGGGCTGTGAAGGTTTTCCATTATAAATACATCACTTGTGACAACAGTAATAATTATAAAGCAGCTAACGGTTTGGAAATATGATCATGTTCCTGGCACCAAGCTAAGTACTTAACATGTGTCATTTCATTTTATCTGCAGAATATCCTGAGATAAGCATCATTATTGTTCCCATTTTAAAAGCCAGGAAACAGAAGCTTAGAGAGGTTGTGACTTGCCTAGATATTACAGCAACTTAGTGGCAGAACCTGAAGTATGCTACACTACCCATCTTTCCCTATCCACAGATAAAAGAAGTAGGTCGAGATTTGCTCAAGGTACAGAATATATGGAACATATTACATCTACATAAGTTCACCCATTCATGACATTTGTTGCTTTGTGACAGAGCCATTTAAATTAACATGTTCCCTGGACATGTCTTCCTGCAAGATCTTTTCCATAGCAGCCTTTTATGATTGAGTAGTTACTGCATTAGCTAACTGGGGAGTGTCAGATCAGTCACACCTAGAAATAAGACATTGAAGGACTGGCTTCAAGGCACTGTCTTGTTCAGAATCTCAAAAATACTTTGTTTTGAGTAATTATGGGAATCTGTTTCCCTGGTCATTTCCCAACTGCTCATAAGCAATATTATATAAAGAAGAACTAAAAAAATACAATTTAGCCAAAGACAATTTGCAGCAAAATGGGAGGCCTTCATGACACCAAGTATATAAATGTATCTACCTATTCATTTGTTCGTTCTTCCATACCACACACAGCTGTTTTCCAGTTTTCCGCTATGTGTACCTGTAATGTATCCAGCCCATGCCTTATTTCTCTTACTTTTGATGGCTGTATCATCAAAAAGTATATCAGCCTTTCTTTTTCCTTGCCTCCTACAGCTTGGCATTAGGCTGGACATGTGTCTTCAGTGGGAGCTGAGCTCTAGGTATGACCATCAACTGTGTAGAGACTGTCAACTATACAGAGAGTCTGTCCTTGTCAATCCATCTCCAGGTGTTTCTCTGAGGTATCCTACTGCGCTTGGGGTCCCTTGGAGGCAGTGTAGTGTAGAGGTTATATGAATGAGCTCTATGACCAGCCTGCCTGGGTTCACATTCTGCTATGTTACTAACTTCACGATCTTAGATCTGGCCCTTAACTTCTCTGAATCTCACTGTTTCCATCTGAAAAAAAAAAGAAATTAAATTTGATAGAATTCTTGTGAGAATTAAATGAGGCTATTCATAAAAAACCTCTAGTATAGCCCCCGGTCCATATTATGTGTGCAAGAAAAACTTTTGTTTTGGTTTTTGCTGTATTTTTTTTTCCAATGGCTATCCACATACTCAGATTGAAATTTTGAATCTAATATTATATTGACTGTATGCAGCTTACTTTGCTGATTTTGCTTTCAAGGCATTTGCATATACTTTCTGTCATTTTGTCCCCTCAAGAACTCTTTTACAAAGTCTGGCTAGATAATTAATCCTCATTTCATGCATGAAGAAATACCCAAGCAAAGATGACCAATGCCTCTGCAGAAACAGCCTAGTGTTGTTTTTTTATTTTTTCTCTTTTTTTTTTATACTGACTTCCCAGCTATAGAATTGCAAAAAGAGATGAGGTAGAAATTACCTGAGCCTCATCACAGGGAGTATTTGTCAACTGCAGTTGCAAGTACTGTTCAGTCATTTTGGGTGCAAATGTTCTTCTTTCCGATCGAGAATATGGTAGATTGATCTTGGTTTAAAGGTAAAAGGAATAACCACAGAGGAGGTGACTTCTTTTGTTATGTAAATCACAGTCCACTCTAAGACTACTTGATTGATAATACTTCTTCAACTGTACACTTCTTTGCTCACTCCTTTGCAATGGATACTTAGTGGATTGCTCCATCATCATACAACTTATAACTCTTCCTTAAGACGTACCTCCTCTTTTCCTCATAAACCCAGCTCACATGAATTTCTCTTTCCTTTGAACTCAAACAAGAAAATTATTTCAAGTACTTATTGTAGACGCAAAGCAGTGATGATAGTTTTCTTCTGTTCTTTTGTTTCTGTCGAAATTCTAGTTGGAGGTATTCTTACCTAAACATAGCACAACTTCTCAATCCTTTCTCAATCCATTCTTTCAACTGCCTCCAGAGTTTTCTTTCAGGGAAGATAAGACCATGTTTTTTCCTGACTCTGACCTTCTCTGACTCCACCACTGCCTACAAGATAAAGTCCAAATGCCTTAGCCCAACATTTAGAGTCGGCCAATGATTGGCTTTCATCTGTCTCTCCAACTTTTTGTCTTCTAAATCGGCCATTTGCACTTTCTGTTAAAATCTTACTGGAGTAGGCAATATCTCTGAATAAGCACTATTTATTGTTTTTTTCTTACCATCTCTTCTTTTTTAGTCATATTATATTTTTACTTGAATGTCTTCTTCACTCCACCACTTTTCTCCTCATCCGGATCATATTCACTTTAAGGATGTAAGTGAATTTTACTTTCTTCATGAACCTGTCTAACCTCACAGAATTACCACTTCTTTTGTCCATTCTCTGATTACACTGTGTACCTCATTGTAGGCTTTTGCTCACCCATTAGATTGGAAACATCTTTAGGATCTGGGATCTGTCTTATTTCTATTTGTGTTACTTACAGCACTAGGACAATCCCTAATTAAGTGTCTAGTGGCAGGAGAACTCCTGAAGGAAGGAAATTCCTTCAATTGATGCCATTCAGACTGTGAACAGTTAACAAACATGAGATGTGGGTAGCTACTGATTAGATTCACTAGCGACAGGCTGCATGGGCCCTTTTATGTCTCCGTAGAGACACACATTTATTAGCTTCAAGAGAGTCTAAACTTTAGAGAGTTCTCAGTGAATATTTACAAGACATGCACTGGAGCTCAGAGGAGTTACTCAAATTCTCTGCTACTTTTCTCTCACCTATCCTCTTCCCCCTCCCTGCTGCCTGCTGTACCCCAATCTCCCCAACCATGGGGTGGCCATGGGCAGGCAGGAGACATCAAAAGCCTAATAAATCAAATATGCAGAAAAAGCCAGCATTTTTTAGTTCTTTGTCAGGGAAGATCCTGGAGGGAAGTGTTTTGTATTACAAACAATGAGAAAGTTCATGCAGCCTTGCAAATTAGCACAGGCTGGCCTCCGCTAAATCTGGTTTTGAAGAAGTTGGGCAGAAAATGGGTAAAAAAAAAAAGCCATGAAAGTGAAAAATGGATCTTTTTATCTAATCACCATGTGGAGCCCAGCAGGAAAACTCAGTTATTGGGGAAGTCTTCTATAGAGATTGATATGTAGAGTAAAGAACAGTGGAAAAATTTAGGATGTGGGAGGGTGATATATTTGTAACCTGTTGTCACAGTGGATAATTTGGAGTCATTGACTCAGAGCATGAGTCAATGACCTGTGTGTGTTTGTGTGTTTGTTTGTTTGTTTCTGGGAACTGTTCCTCCTTCTGATCAATATGAGTGAGGCCCAAATCCATGTTGGTGAATTCCCAGCAGTCATTTTGTACAATATGAAAATCCATCTCCCATCCTCTGCCCTGGAAGAGTGGAAATAACTCAGAGTGGGCATCTGATTCAAGTTAGACCAGTCAGAGTTCCTTTCCTGGTAAGCTGACATAAAGATTTAGCTAGAGTCAATCTCTCTAGGGACTAATCATGAAATGTGAAGGCCATTAATGATTATAAGCTTCAATGTGGCCTAAGAACCAGAGGAAGTTATTCTGCAGCAAGAGAAGGTTGAAGATGACACTCAGAGAGGGGCCTAAATGAGAGATAAGGGCTCCCTAGAACATCCTGACACTTCTCCTTCCTTCTCCACGTTTTCCCCATGGTTTGACTGCAATCGTGATGAACATTTCCATCCCTGGTGGCTCCTTGTTTAACATTCCTTTTTCAAAAAAGGAAAATAGGGTCATTTTCTACCTCATTTTGTCTAACATTAAGGAAATTATAGTGATCAGAGGCAAGTTATATAGCCATTTAAAAAGATGCTTACAAAAGATTTCTAATAATCTGGGGAAATACATATGTTATAATGCCAAATAAAAATATTCAGACAAAACATTGTATATTTATAGTATAAGCTTAACCACATTAAACCTTCCATAAAATTGTGTGTAAAAATGCATAGAAAAATAGCATCCAAATATTAACACTGGCTGTCTCTCTGTTATTTTATACTTTTATATTTTTCAATTTTTTTTCTAGTAAGCCTACATTTCTTTTTATAATAGAAAAGCCTAATTTTATTTGGAGCCATATTTTTATAGTGTGTTGCTTTGTGCATTATCAGCTAAACTTGGAATTTAAAACAAAATTAACTAGAAGAGCACAGAATGCTAATATTGCAAAGAATCTTAGGAATTTTTTAGTCCTGGGTTTAAAAATGTTTCTTTGGGGGTCATAGATCTTTTGAGAATATGATAGAAACTCTGACCTTTTCAGAAAAAAACATATGTATATGTTTATATATGTCTCTTCAGATGCTTAGTTGCAAGATACAGAGAACCCTGTGTACAGGCTTAAACTCTAAAGGAAAGTTATTGATTCAAGTAATCGAAAAGTCCAGGAGTATCTCACTTACACCAGGCATATCTGATTGCAGGTGAAAGTTGATCTGGTAACTCAATAATGTCACAGAGGCTTAGGAATTTCTTCTCTATTTCTGCTTTTCTTTCCCCAAGTTTAACTTCATTCTAAGGCTGATTCACCTTTGAATCCTAGGATGGTTTTTATAAGCTCCTGGAATTTTACACTTAGGCATTTATACCCAGCAGGAAAGAAGAGTCTTTGTTTCAGCAACCCTAGTAAATATTGTCTGATTCTCAACCTGTCTGGTCAAGCAGAGGTTAAGACTCATCCATGAATCCATCACTGTGGCTAGAAAACAGATAATGCTTAGCGTAGATTATGCATTCCACCCAGCTTCCCCACCCTAGATTCATCCCCTAGTAGAAACAGGACTTAGTGTCAAGGTGTTTTAGTTCATGCTGTGCTGGGATCTCAGGCTAGATTTTTGTCTATTCTAAGGACAGTGGAAAGGCATGGAAGATTTGTAATCCTTCTAAATCACTCCCAGTGACACCCAGGTGGATGGATGAATGGAGTTCTCAAAGTTTTGTGAAATGGTTTTTGTGACTGTGAAAAATGAGCTCTGCTGAAGGTTAAGGACAGCCAAACCTTAGCAAGAAGCTCACCTCTGATGTTCTGGCTCCTAAAACCATTTATCTGGATGAAGCTCTAATTTGTCATCCAGCCAACCCCATTGTCTGCCAATAAGTTCACATGTACATCTTCTGGAGAGATGGGGCCCCTAATTTTTCAAATACATAAAAATAGCCTCAAGCATCTTAACAATGTTGATAGTGATGATGATGATTATGATGATAATAAATGTATTAGCTTGGGCTGCTTTGACTGTAGTAAAAGAAACCCTGCTCAAACATGCTTAAGAAGAAAAGCAGATGTATTGGCTCAGTTACATGGAAAGTCCAGTTATAGCTAGCCCCAAGGTTCTGCATCTTTAGCTCTCCTATGGCTCTACATGCAGGCGATGCATGATTATCATCAGCAGGTCAAAATTTATGCTTCTAACTTACCTCTGTGAGTGGTGGAACTGTTCACAGGGATAGAAGACCAGGTTTGGGGAGATGATCATGAATTTAGATTTAGACATATTAACTTTGTGATGCCTTAGAGACCTTAGAGGAAGCGTAATGCCTCTCCAAGGAAGGGATGTTTAAGACAATATTTGAAAGACAAGCTGACCAAGTACAGGAGCAGCAAGCGGAGTAGGAGGGGTAAAGGCCTCAGTTAAGAAGGGGTTTATGATATCTGAGGACCTAAAAGAAGGCCTGTGCAGCTGGGGCACAGGGAACAAGGAAGAGAGTGGCACAAACTGACATAGCAGGGGTCAGCAGGATCCAGCTTCTGCAGAGACATTCAGGATTTCATAGCCATTGTAGAAAGAGAACGTCTTCCCTGGAAGCTTGGGTGGGAAGTGATAAAAGAAAAACTGTAGACAAATTAGATTTAACAGAGTTTGATTGAACAAAGAATTATCATTGATCATAGATCGGGCAGCCCCTGAGCCACAGTGGTCTGAGAGAGACTCCAGCAAGGCCGCAGGGTAGAAGATTCATGGACAGAAAAGGGGAAGTGACGTACCAGAAATGGAAGGGAGGTACAGAAACAGCTGGATTGGTTACAGCTCGGCGTTTGCCTTCTTTGAACGCTATTTGAACAGTTTCTCCCTCTGCTTAATTGGCCCAAACTAGGTGATTGGCACAAGGGTAGCTTACAGTCTATTTACACCTCCAGGTAGGTCACAGTTCACAATGTACAGCAACACCTTTGGGACAAATTTAAAATATGCAAGGAGGCAGCTTTAGGTAAAACAAGCAGATGACCAGTTAGCCCCATTAGAACATGTCACTGTTCCTGATGATGCAGGAAATGGAAACTTTTAATGAGCTATCTCTAAGATTTGCAACTATCCCAGTGATGGGCAGGTGGTGAGGGACTCATCACCACCTGTGTTCTCTATAGGAAAGACTAGATCTGTTATTTAAAAAAGGGAGGAGAGGAGCTAAACAATGTGGGCCTGGCAAAACAAACAACCTAAGTAAACCTCAAAAGTGATATCATTAATAATATCAATTGATAATATCAATAATAATGGTATAATGGCCATGTATCATATTTTTTGTTTGATAATATGTGCCAGAAACTATGCTGAGTGCTTTTCTTACATTATTTCATCTAAAACTATGTGACTTATTGAGGTAGCTGTTGCTAACCACATTTTACAGAAGAAGAAACTGAGGTCCGAAGAGGTGTATTAGCTGCCTGAGGTTAAACAGTGATAAATAATAGAGGCAGAACTAACACTCATGTCTAGTCTATTAAATTAGATTAGCCTCCAATTTTGGAGACTAGGCTTTTAACCACTATGTATATGGTGACTTTCTTAGAAAGATTCCAAAATCTTTATAGCTTAACTTTCAGAAGACATTCATAATATAAGCAAGACTAGATTGTGGAAGCAGTGAAAATGTGCCTCTCAGATCTCTGTTTCTCTCAGCTGCCATGTTCTGAAAGTCATCACTACATTAGAGCTAAAGCCATACTTCCATGGGCTGCTTCAAGCCAATAACTGAGCTTGGCAAAGACACTAAGGCCAGCCTATTCCTGGGAGATGTGGGACTTGTATTTGGATTCAAGAACTTTGGTTCAAGGACTTCCTATCAGCTTTGCCAAGTTTTCTTAGAATTGGAATGCAGTCTAAGACTATCCCACTCAACCTTCCTTCCTTTTCTGGTTCATAAGGGACGGGCCTGCCTGGCACTCTGATGGGATTCCCATCCTCCTTTGATGCCAGCTCCATTTTCCCTCATAGGTGTCTTCTGTAATCTGTCTTCTGCAAGTCTTATCCACTATATTAGCTTCTTAGGACTGCTTTAAAAACCACCATAAACTGGGGACCTAAACAAAAAGAAACGTGTTGCTTGCAGTTCTAAAGGATAGAAGTCCAAGATCTAGGTGTCTGCAGGCTTTGGTCCCTCTGAGGGCTGTTCCATGGCTCTCTCCTAGCTTTCATAGCCTCAGATGTTTCTTGGATTGTAGGTGTTCTCCTGCTGTCTTTACGTCGTCTGCCATTTTCATGTTTGTGCCCAGATTTCCCCTTTTTATAAGGATGCAGTCATATTGAATTAGGGCTTACTTTAAAGACCTCATGTTAACTTGATCATCTGCAAAAAATCCTACTTGCAGATTAGATCACATTCACAAGCACTGAAGGATTAGGACTTCCACAGATTTTTCTGGAGATACAATTCAATCCACGCTACCCATTTTAGTGTGTCTTTCTTAGAGGACCTGGACTAACACATGGGAATTCAGGGATTTCAATAAGTCTATTTATATTTAAAACAGACATTACTTCTAAAATCACCATGGGTCCAAGTGTATATATGTATTTGACATATATATTTATAGTTGCACTCTTTCACCCAGGCTGAAGTGCAGTAGTGTGATCACAGCTCACTGCAGCCTTGTCCTCCCTGGCTCAATCAATCCTCTCAACTCAGCCTTCCGAGTAGCTGGGACTATAGGCACATGCTAATTTTTGCATTTGTTGTAGGGATGAGGTTTTGTCATATTGCCAGGGTTGGTCTCAAACTCCTGGGCATAAGCAATTCTTCCGACTCCGTCTCCCTAAGTACTGGGATTACAGGCGTGAGCTACTGCGCCTGGTCTGGCCTAGGTATATTTTTGATGATGAAAAATTCCATATTTATTCTAGAAATGCTAGACATATTTAAACTGGTCTAATTGAACATAATTATACCAATTACTACATTTAATAATTTTATCCGAAATATTCCACAATTTTTAAAATTTTTCATTTTTATGTGTACATAATAGGTGTATATGTTTATGGGTTCTATGAGATATTTTGATATAGGCATGTAATGTGTAACAATCACATCAGCTAAATGGAGTATCCATCATCTCAAGCATTTATCCTTTGTGTTGCAAACAATACGATTATACTTTTAGTTATTTTAAAATGTACAATTAAAGTATTTTTGACTATAGTCATCCTGTTGTGTGAGCAAATGCTAAGTCTTATTCATTTTTTTTTTTTTTACCTATTCACCATTCTCACCCCCACCCACTACCTTTCCCAGCCTCTGATAACCATCCTCCTATACTCTATCTCCATCAGTTCAATTGTTTTAATTGTTAGCTCTCACAAATAAGTGAGAACATGCTAAGTTTGTCTTTCTGTGCCTGGCTTACTTCACTTAACATGATGATGTCCATGTTGCAAATGACAGGATCTCATTCTTTTTATGACTGAATCGTACCTCATTGTGTATATGTACCATATTTTTTTTATCCAAGCATCTGTTGATGGACACATAAGTTGCTTCCAAATCTTGGCTATTGTGAATAGAGCTGCAATAAACGTGGGAGTTCAGGTCTCTCTTTGATATACTGATTTTCTTTCTTTTTGGATATATACTTAGCAGTAGGATTGCTGGATCATATGGTATCTCTATTTTTAGAATTTTGAGGAATCCCCAAACTGTTATCCACAGTGGTTGTAGTTGCACTAATTTATATTCCCATTAACAGTATACAAGAGTTCCCTTTTTCTCCACATTCTTGTCAGCATTTATTATTGCCTGTCTTTTGTATAAAAGCCATTTTAATTGGGATCAGATAATATCTCATTGTAGTTTTGATTTGCATTTCTCTGATGATCAGTGATGTTGAGCACCTTTTCATATACCTGTTTGCCATTTGTTAAATCTTCTTTTGAGAAATATCTATTCAAATCTTTTGCTCATTTTTAATTGTATCATTAGATATTTTCCTATAGAGGTGTTCGATCTCCTGGTATATTCTGATTATTAATTTCTTGTCAGTGAGTAGTTCACAAATATTTTCTCCCATTTGGTGGGTTGTCTCGTCACTTTGTTGATTATTTCCTTTACTGTGCAGAAGCTTTTTAATTTGATGTGATCCCATTTGTCCATTTTTGCTTTGGTTGCCTGTGCATGTGGGATGTTACTCAAGACATCTTTGCCCATGCTAATTTCCTGGGGAATTTTCCCAATACTTTCTTATAGGAGTTTCATATTTTGAGGTCGTAGATTTATGTCTTTAATCCATTTTGATTTGATTTTTGCATATGGCAAGAGATAGGGGTCTACTTTAATTCTTCTGCATAATTAATATCCAATTTTTCCTGCACCATTTATTGAAGAGACTGTCCTTTCCCCAATGTATATTATAGTCACCCTTGTCAAAAATAAGTTCACTGTAATTGAATGGATTTATTTTTGGGTTTTCTATTCTGTTCTACTGATCTATGTGTCTGTTGTCATGCCAGTACCATGCTATACTATATGGTTACTATAGCTCTGTAGTATAATTTAAAGTCAGATAACATCATTTCTGCTGCTTTGTTCTTTTTGTTTAGGATAGTTTTGGCTATTTGGGTCTTCTGTGGTTCCATATAAATTTTAAGACTTTATATATATATATATATATATATATATATATATATATATATTTTATTGCATTTTAGGTTTTGGGGTACATGTGAAGAACATGCAAGATTGTTGTATATGTACACACATGGCAGTGTGATTTGTTGTCTTCCTCCCCATCATCTGTATCTGGCATTTCTCCCCATGCTATCTCTCCCCAACTCCCCCCCCCCCCCACTGTCCCTCCCCTATTTCCCCCCAACAGACCACAGTGTGTAGTGCTCCCCTCCCTCCCTGTGTCCATGTGTTCTCATTGTTCAACACCCGCCTATGAGTGAGAACATGCAGTGTTTGATTTTCTGCTCTTGTGTCAGTTTGCTGAGAATGAGTGTTTCCAGGTTCATCCATGTCCCTACAAAGGATACAAACTCATCGTTTTTGATGGCTGCATAATATTCCATGGTGTATATGTGCCACATTTTCCCTGTCCAGTCTATCATCGATGGGCATTTGGGTTGGTTCCAGGTCTTTGCTATTGTAAACAGTGCTGCAATGAACATTCGTGTGCATGTGTCCTTATAGTAGAATGATTTATGATCCTTTGGATATATACCCAGTAATGGGATTGCTGGGTCAAATGGAATTTCTATTTCTAGGTTCTTGAGGAATCGTCACACTGTCTTCCACAATGGTTGAACTAATTTACACTTCCACCAACAGTGTAAAAGTGTTCTTATTTCTCCACATCCTCGCCAGCATCTGCTGTCTCCAGATTTTTTAACGATCGCCATTCTAACTGGCGTGAGATGGTATCTCAAAGTAGTTTTGATTTGCATTTCTCTGACAACCAGTGATGATGAGCATTTTTTCATATGTTTGTTGGCCTCTTGTATGTCTTCTTTTGTAAAGTATCTGTTCAAAAAATCTGAAGGATTTTTCCATTTTTTGGTGTCTTCTTCAATTTCTTGCATCAATGTTTTATAGTTTTCATTGTAAAGATCTTTCACTTCTTTGGTTAATTTCTAGATATTTTATTTTATTTGTAACTGTTGTAAATAAGATCGCTTTCTTGATTTCTTTTTCAGATTATTTGCTATTGGCATATAGAAATGCTACTGATCTTTGCATGTTGATTTAGTATCCTATACCTTTACTGAATTTATCAGTTCTAACATTTTTTTTTGATGGAGTCTTTAGGTTTTTCCAAATACAAGATCATATTATCTGCAAACGAGGATAATTTGACTTCTTACTTTACAATTTGGATGCCTCTTATTTCTTTCTTGTGTCTGATTGCTCTAGCCAGGACTTCCAGTACTATGTTGAATAAGAGTGGTGAAAGTGGTCATCCCTGTCATGTTCCCTATCTTAGAGAAAAGGCTTTCAGTGTGATACTAGCTATGAATCTGTCATATATGGCTTTTATTGTGTTGAATATGTTTCTTCTAAACCCAATTTCTTAAGAGTTTTTATCATGAATGGATATTGAATTTTATCAAATCCTTTTCAGCCTCAATTGAAATGATCATATGGTTTTGTCCTTCATTCTGTTGATATGATGTGTCACATGGATTGATTTGTGTTTGTTGAACCATCCTTGCATTCTTGCATCCCCGGAATAAATCCCACTTAGTCGTGATGAATGATCTTTATGTGTTGCTGAATTTGGTTTGCTAGAATTTTGTTCAGGATTCTTGCATAAACATTCATCAGGGATATTGGCCTATAGTTAGTTAGTTTGTTTGTTTCTTTGTTTGTATGTGGCTTGGTCTGGTTTTCATATAAAAGTAATATTGGCCTGATAGGATGAGTTTAAAAGTATTCCTTCCTCCTTTATTTTTGGAATAGTTTGAGTAGGATTGGTATTAGTTCTTCCTTAAATGTTTGGTAAGATTCAGCAGTAAAGCCATCAGGTGGTGGGTTTTTCTTTACTGAAACACTTTTTATTACAGCTTTGATCTCATTACTTGTTATCGGTCTGTTCAGCTTTTGGATGTCTTCATGGTTCCATCTTGGTAGGATGTATGTGTCTAGGAATTTATTCATTTCTTCTATATTTTTCAACATATTGGCATACAGTTGTTCATAGTAGTCACTAATGATCCTTTGGATTTCTGCCATGTAGTTTATAATATCTCCTTTTTCATCTCTGATTTTATTATATGGGACTTCTCTCTTTTTTCCTTAGTTTATCTGGCTAAAGATTTGTCAATTCTGTTTATCTTTTCAAAAAACCAATTTTTTGTTTCATTGATTTTTGGGATTGTTTTCTTCATTTTAATTTCACTTATGTCTGCCCTGATCTTTATTACATATTTTATTCTACTAATTTTGGGTTTGGTTTGCTCTTCCTTTTCTAGTTCTTAAGATGTACCGTTAAGTTGTTTAAAGTTTTTCATTTTTGATGTAGGCATTTGCAGCTATAAAATTCCATCATAGTACTGCTTTCACTGTATCCCATAGGTTTTGGTATCTTGTGTTTACATTATCAATTGTTTCAAGAAATTTTTAAATTTCTCTCTTAATTTCTTCATTGACCCACTTGTCATTCAGGAGCATATTTTTTAATTTCATGTATTTTTATAGTTTCCCAAATTCCTGTTGCTATTGACTTCTAGTTTTATTCCATTGGGTCAGAGAAGATGCTTGGTATTATTTAAATTTTTTGAATGTTTTAAAACTTGTTTTGTGGCTCAACATATGGTCTATCCTTGAGAACGATCCGTGTGCTGAGGAAAAGGATGTGTATTCTGCAGTCATTGGATGAAATGTTCTTTAAATATCTATTAGATTCATTTAGTCTATAATGCAGATTAAGTCTGATGTTTCTTTGTTGATTTTCTGTCTGGAATATCTTTCCAATGCTAAAAGTGGTTGGCTTAAATCTCTAGATGTTGTTGTACTGGAGTCTCTCTCTTTAGCTCTAGTAATATTTGTCATATATATTTGGGTGCTCCAGTGTTAGATGCATATATATTTACAATTGTTATATTCTCTCCTGAATTGACCCCAATATCATTATGTAATAGCCTTCCCTGTCTTTTCTTAGAGTTTTTGTCTTTACATCTATTTTGTCTCATAAAGTATAGCCACTTCCACTCTTTTTTTTGGTTTCCACTGACATGGAATATCTTCTTCAACCCCTCTGTATTCAGTCTATCTATGTCTTGATAGGTGAAGTATGTTTCTTATAAGCAGCAGATCATTGATTATTTTTTAAAAATCCATTCAGCCACTCTTTGTCTTTTTATTGACGAGATTAGTCTATTTACATTAGATGCTATTATTGATAAGCAAGGAATTACTCCTGCCATTTTGTTATTTATTTTCTTATAGTTTTATGGTCTTCAATTCCTTCTTTCCTTCCTTTCTGTTTTCTTTAGTAAAGGTGATTTTCTCTGGTGATGTGATTTAATTGTTTCTTGCTTTTTATTTTATGTGTATCTGTCATAATTTTTTTTTTTTTTTTGAGACGGAGTTTCACTCTTGTTACCCAGGCTGGAGTGCAATGGCATGATCTTGGCTCACCACAACCTCCACCTCCTGGGTTCAAGCAATTCTCCTGCCTCAGCCTCCCAAGTAGCTGGGACTACAGGTGTGTGCCACCATGCCCAGCTAGTTTTTGTGTTTTTAGTAGAGACGGGGTTTTACCATGTTGACCAGGATGGTCTCCATCTCTTGACCTTGTGATACACCCACCTCGGCCTCCCAAAGGGCTGGGATTATAGGCATGAGCCACCGCAACCGGCCTCGTCACAAGTTTTTTTGGTTTGAGGTCACCATGAGGCTTGCAAATACTATCTAAAAACCCATTATTTTAAACTGGTAACAAATTAACACTGCTTGCATAAACAAAGAGGCAAAAAGAAAACTAATAAAAACTGTACACTTTAACTTCATTCCCCACTTTTTAACTTTTTGTGGTTTCTATTTATATCTTATAATAGGACTGGGGTAATATGCAGAAGAATTCTCTCAGATACCAGGCAGATACTCTTGTTCTGTTCTCTTCTTTTAGTTACAAAAACATGGAGCCTTTCTCTGGGTGCCTAGGTACTTTGAGCTGCACATAGGGTGACACAAGCACCCCTGTGGCAACCACCTCTGGAACTGCTCTGGGTCAGACCTGAAGCCAACACAGCACTGTACCTTATCCAAGGGACACTGTGACCCCATCTGGTTACTGCCTGTATGTGCAAGGCTGAAGGGCTCTACAGTCAACAGGTAGTAAAATCAGCTGGGATTGTATCCTTCCCTTCAGGGAAGTGAGTCCCCCCCAGCCCTCTGGCTGGTCCAGAGGTGCTGTCCGGGAGCAAGGGAATAGAGTAAAAAAAAAAAAAAAACTTAGAAATCTACATGGTGTTCTATTATACTACAGTTGAGCTGGCATTGAAACCATAAAACAGTTCTTTCCACTCTTACTTCCCCTTTCTGCAGGCAGATGAGACTCATCCTTTGGCCACCACCACAGGTGCACACGATTACTTCCAGGCTACCACCAATGTCACTTAAGGCGCAAGGACTCTTCAGTCAGCTTGTGGTGAATGCTGACAGGTCAGAGGCTCATCCTTTAGGGTGGTAGGCTCCCGTTTGGCCCAGGGCAGGTCCAAAAATACCATCCAAGAGCCAAGGCCTGGAGTTAGGGATCCAAAGAGCCTGCTTGATGCTCTGTCCACTGTGATCAAGATGGTGCTTGAAACCAGCATGTCTCAGAGTCTCATCCAAAGCCCATGGTGTACTACCTGGGCAGCACTGATGGTTATTCAGGGCCCAAGAGCTCTTTAATCTGCAAGTGATGGATTCTGCCAGAACTGGATCCTTACAGTGGGTCCCTTCTGGCTCAGGGTGCATTTAGAAATGTTATCTGGGAGCTAGGGTCTAAAATGGAGGCCTCACAACTCTGACTGGTACCCTATCCTACTGTGGCTGAGCTGGTATCCAAGATGCAAGACAAAGTTCTCTACTCTTCCCTCTCCTCCCCTCAAGTGAAAGGAAGAGGTCTCTTTTGGAGCCATGAGCTGTGATTCCTGAGATTGGTGGAGGGTTGGTGCAAGCACTCCCTTAGCCACCTTGGCTGGTGTCTCCGTAGGTTGCATGTCCCCCAAGTCCACCAACTCTGGGCCTAGTTCAGCATCAGGATTCAATCTAGGAGGTGCAGTCTTTGTGGTTTAGGCTGCCTTTTGGGTTAGTTTAGGACCCCATGGTACTTTATCCCATGGTGGTTATGCTTGCTGGAACTGGGATGGGTGATTACCCTCTGGATTGGGCTTGTCTAATTTCTCCCTCAGTGGGCATGCATCAGCTGAGTGCAGGTTGGTTTTGCTTTCCACTGTGATAAGGCAGCACTGAGTTCAATGCAAAGTCTCACAGTCACTGTGCCATCCTCTGCCAAGCACACAGGTCCTCTCTCTGTGCCACCTGGCCACTGCTGGGGGAAGGGGGAGGAGTTGTGTAGCGCTGATGATTCAAGGCTGTCTTTCCTACCCTCTTCAGTGCCTCTTTCAGTGATATTAAGTTAAAACCAGGAACTGTGAGTGCTAATGTGATTTTTGGTTCTTAAGAAGGTGATTTCTTCTGTAGACAGTTAAATTCAGGGTTCCTGCAGAGGGGAACGATCAGTGGTACTTTCTATTCAGTTATCTTGCTCTGCCCCCTCTACCCCTAACAATATTAATTTAATCAATCAAATAATTAAATCTAATTAATTTAATTATTTGTTGATTTTTAATGCACAGCTATTCTAAGGCCAGAAATCGTATAATTATATATATATATATATGTATATATATATATATATATATTCTTGTGAGTAAAATGCTTAAGAGGTCTGTGTCTCAGTTTTCTCACATTTAAATGGAAGACAATGTTCATTGTTTCAAATGGTTGTTAGGAAGATTGAGAAAATATATGTGAAGTTCATTGAACATGATAAATATTCAATAAATATTGTTAGCACTATTAACCTAACATAGTCAGTAGTTTTCCCTCAGGGTTTTCAGGCATTATTTCTTGATATTAATGAGCTCATATAGAAGAAATAAAATGTTGTGTGGGGAGTAAGTTTCTTACTGAGTAAGCTTATAAAAACAAACATGTATGTACAACATCAACAGAAAAATGTCTCATTCACACTCTAGAGTAAAATAAGTTAATATTATTGAATAATCAATTTCTGGATTCCCTACCTCTGTTTTCTTTTTCCTTGCAAAACCATCAAACTTAAAACCTAATCAAATTAGGAAGTTATTTGCTCAATCAATGCTCATCTGCCAATCAGCAGGTGTCAACTCTGCTCCAGGCATGGATACAGGTGCTTTTCTCTAAGAGGCTTTTTGAGGCCCTGATTGTTCTTTGGTTCTTTTGTCAGCAATAGCTAGCAAGCATGTTTTCTTTGTTGGTCACTTATGGAGAGTGTTTAGGACTTCTGAGCTCTGCCCTTTGGCACTGGTTGGCTGCAATGAATGAAAGAAGCCTCGCTTGAGAAGACAGGACCTAACCTGGCTGATGGCATGGTAAGAAAACCTCCAAAGGCTATGAAAATAGAAGGGAAATTAGTCAAATAATCATGATTTCTGTTTTTAAACTGAAGCTGAGAGTTATTGACATGAGATCAGCCCATTAAAGTTTTTCTTTTTTTAAAACCTGCCTTGCCTAAGTGAATTTAATGTTTTGGTGTTTCATTCCTCCTGACACGAGCTTAGGGGAAAAAAAAACTTAATTGCTACATTTATGCATAATTTATGGGTGCTGAATGCTTGCGGAATTTTTACTTTCCAGACACACCAAAATAACAACAAAAAAAATCATATCATAATCAACATTTCTGGATGAAATGAGAGATCCTCTCCAATATCCTGTGGGTGGGCATTTTGGATTTAATTGCTTTGCCACTTCATTTGTCATTTTCTAAAATAGGCCTCCAGAGAAATTATGTTCAAACAAGACATTTCCATGGTCAGAGGAATATGGTGCATGAGTTGAAGGAATAAAATCAAGTTCTAATCCAACCTGTGTGCCACATAACGATTGTGTCTTGCTCTCAAAAAGCTTATATTTGGGGACTAAGACTAGTAATGCATTTGAAATACTTGTGGAATGATACAAGAGATTTTTTAAATATGTATCGAGGACTCTAGGTATTAATTGATTTCTAAAGAAGGATTTCTAATAGTGCTGAAGTAAATGGAATGGGAAATAGTGTGCTCCACGTAACTGTTGTTTTCAGTTAGGATTCATTATCATGGCATAGCTGAGATGACAGAGGCAGGATCCACACTAGTGGCCCATGGTCCTCACAGGGTTGTGTCAGCCAACAGTTTGGCTAGTGTGTGTGTATGTGTGTGTGTGTGTGTGTGTGTGTGTGTGTGTGTGTATTTTAGAAAACATGTAACTCAGTGAGTCCTACATTCAGTATGTACCTTAGCCCTATTTTCTTTCTCCCTACACCACTCATGCATTTATATGAATTTCAGGACTCAGGCAGGCATTTATGTTTACAGTGGCTAAATACATAAACTACAGACTGGTGGGAAGAGGGTGGGATTGGACTAAATAACTTTAAACCATCCTTCTTAATATTCTGTGCTCTGAAAACTCAGACAGAGGAAATAAGTGTATACTGAGATGGTAAGGAAGACTTTGCAGGGTAGGTAGGACTTGAAATGGATGCTGGGAGGCATGTGACATTGAGACAGCTATGGAAGAGGGTCTCCCAGCAGATAGAATGGCAAGATTTGAGACACCTGGTGGAAATTAGTTGAACAGGAAGGGGAGACTGGTCTGGCAAAGGTGATGAGAGTGTGTCGACTATCAGGAAAGAAGCTGAGATCATTACTTAGGGTCCAAACCTGGGGATACCTTGAAGGTCACAAGCCCAGTCCCACACGGCAATAGTTAACCAAGCTAAGATTGGATTTCAGAGCTTAGCTTTCTTTGACATTGGTCATTCTTTGATAACCACTCTGCTTTTATAGAGCTAACAGACAATAAAGTTTCAAAGTTAAGAGCCCAACAAATAAAATCACAGCCAATTCTAGACTCAAGGTCTTTGAATAATACAACAGGTGTGTAGAAATACGTATAAACAAGCATCATTCTTAAAATATTTCTTTCTTTGCTAAAACAGCAAATGGTTTTCTTAAAGGGTAGAATAATTCACATTTGTTCTCTTCTTTGTCTCATCATGAAAGTCATTCCTATCCAGGCATATCAACCATCATATTATGATGTAAACAGAAAGAATTATTTATTCTGGGAATCCTGCACATTTTGGGGGGTACATCATTTTAATTTCATTGCTTGCTTTATGTGTTTGTGTAAGTAGAGGGTCCTGACTGTTCACTTCCATAAGCCTCTCCTTTTTCTGGGGTCCTGATCCATTTTCTCCCATGATACAAAGATGAACTAGATTGTGGAAATACGACCAGCAGCCCTGAATTTTTCTCTCCATCTTTTGCCAGCTGCTTGACATCTGAGTTTTCATAATAATCAAATGGACTGATGGACATAGCATTAGGATACGTTTGGTTACAAGTGACAGAAGCACAAACAGATTTACACAAAAAAGAATTTCTGGCTTGCATAGCTAATAAGTTCAGGAGTTAGCCTCAGGCATAGCCAGGCTCAAACAATTTCAGCAGGTATTGGTCTTGCTCCATCACTTGGCTCTGATTTCCTCTGCGTGGGCTTTGTTCTCAGCAAGCCCTGCCCATGTAGTGACACAGATGGCCCAGAGCAGCTCCAGGGCATCCTCCTCCCAGCTTCAAGTCCAGACTAAGAACTTCTCTTTCCCAATTACCTATAATTGAATCCCATTGGTCAGATTTGGTCCACAGGCTTTCCACAGAGCCAGGAATGGGGTCCATTCTGAATCACCAGAAGTGAGAGTGTGTATGAGGGGTGGTTCCCTAGAGGGAAATCATGGTGCTACCATCAGAAGAAGGAGGATCCTGGGCAGGGTAAGGTGTGATGTTGACTTGAGAAGGATAAATCAGGATTCTAGGTGTGGGCCTTGGCACTTTTGGGAGATAGGGCTGAATCTAACATTTCTTTGAATCCTCATCATATTTTACCTTAAAAATTCATGTGATTTCTATTTCATCAACTCCATCTGATTAGTTTTAATGTAGAAATAATGTTTTTAGTTATCAATTACTCCTAAATCATTGACTGGGTTTAACATTCCAAGAAGGGACATTATTATAAACCCTTTGGCTTCAGCGTCCCAGGCATTTCCCTGTGTTTCAGAACTTACTTCTTGAGAAGCTCAAATTTATGCAGCTATCAAATAATAATATAGCCGTTATTAGATTTCTCTGCTGTTTCAAGTGAATTGCTTAAGCATAGAGGAAATAATAGGAAAAGCTGGCATACAGAATGACCATTCAGAGCAGGTTTTTGGTCTCATGGCCATGGGCTGGAATCCTGCTTCACCCCTGATAATCTGTATGGTCTTTGATAAATTACTCTACCTCATTGAACCATCATTTTCTCAGTGGTTTATGTGACGCATCCTTATACATTGTGAGGACTAAATGAACTTTAATGCTTGTGGAGCAAGGATAGAGCCTGGCACATAGTGATTCTCAGGAATTGTTAGTATCATTATATTTTAATAAATATCATTATTAATATTTTATATGTACTATAGATGTAATAAACTTTTAAAATGACTTACTTCTACCAATAATGACTTCGTATTGCAGTTTCAAATGCAAGTAAAAGATAGATGATAATTTCTTTTTGTTTTTCCATGACCTGCACTCAATTGAAAAGGGCTCTAAATATAAAGCAAGGAGGCGGAAGAGATTGCCTTGAAAGTTGAAAGTTTTTATTTTCATTCCATTAACTTAGACTCACTGTAATATTTTCCTGGTCTTTAATTCCTCCACAGTTGTCACTAATTGCACACTTGTCTTGCCTTTTAACAGTAGCTCTTATTTCCCAAACAACTCTTGCACAAGGCGATTAGCCAAAATACATCTCCCTTTTGTTTTCAATAGAAAATCCACCTGCTATGCTTTTTTCACAATTTTGAATAAAAATAACCAAAAGAAAGCAGCAAGAAATGGCTTCACTGGCACAAATTATCAGATGATTATTGGTGTCTTTTAATTCCAAGGGTTGATGATCATTGCTAGCTTAGGAAAATGCCTATAACATTTGAGAAGGTAATAGCTACCATTAAAATGAAGGTTACAGAACATGAAATGGTAAAAATAAAAAGACTCCATAGGATTCCTTTCATTTATGCTTTGGAAACGCTAATCTTTTCTAAATTTAAGGTGTGTCTTTTAACTTGGCTACCATAGTTTTAATAGCTACCTTCACTTCTTTGTCAATATAGTGCGTATGTACACAAACACAATTACACACTAGGTACGTGCTCCTATTTTAAAGGTTTTGAAATGTCATCTATGAGGGTGCTTATAGACAAAGTCAATGCAAACATATGGAAAGTTCTAGATCATTCATTTGAAGAAATCTTTTTCTAACTCCTACTCAGTCTGTGTGACGACAATATGAACAACCCAACTCAGAAAAGGAGTAATCCCCATGGAGCACTTTCTCTTATAGATATGTTGCCCTTGAAACTTAGATCATTTAGAGCTTCTCCTGAGTAAGATAGGTGGTTTGAAAGTTCCAAAATGCATCCCGTTAACCCCAGCCCTTCTTGTAAAGAAGGATTACAGTGTCATAGTTAATAACTCAGAGTCTGAAGCCAGATTACTTGAGTCCAAGTCTCAGGTATGCCAATACCTCCCTGTATAGCTCTGGGCAAGTTATCATCTACCAGCTCTATATACTTCATTTTTCTCATTTGTACCTATTTCGTGGGATCATCATGAGGACTAAATGAGTTAATCTATGCACAGTACAGAAACAGTGCCTGGCACATATTAAGTCATTTTATAGACATTTACTGCTGTTGCTGTTGTTCTTGATGCTATTGCTGCTGTCATCCTAGGAACATGTGTGGTCTTTAAGAGCACAGGCAGGTACATCAGGTCTGAGTTTGAACCCCAGACCTGAAACTTACTAGCTGTTTAATCTGGGGCCAGCAAGTTTCTTAATATTGTTGGGCTTTAGTTTCTTCACTGGAACAATGGAGATAATGCCAATTAGTAGGATTTGGTCTGGATCTATAGTAAGAAAGATTTGAGAAAACATCTAGGTTTCAGTCCTCATTGCTCTTTGACCTTGGTTGAACTACCTCACCTGAGAAATGTGTTTGTTGTCAAGATTAAATGAGCTAATCTGTATAAAAGGCTTAAAATTGTACCTGTAATTTTCAAGGGCTAAGGAAGTTGTAATTATTATCCTTGCTTACTCATCTCAAGTTAATTTTCACATTTTACAAGTAATAAAGAAAATGGGAGAGATTACCTGCTTAGTCCAAATGAGTAGTATGTGTCAGGCCTATGACATAATTCCAGGACTTCATACACTATTAGGTTGTGGCATGTGATGGGGCCTATGTTATGATTTAGGTTGTTAATATTATGTGGTATTAATTCATGAGTTCCTTCTGCCTAAAATGTCCATGTGTCCAGATCCTTTAAAATCCACATTCAATGCCACATGCCTTTTTTCCTGAAGACTTTCCTGTTTCTCAAAGGCAACTGTCATCTGTGGCTGCATTAAACTGTGGCTGCTCTCTTCACTACTTGCCTTAAATTATGATTACTGTACATATTCTTTCTCCACTAGGAGACTACAGTTATTGTGAAGGCTTGTTCTATGAATGATTCATTATCGTAATCTCATTGCTGTAATTTATGCATGGAACTTGGGGGAATTTTGTAGATATTTGTTAAATGAATAAATAAATGAGTGAATGAATGAAGCAGCTAATGGCTTGGATGATTGCAGGCAAATTAGCCTGGGAGGGGATAACATTGAGATTTGAAGATATACTGGAAGTTCATATTTCCCTGTTAGAATATCCAAACCACAGGCTCTGAAAAACCCATCCAGCTAGGAGGCAGGGCTGTAATTTGAGCCTGTGAACTGAGTGGATTTTGTGTGTTCTCAACTTTAAAAATAAATAATTTATTTGTTCATTCAACAAATGCGAATGTAGTACTTATTATGGGCTTTATTATATATTTTCCAAGGGTATGGAAGCCTATGTTTGGAAGCTTTACTGTGAAGTCACAGGACATCAGATATGAAAGGGACCATAGGATTGTCCTAGATACAGTTTCTCAGATGGTGTAATGAGAAATATTAGCCCCCAATGAAAGAGTCCCACATCAATGAATAAGACATTTCTATAGACTCCTAAATGTGGAGGATGCTATATTCTATATCCCTCTCCTTTCCAGGTTACTAATAATAATGATGATAGCCATAATAATGGAAGTTAACATTTATTAAGCTCTTTAGAATGGATTCTTTTAATCTTTACAAGAACTTTGTGGGGTAGGCACTATTATCCCCTTTTAAAGATGAGAAAATAAAGCACATTACAGCTTCAAAGGCACAGAAAACCCTGAAACAAAGAAATCCATTTGTTTTGCTTAATCCAGCATTTTCCAAATTTGATTAATCACAGAAGTGCATTTTTTCTTTGCACACTACCTAACAGTATTCTGTGAATCTGAGGACTATGTACATTATTTGGAGAAGTGTTATTCTAGTCTATCACCTTTATTTTGAAAAAAGTTGAGGCCCAGGGAGCAAAGGACCTCATCTAATTCTGTCCCTAGCAGGCTGCAGAGTGAGGGTTAGAAATTGGCTTCCTGATGTTTACTGAATTCATTTGTTTTTATTTTCCTGATACTTCTTGCTTGCTTCCTTCTCTGTTCTCTCCTGCTTCCTTCCCTTCTCCTCTCTTCTGTTATGTCTGTACCCTAGCAGCAGGTTTTCAGTAGGTTTTGCTGATGGGCCCCTCAGTTCATCTTCCTAGTAATCACTACCAATCACAGTTAAATGTCTCTTAACAACAAAACTTTATGTTGCTGTAGCAGCAGTCAGGCTTTTGCTAGGATCGCTCACTGTGTATTTTGTGGGCCGCATAATGAAGTGAGTTGCCTGTTGAAGAGTCATAATAATACTGCCTAATTAAACGAAGACCTTTAGCACTCTTCTACATTTCTCCCTTTCTCTAGCAACACGTTTTTAAGCGACAGTTTAGAGAATTAAGGCTCATTCTGTACTTCTTGCTGATTTATCTATTCTCTTAAAAGCCTCTCTGTGATAGTTTAAAATTATTTACCGAAAAAAGATGTCTCTGGTCTCTTCCAGAATCTGAAATTCGTATTCTCCAGACTTTTGTTCATTCATTTAACACCCATATTTTTCTGAGTTCCTTCTCTGCAAAGTACTGATGGCAGGCTCAATGAAAGATGGCACAGTGGTGGCCAAGATGTATTTTCTGTCCTCAAGGGTCTCAAAGCCTGAGAGACAAATGTGTAAATATTAATAGACAATGGCTCTCAAAGTAGTTTCCAAGGAATGTGTAAAGTCTTGTACTAAATTATGTAAAACGTGTGTTTACTTAATTTATTCATAATCATATCGAAATTAGGACTAAATTTGTTTAGAAGATGCTAAATAATATTCAATGAAAATGCTTTCTGTGCAGAAGTTTTTCCCCATGTATAGGAAGCGATGATGTATAAAGTCTAAATGCGGCACTTGACAGACAACATGGTGAGCACTTAATTATAGTTATACTGCCCATTATTGGCAATAGTAGTAAGAGCAGCAGGGGCATTAGATTATTTAGGTTTAAATGCAAGATTTTTTAACTTACTAGCTGTGTGACATTGAGCAAAAAGCATCCTTTCTTTGAGTGTCAGTTTGGGAGGACTGAAATCAAAGGAAGTTATTAGTCAAGTTTAAAGTGCTTCACAAGTGCTTTATGGTTTAAAAGCTATAAAATGTCATCCCTTTGCCTTGAATTTTACCTTTCAACATGCCAGGAAAATCTATTCTGTTGGTCAGATCATATGTGGAATGCTGTGCTTACATCATATTTACAATTGCCAGATAAAATGCCGGCTGCCCCAGTAAGTTAGAATTTCAGAGTTAGGGAGGGATAACATGGGGAGAAATGCCAGATATAGGTGATGGGGAGGAAGGTAGCAAACCACATTGCCATGTATGTACCAACAATCTTGCATGTTCCTCACATGTACCCCAAACCTGAAACACAATAAAATATGTATTTTTTAAAAAACAAATACTTTTTAAAGTGTATGTCCCATATATTAATAAGAAAAAATTATTTGTTGTTTATCTAAAATTCAAATTTAGTGGGGCATCTTGTGTTTTTATTTCCTTTTATACATACATATATATACATTTTTAATTGCATTTTGGTTTCTGGAGTACATGTAAAGAACATGCACGATTGTTGCATAGGTACATACATGGCAATGTAGTTTGCTGCCTCTATCCCCATCACCTATATCTGGCACTTCTCCCCATGTTATCCTTTCCCAACTCCCTACCCCCCACTGTCCCTCCCTTAGTCCCCCACCCCACAGACATCAGTGTATGATGCTCCCCTCCCTGTGTCCATGTGTTCTCATTGTTCAACACCCACCTGTGAGTGAGAACATGCGGTGTTTGATTTTCTGTTCCTGTGTCAGTTTGCTGACTAAATCTGGTAAACCTAATTATGTTTTAATGAAGAAGTTTACAAACTAGAGCACAATTCCTTGATTAAATTTTACTGGTATCATCTTAGCAATGAGGAAACTGAATAAATGACCTCTGTCATTCATTTCAAACTTGAGGATTTTATAACTGTAATAAGAAAAGAAAGCATATGGAATCAAACGCCTTCTTACCTATGTGAATTTGGTTGTTAGCCTTGGTAAGCTTTAACTGTTATTATTATATAGAATTTTCTTCTTTGTAGGTCGGTTACAGCTGGCCTTCTGTATCCATAGGCTCTGCATTCATGGATTCAACCAAAAATGAATGGAAAATACTTGTAAAAAATGCATCTGTACTGAATATGTACAGACTTTTTTTCTTGTCATTATTTTCTATACAATATGGTAATAAAACTATTTACATAGCATTTACATTGCATTAAGTATTATGAGAAACCTAGAAATGATTTAAAGTATATCCAAGGATATACACAGTAGGCTATGTGTAAAATGGCTATGCCGTTTTATATCAGAGACTTGTGCATCCTTGGATTTTGGTATTCGAAGGAGGTCCTAGAACCACTCCCCCATGGATACTTTTTGCTTGTTTCTGAACCATATTATCAAATTTTAATTTTCTTTCTGCAAACAGAACAGATGCAGCATTCTAGTTCTTGACCTTTATGACTTAGACTAAGTTATTTTTCTGGAAAGATTCCTCTTTTTCCTATTTGCACTCTATGAGATCCTAACAGGCACTCCAGGCTCCCCAGCCACATGTGAGAATTTCACGCTGGTGGAAGGAGAGGTTTCAAAGTCTTACTGTACTTCATTGTCAACCTGGAGGCTGTGGAAGGCTCTGGTTGCTGGCCATACACTTGTTGCTGTACCGGGAAGAGTGAAAGCTAGATGTTCTCTAAGTCCTTGAAGGGCCAGTTGTAAAAGAAAGAAGGAATTTGGGAATTTGAAGTTAACATCTCTCCTTTCCTCTCTTCTAAGAGTGGGAGAGGGACTTGGTCTGAGGCTGGCTGCAAACAATTCTTATTCATTGAGCACCTCTACTCTGTCGCAGATAGTACGCTAGGCATCCCATCCTCACATAGCCCTGGGAAATGGATACATGTTATCAACGTTATAATAGCTAAGGAAACCCTCCCATATGACTAGAGTAGCCTGAAATCCACATCTGCCTGATTCCTAGGTCATGGGAAGAGTGTCTGGCCACTGGAATTGCTTATTAGTGCATAGCTTGTTAGTAGTCTCCAACAAGCCTATTTGTTTCTCCTGAGGCTTATTTAAGATGGAAATTTGCATAGATGTTTTTATCCCGAGACATGAAGCACCAGGGTTTGATGGTATGTCTAGCACATTCTTTTCTTTTCCAGTGGGAGGTAGCTTTCTACAAGTCACCAAGACACCAAAAGGGATCTGAGTTGTTATTTTTATAATTCAGAAAACATACTAATAGAAACTGTGTCTTAGGTTTGGGCTGCTATGAGAGAATACCACAGACTAGGTGGCTTAAACAACAGAAATGTATTTCTGACAGTGCTGGGACTGGGAAGCCCAAGATCAAGGCACAGGCAGTTTTGGTGTCTGGTGAGAGTTCTCTTCTTAGTTTGCAGATAGCTATTTTCTCATTGTATGTTAACATCGCAAAGAGAGAGAAAGAGAGGAAGAGAGAGCATATGTACCCTCTGCTCTCTTCATCCCCTTGTAAAGGCACTAATCTCACTCATGAGGGCTACAACCCAAATTACCACCCACAGGCCCACCTTTGAATACAATCACATTGGGAGTTAGAATTTCAGCATATGAATTAGAAAGACACATTCAGTCTGTAGTTACATTTCATTGTTTAAGCTAGAATATAAAGCTACATTAAAAAACCACACAAAGCATGATCTATCTCCTACCAGTAAGACATTGTTAACCTTCTGATGTAATGTCTTATAGATAGATAGGAACATGTGGGTAAAATATACATGTAAGATGTAGTTGTTTTACAGAAATAGAATCACATGGAACAAAATCCTGTTTTGGAATCAACTATTCTGTTTTATTTTTCACTCAACAATATGCCTTCCTAAAGTATATACCCCAAAAAGAACTTACATTTTTGTCGGGGAGATGGTCAATATGTATATAATAATTTTTAGAGGTTATATTAAAGTAAGTTATGGGTATAGATTTTATAGTTTTAGACTAGTATAGTCTATTATATTTGTAGACTATTATAGTCTTCTCTGAAAATACTAGCTATGATTGATAGTAATCCATATTCTATTTATTTGATTATATAAATCTTCGTAAAGAAACAAAACAGAAGAAAAAGTGGCATTGATAATGGCAGTTCTTTAGTCCTTCTGAATAAGATCTGCAGCATTTTCTAACTGCCTTATAACTAGGTGAGTATTTTCTGATATGATTTTCTGACTTAAATTTGCCTTGAACGGTTTCTTAGTTCTGTTTAAAGTCAGAATTAGCCCTTACCCTGTGAAGGACACCAAAGCTATATGTCTTGACAATTTCACAGAGTGAAACAAATAATTTGGAGCTCAAAAATTAAATTCCAGAAGAACATGTCACACCCATCTACTAGCCCAACATACTTTTTTTTAAGGCACCAGAACCATATTGCTAGAAAAAAGTCCAGATGCTTTAATTCTCCTAGTGATGGGTAGTCCAAGCTAAAATGTGGCTTTAACTGTAATGTACATATAAATGTTTGCTCTGGGGATAATTTCCACAGGGATCTGTTCTGTCGAGGTCAGTTAAGGGAGCAGAGGAAATCATACCTGAGTGGTGATAAGAAATTTTCATTATCTAGGTGGTTCATAAATACATATTGCTGATCATGAAAACAGACAAGACTCTTCAACTTCCTCCACCCAATTTTTTCTAGTGGGAAGATTCCTTTTGCAGTAGGTGGCAATGGTAAAGGCAGATTGACGCGTGTCCTGCTGCAGCAAATGTCGTATAGTGGAAGTAGCAGTGAACATGCCTTGCAAGACCTGAATGAGAGTCCGACTCTGATGCACACTGACCCATTAACCATGAGCAAGTTATTAGGCCTTGGTTTCTTCAGCTATAAAGTAGAAATAATGATCCTTGGTTTCCTCAGTGGATTCCTGTGAAAATAATACATAGGAAATGGTTTGCACACTACAAATCACTTATAATAATGATAGCACTGATGTTTCTTGATAAAGATACTCAGAAAAACCAGACACTGTGCTGAATACTTTGTATGCATTGTCTCAAATACTCAAACTCCCTACGCAGTAGGCACTGTTGCTATTCTTATTTTACAGATAAGACGACTAACGCTTAGAGGGATTAAACAATTTGCCAAGGCCACAAAACTTAAAGTTAGGAGAGCAGAATGGAACATTGTGTAGTATGGATTGTATAATTGTTTTCTGTGTTAGGTGCAGTATTGTTGCATATATGATACCTTAGGAACATAAGGACCTTTTTTAAAAAAATAGTTATGCATTTATTTCAGTATTAGGAAAAACATATATGCAGCATATCAAACCCCTGGTTTTAGGGCTGTGACTTCTTAGGTTGAGAATCAAATTCCAAATATTCAATTTAAAGAAATAAGATAATTTGAAGATAAGCGTGAAATAATAAAACAGATGATATACGCATATCGTAAACTCAGAGGTGTGGTAGAAATGACTAAAGCCTGTGATATATTGGCCTATGTCGTTAAGATGTAGTTAAATATAACATTATACATGGCATTTACAAATGCTACATATAAAAATATTTTGGTGTTTTGTACACATGGGCCACAGAAGGGTGTAAAAATTCAGCTGAGGGCTTATTTAAAACAAGCCTGAAATATTCAACCCAGAATCAATGACAATAATATGAATAATAATAGCTATCATTTGCTAGAGCTTACCATGTTTTATGCGTTATGCTAAACACTTTACACTTATAGCTCAATTTAAATCTCAGGTGTTATTTACACTCAAAGAAGCTCCTCTATGAGAAACACCAAGAAGTTCTAGATGTGCAATGTCTAATACAGTATCCCTGGTCATGTGTGGCTCTTGAGCAGATGAAATGGGAAGAGTCCAAAGTGAGATATGCTGTAAGTGTAAAATATACACTGGATTTTGAAGATTTTGTATGAAAAGGAATGTAAATGTCTCAACAATATTTATGTTGATTACATGTTGAAATAATAATATTTTGCATGTATTGGGCTAAATATAACTTAAAATGAATTTTTCCTGTTTATTTTTCTAAGGTACTGGAACTTTTAAAATCACATGTGTGGCTCTTAGCATTGGCTCACATTATATTTCTCTTGGACAGTGCTGTTCTCAATGAGATACAACATGTACTTTTGGCTTGTGTCTGAGCTGAGCCCCCAGGTTAGAAGGTTGTCAGCAGGAAAGCTGAGATTTTTGTTTGGTTTAATTAGCAGGTGCAAATGCAAACGTAGCCAAGGTTGAACTACTCTGATTTTGCGTTTGCATTTTCCTACAGAGGCCACCAGCTGCTGTAGAGCCAGAGAGGGATAAAGCAGTCTGCTTCTTGCTGCTTTAGAGCCATTAAACTCTTTAAAGCAGGACATTGCCCCTTGATTCAGTGTGCAAATAATGAAGTAGTGTAATTAGCATTCGTGTGGTTACGCTGATGTAATCTCATGAGGTCAGGGCAAATTATTGTATCTGGGGCTCAAGTGCATTCATGATGGGTAATTTATTCATAGGTGAGGTATAGCACTTTCCTAAGAAGTCTCTCAGAGTGAGTTCTCAGAGTGGCCTGTGGAGGGTAACTATTATTGCAGCAATAGATGTTGTTAGAAGAGGTAAACACTGAAATGGAGAATGCAACTTGACCTTACTCTAGTACAAACACAAGTTTAAGTGGCCTTGATTCCCCCTCCACCGAAAATTGTATGATTTCATACAAAATCTTCAAAAATCAAAAAAAAAAAAAAAGACTTCTCTTGTGGCAAATGACTACAGTCTTTTCCCATATTTGCTTTCTCCTTAGTCAAATGGCCTTAGCAAGTGTGTTCTATGAAAACAAACAAGGAAAACAAACCACACACACATTATTAAAGACAGATTCAAAATCTAAACACGAGCCAATTCTTAAGATTGACTGGGCAAAACCAATGGCAGTGCTTCCCACATGCTCAGTCACGTTCCACAGAGTTTCTTATTCCTCCTTATAGTCAGCTTCCTGGAGGTGGGAGAAAGAGTACTCAACTCAAAAGAGAACATTTAAGTTCAAGTTCTGTTAAATAAATTACATAGCTTTCTGCCTTTAGAAAATTCACTTTATTCCAAGCTGGAGATTCCTAACCACCAAATTCCAAGTATACTAAGGAATTTCAATAACTCTGCCCTGTGGGCAATCATGAGGCAATTTTATGACTAAAACCTTTCCAGGTCTCATGTCTTAGCTTTTGGTTTCTTATTAAACTTTATGTTTGTAATGATAATGAGTTAAAATTTAGTAAAAGCCCCCGTGGGTGAGGACTGTGCTGCCTCCCTCTCATTCTTTTAAAGTTTTTCTACTATAAAAAATTACACACTTAGTAGAAAACACACTCATGTGCATATGCACACGTGTGTGCGTGCGCGTGCGCAGACACACACACAGCTTAATGGATTACAGTAGTCTTCCCTTATTGGTTTCATTACCCATGCTTTCCAACAGTTACCAGCAGTCCACTGTGGTCTGAAATATTAAATGGGAAATTACAAAAATAAGCAATTCATAAGTCTTAAATCTGACACTATTCTCAGTAGTGTGATTAAATCTCACATGATGAAATTGATAGGGACAGAAGGCAGAGAAATTCTGGGCAGAAGAGGGTAGGTGCCTGGCGAGGCCCCACCCTCAAGCTGAAATGCCTGGAACTGTGGCCCAAAGTGAGAACTTACATCTATGTTTTCTCATTTGAATACTGCCATTTCCAAAACCACCCAGGGCCTGTCTTACTCCCTCATCCTGTGTCTATAGAAACCCTAGAATTCAACTGGCAGAGAGGAGGACCTGCTAGATGTATACGCATGAGACTATAGTTGGACTTCAGAGAGAAATGGCTTGATTTCAGAGGGACGCTTTCATGGCATAGCTTCAGAGAGGAGTCTGGCTGGGGATGGCTGGATTTCAGGGGAAGATTACCTTCCAGCTCCCTCCATCACCTTTTCAGTTCCCCTTCCTGCTGAGAGCCACTTTCATTGGCAATAAAATCACCCACATTTACCATCTTCAATTCATTCATTCGACCTCATTCCTCCTGGACACCAGACAAGAATTCAGGTGCCACGAGTGTGGGTGCAAAAGGCTGTCACACTGACCCTCCATGAGCTTTGCTTCTGCTGGTGCCCAAAAGTGCTCCCCCTGGCTCCTGAGCTTGCTCACTTGCCCTCCCTGTCCTGTGAGGGGCGGAGTAGCCAGTGCCTGGAGTTCGCCTCTGGCCTGTACCAAAGCAGTCAGCTAGTTCTAGCTCCCATGTATTTCAGCTGCGGCCCATGAAGGGGTCAGGAAAATATCCTGCTTCAAACATCCCTTTGTCCAGCATCTCCATGTGTTTTACACTACCTATGCATTACTGACTAAGCAGCCATCTCAGTTATCAGATTGACAGATCAGAAGAAGGGTAAGTATAGTATAAAAAGTTGTTTTCATAGAGAGAGAGACCACATATGCATAACCTTAACGATAGTATATTGTTAGAATTATTTTATTAGTAGTTATTGTTGTTAATCCCTTACTGTGCCTGATTTACAAATTAAACTTTATCATAATTATGCATGTATACTAACAAAGATAGTATATATATATACATATGGTTCAGTACTGTCTGCAGATTTAGGCAGCCACCGGGTGCCTTGGAACATAGCCCCCAGGGATAGGAGGGGACTATTGTACTATAAAGTGAATATCCATGTGGCCATAATCCAGATCAAGAAACAGCATTGCCAGCTTGATCATGGATATCCATGAACCCTCAAAATGATCTAATTCAGAGATAACTCCTTTTTGTCTCCTTAAAGGTAACCATTATTCTTACTTTATGATAATCACTCTCTTGCTTTTCTTTGTATTTTTTAACACCAGAGTATATAACTGTAAACAGTATGATTTGGTTTTGGCTGTTTGGGAATTTTAAGTAAACAGACATATCCTGACTCGTGTGTCTTACTTTTTGTAAAGCATCATGTTTGTGAAGATCACTCATGTTATTGCATGTAGCTGTAATGTTTTCATTTTTATTATTTTCCATGGTGCGAATACACACAATGTATTGATTGATTTGTCCAACCTATCGTTGATAAACTTTTGGGCTGTTTCTGATTTTGGCCTATTTATTTTTATTTTTTTGAGATGGGGTTTCCCTCGTTGCCCAGACTGGAGTGCAGTGGCACGATCTCGGCACACTACAACTTCTGCCTCCCAGGTTCTAGCAATTCTCCTGCCACAACCTCCCAAATAGCTGGAATTACAGGTGCACACTACTATGCTCAGCTAATTTTTTGTGTTTTTAGTAGAGATGGGTTTCACTGTGCTGGCCAGGATGGTTTCAAACTCCTGACCTCGTGATACAGCTGGATTTTGGCCTGTTTAAACAATGCTGCTGTAAACATTCTTGTTCATTTCCTTTGAGGCATATGAACATGTATTTCTGATGGGTATACTCCTAGGAGTGAAATTGCTAGGTCATAGGTTATGAATATCATTCAATTTAAGTAGATACTATCTTCCAAAGTGTTTGTATCAATTTATATTCCCACCAGCAGAATTTGAGAGTTCCCTTGTTCTACATTCTTGCCAGGGTTGGAATTCTCAGTTTAAAAAGTCTAGCCAGGTTTGTGGGTACCCATAGTGATATCTTTTTGTGGTTTTAGTTTGCATTCCCCTGGTGGCTAATGAAATCATTTTCATATGCCTGGTAGCCATTTGGATGTCTAAAATTTTGGTAAAGTGAGTGCTCAATACTCTGCCTGGTTTTACTACTAAATTTTTTTTTTCTTATTGATTTATAGGACTTTTATATTCTAGGTACAAGCCCTTTATTGGTTATATGTGTTGCAAATATCTTATCATACTCTGTGACTTGCATTTTCATTCTCTTAATGATGTCTTTTGATGAATGAATGCTTTTAATTTTGATTTAGTCAAATTTATCAAACCTTTGTTTGATGGCAGTGATGTGCTGCTTTCTTTAAAAAGTCTTTCTACCCTGAGGTCATGAGGATTGACCTCCTACATTGTCTTCTCAGGTTTTATTGTTTTGCCTTTCACATTTATTTCCATCTAAAATTGATTTTTTGAGATGAGGTATAAGTTGAGGTCAAGTTTTATTATTTCTGTATGGATACCCAGTTGTCCAAGAACCATATATTGCAAAAGCCTTCATTACCCTTTTACTCAACAGTGCCACTGTCTTCACTTTAGTTTTTATGAAAGCAGAGCCCTGAGGCAAGGCTTGCCTAGAGGTTGTTTATTTGGCAACATGATTCCAAGTAGCGGATGTGTAAGACTGGTGATGAAATAAGAAAGCAGAGAAAAAGCCAATACAAAGATATGTAATGAAACTGGCTACTGCTGTAGGTCACTTGTATTCAAAGATTTTTGTTTTTTTTTTTTTTTTTTTTTGAGATGGAGTTTCACTCATGTTACCCAGGCTGGAGTGCAATGGCCCGATCTTGGCTCACTGCAACCTCCGCCTCCTGGGTTCAGGCAATTCTCCTGCCTCAGCCTCCTGAGTAGCTGGGATTACAGGCACGCACCACCATGCCCAGCTAATTTTTTGTATTTTTAGTAGAGACGGGGTTTCACCATGTTGACCAGGATGGTCTCGATCTCTTGACCTCGTGATCCACCCACCTTGGCCTCCCAAAGTGCTGGGATTACAGGCTTGAGCCACCGCGCCTGGCCTCAAATTTTTTTAAGGAGCTGCACAAAATTTAAATCAGAGCTCTCCACCTGGGGATGAAAGGAAGAAATATTTTTCTATTGGATCTCCCCCTAGCCAAGTCTGGCTCTAGGAGTGTTAATCCCTTTATACTTACAGGTTATACATGTTTGAGTGCTGAGAGTGAGCAATGTATGCCTTGGCATTAGAGAGGACTTAGGGCAGGAAGAAAGAGTTATGCAGTTTGGGTTGACAGCTAGATGTACTATGGTTGCATGTATGTGATGCTGGTCAAGGTCAACATGGCAGTTGCTGTAGCAAGCTGAAGTAAAAGGTGGCTCTGAGAGGATTTTGGTGTGGTTTACAAGACATTCTTTGTTTTAGTTTATGGCTCTGCTTATCTATTTTTGAGCCAATATCATACTTTTTGAAAATTGTAGCTCCATACTAAGTTTTTATACCCAGTGGTGCAAGTTTTTTGACTTTGCCCATTTTCAATAGTGTCTTGGCTAATGTTGGTCCTTTTCATTTCAGTGTACATTCTAAAGTCAGCTTATCAAATCTCACAAAGCCTTTCAGATTTTGATCAAAACTACTTTGAATCTATAAATAAATTCAGTGAAAAGTGCTATCTTTACAACATAGAGATTTCCATGAACATAGTTTATTCTTCATTAAATGCCCAAAGCAATGTTCTCTAACTTTTCTGCAGAGAAGTACTGCACATTTTTTGTTAGGTATATTTTTAGATATTTATTTTTGTTTAAAAAAAATTTCTAACCTTGTTGCTAGTATATTGAAAAAATTGCCATATTAATATTACAAAACTCACTGTTTCTTTGTAATACTTTATGTATAGGTAATTAAAAATCTCCTACATATATAAACATAGCATTCAAGAATAATGGCATCCTTATTTCCTCCTTTCCAATCTCTGCATAATTTATATCTCTTTCTTACCTTCCTGTACTGGCTAGGATCACCTGAATATATTGAAAAAAAAGGATGACAGCTTACATTCTTGCTGTACTCTCAGTCTCAGTGAAAGAGTTTTAATGTTTTACTTTAAGTTGATATAAAACTTCATAAATATATTCTTTCTTAAAGGAAGTTACAGTTCTATTCTTAATTTGCTGGAAGTTTGAAAAACAATGAATCAATTTTGAATTTTATTGAATCCCCTTTTCACAAGCATTTAAATACTTACATAGTTTCTCCATCCTATTAATGTGATAAATTATATGTATTTTTTACTTTGTACTTTAGAACAATTTTGGATTTCCAGAAGAGTTGAAAAGATGGTTCAGAATGTTCCCATATGTCTACACCAGCTTCCTGTAATGTTAACATTTTACAAAAAATCATGGTATATTTATCAGAATTAAAATTAGAAATTTAAAAAAAATTAAACCCACTTCTGTTACTGAAATAGACCTCAAAATTTGATCATAACTTTTACCCTTTTTATATATTTCTTAATGTGTGGCTTAAAAATATATTTATATTTATGACTAAGATAAATATAAATATAAATATTGTTTTAATTTTCCTTTAATATTGTCCTAGCCAGGTTATTGTATTAAAGTATAATCAAATGCATTTAGAGATTTTATCTTTTTATCTATTTTTTGGAAGTGTTGGTGAAAGATTAGTGTTAAATTTCCTCAAATGTTTGAGGAAATCTTTCTGAATCAGTTTTTAAATTATGAATTCTATCTATTTAATAGTTAAAGAACTCAGATTTTAAAGTTTTTTAGAATTAGTGTTTTGTAACTTGTAGTTTAAAAGAATTTATCCATTTTCAGTGAATTTCTATAATTTTGTGTTGGCTCTTTCCTTCTTGTTGGCCTTATGAAGCATTCTGTCCCCTTTTCTCATGATTTGTAAATAATAAACTGCTTCTGTTATTTCATGTGTTTTGTTGAGTTGCCTCCTCTGTGTCACATGACTGATAAAACTGACCTAACTTCTTTCTCAGTCAGGGCTTCCCTGGAGAGTACCTATTTGGTAGGAATAAACTGGACACAAGTTAGACAAGAGCCACAGAAGTATCTGCCAGAATAAACAAGTTTCCTCTGAGAGGGACACCTGGTCAGAGATTGAACACTTAGGCTTTAGGCCATGTGCCCAGATAAAGAAGTATCCCATGAAAGGCACACTGTAAACATTTACAAACACAACCCGTGGGGCCCTGTCAGGAAGGGCTAGAGCTTATATCCACTCTCCAGAGACAGACCTCAAGACCAAATAACATTTTAAAAAACAACACCATCACTGCACCACAGTTTTCAAATTTATTGTCTTAAGTTACTCAAAATATACTCATTTGTCTTTTTAATTGTCAGATATGTAGAGATATGCTCCTTTTTATTCCTGATATTTTATATTTATTCATTATCCTTTTCTTCATTAATAATCTCATCAGAGACATCAGTTTTATTATCTTTTTCAGAAGAATAACATTGTCTTTACTGAATGTCTATTTCATTGATTCCTGCTATTATGTAAAAAATTTTCCTTCCCTTCTCTTTGGGTTTATACTGCTTTTCTTTTTTTATAATTTCATTTTTTATTTTAGATTTGGGAGTGCATGTTCATGTTTGTGACATGAGTATACTGTGTGATGCAGAGGTTTGTAATGTGACTGAACTCATCACCCAGGAAGTGACCACAGTATCCAACAGTTAGTTTTTTAACCTTTGTCCTTCTCCTTTTTTTCACTCCCTTAGTAGTCCTCAGTATCTATTTCTGACATCATAATATCCATGAATACCCAATATTTAACTCCCACTTATAAGTGAGAACATGTGGTATTTTGTTTTCTGTTCCTATATTAATTTGCTTAGGATAATGACCTTCAGCTGCATTTATGTTGCAGCAAAGGATATGATTTTATTCTTTTTTAGGGCTGCATAGTATTCCATGGCATATATGTTCCATATTTTTTTTATCCAGTCTGCCATTGATGGGCACCTAGATTGATTCCATGTCTTCGCTATTGTGAATAACACCATGGTGGTGAATATAGTGCACATGTCTTTCTAATAGAACATTCTGTTTCTTTTAAGTATATACCCAGTAATGTAATGGCTGGATCAGATCGTAGTTCTGTTTTGAGTTCTTTGAAAAATCTCCCAGCTGCTTTCCACGGTGGCTGAACTAATTTACTGCCACCAACAGTGTGTAAGCTTTCCCTTTTCTCCATAGCCTTGCCAGCATCTGTTGTTTTTTGACTTTTTAACATAGCCATTCTGAATGCTGTGAGACAGTATCATATTGTGGTTTTGATTTGCATTTCTCTGATTATTAGTGATGTTCAGCATTTTTTTTCATGTTTGTTGGCTATTTGAATGTCTTCTTTTGAAAAATGTCCATGTCTTTTGCCCACTTTTTAATGAGGCTGTTTTTTGCTTGCTGAATTACTTAAGTTCCTTATAGATTCTGGATATTAGACCTTTTTCAGATATATAGTTTGAGAGCATTTTCCCCCATTATGTAGGTTGTTTACTCTGTTGATAGTTTATTTTAGTGTTCAGAAGCTCATTAGTTTAGTTAGAGTCCACTTGTCAATTTTTGTATTTGTTGCAATTGCTTTTGAGGTCTTAGACATAAATTATTTCCCAAGACCAACGTCCAGAATGGCATTTCCTTGGTTCTCTTCTAAGATTCTTAGAGTTTGAGGTCTTACCTGTAAATCTTTGATCCATCTGGAGTTAATTTTTCTATATGGTGAAAGGTAGAGGTCCAGTTTCAATCTTCTGCATACAGCTAACCAGCTATCCCAGCACCATCTATTAAACAGGGAGTCCATTCCCATTGGTTATTTTTGTTGACTTTGTTGAAGATCAGAGGGCTATAGGTGCTTAGCTTTATTTTTGGGTTCTCTATTCTGTTCCATTGGTCTATGTCTTTTTGTACCAGTACCATGCTATTTTAGTTACTACAGCATTATTGTTTGGTTTAAAGTAGGGTAATATGTTGTTTCTGGCTTTGTTCATTTTGCTTAGAATTGCTTTGGCTATTTGAGCTCTTTTTTGGTTCCATGTGAATTTTGGAATGGTTTTTTTTCTAATTCTGTGAAAAATGTTATTGGTAGATTGATAGGAATAGCATTGAATCTGTGAATTGCTTTGGATAGTATGGCCAATTTAGTGATATTGATTCTTCCTGTCCATGAGAATGGAAATATTTTCCATTTGTTTGTGTGATCTATGATTTCTTTCAGTAGTATTTTGTGGTTTTCCTTGTAGACAGTTTTCACCTCCTTTGTTAAATGTATTTCTAGGTATTTTATTTTTGCATGTGGCTATTGTGAATGAGATTGTGTCCATGATTTGGCTCTCAGCTTGAACATTATTGGTATACAGAAAAGCTGATAATTTTTATACACCAACTTTGTATTCTGAAACTTTACCTAGGTCAGTTCTAGGAGTCTTGACAGTCTTTAGGGTTTTATAGGTATAGAATAATATCATCAGCAAAGAGAGATAGTTTGACGTCTTCCTATTTGCATACTTTTTGTTTCTTTCTCTTGCTTGATTGCTCTGACTAGGACTTCCAATACTATGTTGAATGAAAGTGGTGAGAGTGGGCATCCTTGTTTTTTCTCCAGTTCTCAAGGAGAAATGCTTCCAGCTTTTTCTCATTCAGGGTGGTGTTGACTGTGGGTTTGTCATTGATGGATCTTATTATTTTTGAGGTGTATTCCATTGATCCCTAATTTGTTGAGGGTTTATCATAAAGAGATGCTTGATGTTAGTGAAGGCTTTTAGTACAACTATTGAGACGTTTATGTGTCTTTTGTTTTTAGTTCTGTTTATGTGGAGAATCACATTAATTGATTTGCATTGAATAGACTTTTTGATGTGCTGCTGGATTTGTTTTGCTAGTATTTTGTTGAGAATTTTTGTGTCTGTGTTCATCAAGGATATAGACCTATATTTTTCTTTCTTCATGTGTCTTTGCCAGGTTTTGGTATCAGGATGATGCTGGCTTTGTAGAATGAGTTAGAGAGGAGCTTGTCTTCCTCAGTTTTTGATGTGGGGGAATAGTTTCAGTAGAATTGATACCAGCTCTTATTTGTACATCTGGTGAAATGGTGCAATGCAGCTGTTAATCCATCTGGTTCAGGGCTTTTTTTTTGTGGGGGTGGGGAGGAGTCGGTAAGTTTTTTATTACTGATTCAACTTCAGAACTGAATATTTGCTATTCAGTATTTCAGTTCCTTCTGATTAAATATTGGGAGATTGCATGTTTCCAGGAATTCATCCTTTTTTCCTAGATTTTCTAGTTTGTGTTCATAGAAGTGTTTGTAATAGTCTCTGAGTATCTTTTGTATTTCTGTGGGATCAGTTGTATTGTCACCTTTGTAATTTCTGCCTTTGCTTATTTGGATCCCCTCTCTCTCTCTCTCTCTCTTCTCTCTCTCTCTCTTTCTCTCTCTCTCTCTCTCCCCCCCCCCTTTTCATATAGATAGCAAACTATTAATCTTACTTACCCTTTCAAAAAACTACTTTAGGTTTTATTGATTCTTGGTATGGGTTTTTAGGCATCAGTTCTGTTCAGTTTTGCTCTAACTTTAGTTATTTCTTTTCTTCCGCTATGTGTGGGGTTTATTTCTTGCTTTTCTAGTTCCTGTAGGTGTGATATTAGATCATTAGTTTGAGATCTTCTGTTTGAGGTAGGCATTTAGCGCTTATTTGCTTTTCTTGACCCAACCTCTCATGATGGATGCTTATCACATCGCCTTGTATTTTTTTGTAATGTATGTATGAAAGCTATAATTCTCCCTCTAAATACAGCTTTGACTGAATCTCAAATATTTTGGTAAGTAGCATTTCAATTATTATTTAGTCAAGATATTTTCCAATTTCTATTTTGATGTCTTCTCTAATTTATGTGTTGTTTAAGGCTTATTTCTTAATTTACAAACATGATGTTTTCTACTGACTTTTGCTCCTTGCCTAATTGAACTGGAGTCAGAAAACAATTTGTGTGCTTTCAATCTATTGAAATGTGTACTACATATATGGCCAGACATGATTGGTTTTTATAAATGTTCCATGTGTGCTTGAAAAGAGCGTGTCTTTTCCAGTTGTTCAGTACAGTATTCTGTATAATATGTTCTTTAGGCAATGATAACTTCTTGTGCTGTTCAAATTTTCTGTATCTTCACAAATTTTTTTGTCTACTTGTTCTGCCAATTACTGAGAGAGGTTAATTTAAATTTACTCTGATGGTTAATTTATCTATTTAATTTAATCCTTATAATTATATTGACTTATTTACTTACTTATTTGAGAAAGAGTTTCATTCTTGGTGCCCAGGGAGAGCAATGGTGGGATCTCAGCTCACTGCAACCTTTGCCTCCCAGGTTCAAATGATTCTCGTGCCTCAGTGTTCTGAGGAGCTGAAATTATAGTAGCCACTGTGACCAGCTAATTTTTGTATTTTTAATAGAGACAGGGTTTCATGTTGACCAGGCTGGTTGCAAACTCCTGACCTCTGGTGACCTGTCTGCCTCGGCCTCCCAAAGTGCTGGGATCACAGATGTGAGCCACTGAGCCTGGCCAATTTTTGCTTGATATATTCCGACACCATATTATCAGGTACATCTTCCTTGTGGGTTAAATCTTTGCCTTTAATGTATGACATTGAGCCAATCTTGCCAGGTTGGGGGATCTAGATTTGGGGTTTGTGGTTGTTATACTTGCCCTCAGTTTGCCAAGTCTTAAATTCCTCTAGCTTTACCTCGTATTTAGGATGAGAGATAGTTTTCTAGGTGGTTTTCCTCAAGGTTTGCTCCACCATTAACTTTAGCTCTCCCTTTTGCACCCTGTCCCAGAGAGGGTTTCTTTCTACTCTTTTGCTTCATTTACTCCTCTTCTCTCTTCCAGGAGTTTCTGTTATTGCTTGTTACTGGATGCTTATTGGTGAGAGTTAAATGAGGGGAATTGTCTGTTCTCATTAAGCTTTGTCTTTGGCAGGTACTGTGTCTGTGGTTCTCATGGATTTGGTCTTTTCAGAGCACCTGCCTCTTCCACTGCTGTAGTTCAGAGCTCAGCTGTATTCTTGCCTCTCCCCCAGGGAAAAAGGAATTTGTGTTTTGTTCCCTTTTCTCAATTTCACTGGGGTTTCACTTGCATCTTCGTCTTGGTGGGTGGGGCATTGTTTGTCTCCCTTGCCTTCCACCCCAGCTTTGCAGAGGTGAAAAGGAAGAAGGATCTGGGCAGTGCTCATTCCCCTACAGCTGTGACTGCTGTTCCACTTCTCCAAGTCTGTACCAGGAGTGATGCCCTCTCAGAACTCCCACCAATCTTTTCTGCATGTGCCCTGGGAAGTCTGTGGAGAAAAAACTACAAGTGGATCATGCAGATTTCCCTACATTTGCAGCTAGGGTTCTACACATTCTTGCAATTGCACACTTGTCCTTTACCAATTTATGAACAATTCCAGCTAACTTAGTTTTACTGGTGTCTGGGTGTGTCTATCCCAGATAAGTATATACTAGCAGCCTGTCCTCCTCTGCACACAACACCTCTGTCCTTAGATTTTGGGCTTATTGTTGCTTCATGATTTCAGCTCTCTGAAAATTTAAAGCAAATTTATTAATTTTTCAGTTTTTATGACTGTATATTTCAAACAAAGCAGAAGTTCATTGGGGTTCTTAAATCTGTAGACTGATATTTTCAGTTTTAGAAAAGCCTGAGCCATTATCTTTTCAAATATTTCTTCTACTTGATATTCTCTTTCTGTTTTTTCTGGGACTCCAATAAATATATCATGTTAGGTCTTCTCCTTATATTATTTATAAATCTTACACTTTCTTCTGTATTTCAATACTGTTATCTTTCTATACATAATTCTAAATAATGTCTTCTGACCTATGTATTAACCAATTTTCTCTATTTGAGAAAATTCTTAAAATTATATTTCACGTTTGCTATTCAGCTGAGCCAGTGATGTTTTAATTTTATTGGTTGCCTTTTCATTTGTGGGTATTTAGAGATCAAATTGGAAATTTTAGCAGTTTATACTTCTTTGATAAAAATTTTAAGTTCACATATTGTTCTTCATAAGTATTACAATCATGGTTGTTCACAGTCTGGGTCTGCTAATATTACTATCTGGAGTACCTCTAAATGTTTTCTAGTTCATTATTTGTGTTGGTCCTCATTCATATTAACATCTCTTTGACTGCCTGGTTGCTTTTATTGTACGCTGGACATTGTATTTGAAAATATACTGCTAACATGATATGAGGCTGGGATCATGTGATCTTGCTCCCAAAAGGATTTTCATTTGCTTTGCCAGGTGCCTCTGGAGTCTCCAACTTGTGTCTGGGCTAGAAATTTTCTGTGCCACTTGGACATCTTGAATACAGACTGTAGTCCATGGGGTGCTTCTTTATTTCTGGTTTCCCCTTACTCCTAGGATGTAGCTCTTTGGGGAATATATACTAAGCACAAGTGGCTTACTAGTTTCTCCATTCTTGGCAGACTTTGGATCACATTTTGTCCCCCTAATGCTGAGGGCTGTCAAAAGTGCTGCTCATCCTGTCAGGTGTCTCTTCAAGGTAGAAAAATGCCCCCCGGGCAAGTACAAATGCTGTTCTCAACTTTCTAGTTTTCTATCTCCTCTTGAGTCTTGGTTCTTTAGAAGTAATTCTTTATGATACTGCTGGTTCTTTAGAAGAGGCCCTTCAGAACATGTCTTTTATATGTTTTCTAATGATGTTAGTAATCTGGATGTCTGAGATTACTTTAAATCAGCAAGTCTGCCTTCACTGAATAAAGACAAATGGAATTTTTTCAAAATCTTGGCAAGGTATATATTACTATCCCTGTTTTACAACTAAAGGAATGAATCTCTTGGACTTCAAAAGCATTCTTTTTAATGTTATGTGATGCTTCCCTATATTCTCCTCCATCTTTGTGTGTCAGGTTGACAAGTGTTTTAGGTCCACCAAATTTGAGAAAATGAATGCCATTTAGGAATTGTTTGGGAATATTTGCTGGAGCAGATGAGTAGTATGCCTATATAATGTTGTTTTGAAATGCAATTGTTTGGAGTGAGTACGTTAAGTAATTTAGGTGCTTTTTTCTCAAACACACATTGTGTCGCCTGCATTCTAGACTGGGTTATTGAGCCCTGGTTCCCTCTTATTCAGTTGTACATTATTCATATCCTCACATAAGGAGTATATTAATTCCTTATATTCATGTTTATATTTACTTATGTAATACTTTCAAAAATATATGTCACTTTTGATACTCCTCACAATCCTGTGAGGGAAATAGGATGGAATAACCATTTTGCTTATGAGAAAAAAAATTCAGAATGAAAAACCTGGGCTCAGTCCTACATATCTTTAGTCTCAGTCACTTAGGAGAAACCAGCCCACTCGATCTATTAATGTTCCAGCTGAGGCTAGAGGATAACTTGAGCCCAGGTGGTCAAGTCTAAGTCCAATCTGGGCATGAGAATGAGACTCTGCCGAGAGAGAGAGAGAGAGAGAGAGAGAGAGAGAGAGAGAGAGAGAGAGGAAGAGAGAGAGAGAAAGAGAGATAGAGATGGAGAGGGAGAACATGAGAACTCGAGAACTCAAAGAAGTGAATTGCTCAGGCCACACAGCTAGCAGTGGCAGATTTAAAAACTGGCCCGGTGATATTTTTCTTTTCTGTTAAATGAATGAATGATGTATGCTCTTTACAACCAGTGTGTTAAAAGTGCCATCTTTCCACTAATACATACACAGAATTTCTTTGTGACCTGTGGTATTACAGAGAGGCTAAGATGTAGGACTTTGAAGATTCATTAACATAATTAAATCCCTACTGTGCCACTAACCAGCCACTGAGATTTGGGCAAATTATATAGCCACACTATGCCTCAGTACATTCATCTGGAAAACTGGGATAAAAATGCTTAATTCAGGTTTTGTTATGAGAACCAAAGGAAACAATGCATGTAAGTTTTTTGTGCAGCCTGGGATGCAAAAAGTACTCAAATAGTAATTGTTAGTATAGCTACTTTGTTTTAATAAAGATTATGATCTCTGTTCTGCCATTATGAACAAAATTTTGCTTTCTTCATTTAGAATCAAAAATGGATTTTTTTTTTTTGCTTTATTTATAGAATGTCAAAAAAGCTAAAAAATTTTTTTGCCCTCTTGTGGAAAATAGAAACCATGTAAGTACAGATGTCCAGAATGTTGAGCAGTGTTTTTGCTTCCAGGGAATCTTATCCTACATTTGGAACTTGAAGTTAGGACATTTTGGGAACTATAATTTGGAAGATCTGTAAGAAAGAAAAATAAAGCCTGGAACATTAATAGATTGAGTCGGCTGGTTTATTTCACTTCTCATTAAATATTTCTTCTGTCTTTTTAATCAATCATCTTAATTTCCAGTTATGCTCTAGTAATGGTGCAGTTACTAGGTTTTAACCATTCAACCCATCTTGGTATCAGGAAGATAAAAGAAGTAGTTCTTGTGGAGAGGAATGGGGGAATCTTTCTGTTATTTAGGAGTTAAGAAGTTGAATCTGGGGAAGAAAAGAAAGAGACCTATTTTTACTCCTCAAACAGAACCAAGGGCATCATAAAACTGAATAAGGCATATTCTGACATTCTAAAGATTCCTATGACCTTAGGTAATGTCAAAGAATTTCAGTGTGGCACACAGACTTGAACATAGACCTGTGATCCTCATCTCCCAGTGTTCATGCCTTTGCATAATCCTTACCCTTGAGTATGGGAAGGACCTGTAGGATGCTTCTAAGTAATATCCCAAAGAGAATGCAATATATCACTCCTATGATTATATTACCCATATGGCTGAGGTGATGGGTTGGCACTCCTATGGTTATGTTATATCATATGAGACTTAGTTTTGCCTTCTTTATTACTGGTTGACTTTGAAGAAATAAGTGGCCGAGAGTCCTACCACCAAGAAAACCCCAAAACCAACAGAATTAATTCTAACAATTTAAACAAGATTTCCAATCCCAGTGTCAAGAGATTTTCTCCCGTATTTCCTCAAATAGATCTAAACATTTTTTCTTAACATTAGGTCTCTAAATCATCAGGAATTTTTATGTATAATGTGAAGTAATTTTGATTTTATGTTTTCTTCAAGTGAAAACACTATTAAATAATCTTCCTTTTCCTTCAGATTCATGATGCCTTGTTTCTTATATTCTAACTTGTCAAATGCTTTAGTCTGTTTCTGGATTCTCTGTACTCTTCATTGATCTGTTTGTCTATCCATACACTAATGCCATACACCACATTGTTGTTCTCTTATAGGAAATCTGTTTGATTTCATTGTAATGATCTTGAATTTTGCAGATTGATTCAGAGAAAATTTTTACATCTAATATATTTAATGTTCCCAAATACAAATATGATTATCTCTTCATTATTTGCTTAGATCTTTTCTGTGACTTCACTATTTCAAAATTTTCTTCATAAAGTACTCAACGTTTTATTAGATCAATTTCTTGACTCATATGGTTTTATTATTGTTATGGATGGTAGTGATTTTTCTTCTATGTTAATTATTAATATATAAATATTTATTAATTTTTACAGTTGATTATATATCCAATAATCATGCTGAATCATCTTATATGTTTTGGTAGTTTGATTTTTTTTTGTGGGGAATTTTCTATATACACAACTTATTAGCAAATGACAAAACTTTCTAATGGCTATACACACTAATTATTTTCCATATCTTATTCCATTGGCTAAGATCTTCAGTAAAATAACAATAGAAGTTAGAATGGGAGTCTTCTTCTTATCTCCATAATGGGAATGCGCCTAAAGTGTCATCATTAAACATTACATTTGCTGTAGGATTTATCAGAATAAAACTTGTTCTTGCTATTCCTTGTTTGGTAAAAACTTTTAATAGTAAAATGTGTTATTAAGAATATCTAATAATTTTTTTTGCATGCATTGAGATTACCACGTTTTTCACAATTGATTATATACAAGGGTAGCAAGTTAGCACGGTGATTTTTTTTTAGATATTATGACTTTTAAGCATTGTTGGAATAAACCCTACCTAGACATGATTTCTTATATTTAAAATATGGCTAGACTCAACTAATGGGTATTTTACTTGGGAATTTTACAATTATGTTTATAAATTAAATTGGTTAATAATTCTATTTGCTTATGCTATTCCTTTCTACTTTGATATTAAAAAAAAAAAAAAGTCCTAGTCTCATAAACTGAATTGGGTAGTTGCCTTTTCTTCTATTCTTTGAAACAATTTACATAAATTATAATTTAAATGTTCTTTGAACATTTGTTAAATTTCTTTGTAAAACTCTCTTGGCCTGAAATCTTCATGAGGGAGAAATTTTTAATTGTTTCTATTAAAAATTTCTAATTGTTTGAGGTCGGAAAGAATAATTTGCTGTGTCAGCCTGCTATTCTGAAAATAAATCTCTTTATATATTATATTTTTTTTCCACCAAGGATAAACAAAGGTGCCTCTTTGTGAGCATTTAAAATTTCAAGTGAAAAAAAGAGTCAATCAGTAGAGCATTTAGGGGATAATCTGTCTATATGCAGAGGCCTGTGTTTGACATCAAGAGGCTTTACTCTCCTTTCAAAGTAGGTACGGTCATTTGACCCCCACCCAAATGTTGTGTACCATCATTCCTGGCCTGTGTAATAACCAATAATCAAAGCTATCATTCAGTGTACCTACTCGCTACCTTTATAATCAATAAGAACCTCATGAGAAAAATTTTTTGTTTGTATTTTACACAAGAAGAAAAAAGGTGATTACAGAAATGAAATAAATTGGCTAGGGTTACTTGACTGAGAAAGTGGCCAAGGAGGGTTGTGAAACCATGTGTATCTGATTCATTACATCATGGCTGGCATTTCAGAAATATTTACTGTTTCTCTTTAATCCTCGCTTTAATACACATTCTCCAGCTAAAGACTTATTTGCCAATCTAATTTTCCCTCAAGTTTAATTTGCTTTTATTAACTCCTTTCATAATCTCTTTGGCAAAAGCAATGTTTGCAGTGTTTTGTTTAGGCAAAAGCAATGTCAATGTTTTCCATGCTGTCCTGCTTCTTTTACTTTCTCCCCCAAGTTATCTGTGTATAGTCTTTCATTTCTTTGTCTGTGTTTATTAATACAGTCTCAACAGATGTATTTAGTTGAACAAGGAAAATGAATAATATTTTTCTTTAATCGTCATCAACCGTTGATACAGCTGAACAAAGGCTTTTAGTCAAAATGTCAGAACCATCAGAAAAAAACTTGTTTCACTGTTTCTGTGTTCCAGTAGACCTCTGCTTTAGCACACGAGACAGGCAAGGTTAGTGGGGGCTTTCAAGAGCACTGTCTTTGTATCAGAATGACTTGATTGTGAATCCCAGCTTTGCCATTTTCAATGCGAGACAAAGGAACTTAGCAAATTGCACTATTTGGCATACTTCTTTCCCTTTTTTATTTATTTAGAGATGTAATTTACATGCCATGAAATTCACCATTTAAAAAGTTCCATGTAATGCTTTTGTTATATTCACAAAGTTGTGCAACAATCGCTACTATCTAATTCCAGAACATTTTCATCACCCCAAAAAGAATTCTGTACCTGTTAGCAGTCACCTTCCATATCTCTCTCCTCTCAGACTCTGGCAACCACTATCTACTTTCTGTCTTTATGAGTTTGACTACTCTAAGTACTTCATGTAAGTGGAATCACATCATATTTGTCCTTTTGTGACTGGCTTATTTCACTTAGCATAATGTCCTCAAGGTTCATCCATGTTGCAGCATGTATTAGTACCTCATTCCTTTTAATGGCTGAATAACGTTTCATTGTTTGAAGACCACATTTTAGTTATCCATTCATCAGTTGATGTTGTTTCCATTTTTGGCTATTACAAAGAATGCTGCTGTGAACATTCATGTACAAGTTTTTGTGTGAACATATGTTTTAATTTCTCTTGAGCATATACCTAGGAGTGAAATTGCTGTATCATATGTAACTCTATGTTTAAGGTTGTGGGGAACAGCCAGATTGTTTTCTCCAGTGGTTGCATCATTTTATAATTCCATTAGAAAGGTAGGAAGGTTAAAAGTACTTCACATCCTCACCAACACTTGCTAGTTTTCTTCTGTTTTAGAGACGGGGTCTCGTTATATTGCCCAGGGTGATCTCAAACTCCTGGCTCAAGTGATCCCCCTGCCTCAATTCCCAAAGTGTTGGGATACAGGCAAGACAGTGCTGGTCTTTTATTTAAAATTATAGTTGTGAAGTGGCATCTCATAGTTTTGATTTGCATTTCGCTAATGACTAATGATTTTGAACATCTTTTCTTGTGTTTGTTGACCATTTGGATATCTTATTTGGAGAAATGTCTATGGAAATCTTTTGTCCACTCTTAAATTGAAATATTTTTTCATTATTATTATGAAAGTTATTTTATATTCTGGATATTAGTTCCTAAACAAATTATGATTTGCAGATATTTTTTTCCCATTTGTGAGTTGAATTTTTACTTTCTTAATAATTGATACACTTAGATGCAATCTTATTTAATCTTGTGGTATCTTTGTGAAGCAGGCCATGTTATATCCATTTTTAGGCTGAGGAAACAGTGCTAGAGAGGTTACATGGCTTGCTCAAGATCATACACTAGTAGGAGGCAGGAGCCAGATTAATCTTAATTTACGATTCAATGCCCATGAGCTTGGTAACCATGCCTACTGTCTCCTTACAAGATAGCAATACAAGCCATGCCCCAAAGCAGTACATGATTCATGACCAACCAAGAAGTATAGATACAGCTATAGGTTCACACAATGTATATACGTGTAGAAGCCAAAGAAATCTGAGGGAACTTCAGGGGATCAGAGTTTCAAAAGGATAGATAGAGGAAAACATGGAGCATTTTTAGAATATTGTTAGCAAAGGCCCTAAAGTGGGAATACAAAGTTGCTTCAAAGAACAATAAATAAACCCCTGGGGCTGAAGTGGAGAATATTGTAGGCAACAGAGGGAGGTAAGACTAGAAAAGTAATTTATGTCAGATAATGGAGTATCAAGGTATTTATTATTATTATTTCTGGCTGATTTTAGGCAATGAGAAACCATGGAAGGCTTTCAAATTATAGAATTTTGGGGCAATTAGTCTGGCAGAGTAGATGAATGGACAGAAGGACTAGAAGATTATGACACTGGTTGAAACTTAATGCAGAATTTTAATGAAATGATAAAAGCCTAGTAGAAATGGTAGAGATGAAAAATAAAAAAGCATGAAAAGACAAGGAATGTTTCATAGAAAGAATCTATAAGTCGTGATGAGCTGCTACATGTGTAATGAAATCTACATGCAAATTCTACTAGATAAATATGGAATAATAATAATAATAATACCTGACATTGAATGAGTTGTTTTTTTTTTTTAATTTTCCAGGGGAAAGAAAAACACCATCAACAATTAGTCTTGATGAGCAGGTAGAGATTTAGCTGGAGTGGGGACAGTCAAGGTGGAGAAAAGTTTATGCTAAGTTCTTTGAATGTATTACCTTATTGAATCACCATAACTCTTTTTTTACAGATGAGAAACATGGGTCTCAGGGAGGTCCATCAACTTGGTCCAAGTTGAAGAGTTAATAAGATATGAAGTAAGGACCCAAGCCCAGGCCTATTATAATACAGAGCAAAAAATCAAAGATAACTTTGAGTTTTTAGTCTTAAAAACCTGGGAGTATACTAAAATCTCTAACTAAAATGAGTTCAGGCATTTAAAAGAAACTTGAGGGAAGCAGGTGTTTTGTCTTGGGCTTCATGTGAAGAAGCGCCATTTACTTGGAAATGTATAAAACAAAGGGAGAAAGAAAAGGGGAGGAAGGCAAGAAGTGAGAGAGAAATGAGGAGGGAAGGGAGAGGGAATCTATAGTATGTGCATAGTAGGTGGTTGAACTCAGGAGGTGAATAGTCACCAAGGTAGAATTGGCAGAGTGAAGAAGAAAATGATGATGTTAAGGAAGGTGGAAGTGAGAAAGAGGAGGAGAGAAGCAAGAAGAGGAAGAAGACGAATGGTCAGAGAAGTAACAGGAGAACATGAAGCTGGAGTTAGGGGATGTGTCAGAAAGTCTCAGAACCGCTGATTGCGAAAGGCAAGGCTGCATGGTGTCTTGAGGTGCTTTTGAAAACCTACTTCAGAGAGAAGTGAGGTAGGCACAGTCCAGGGACTTGAAGTATTAGAAAGTAAATAGAAAAAAGGGGCCATAGGGGTAGAGAATTTAATTACATCAGTTGGACAGTGTTTGGAAGGAAAGAGGACTGAAGTTAGAGGAACACCAGGGTCTAGAGATTAGTCTGGAGCTGATGGAATTCTGTGTATTTTTGAAGACAGGAGGAAGAAATATAGGTGGAGGGATCAAACAAAAGCAGCTTTAAATGAAAGAGGTGCATTTCTAATGGTACTAATGTACCTACTGGTGGAGAGGAAAGTTTTTGTTGTTTTTTAAAGTCAAAAGCTCATGTTAATTTTCAGGCAGTATAATAGGTTTTTCTCTCAACAGCCCTACTAGGTAAATCGTTATTAGTACTTTTTCAAGAAACAGTGAAAATGATCCTTGTTTTGGAGGCATTGGGCCATTCTTCTATCCCTGAAATCACACAAAGTGGGTGATTACCCATGGGCTTACATTTAAGAGCAGCTCTTTCTGTGAATTTTACTCACAGGAATTTGGATCACAAAAGTGGGGTAGTATCATTGCTAATAAACATAGCTAACACTTCTATTTGCCATGTGTCTGGCACTTTTCTAAGTGTTCTATGTGTATTAACTCATTTAATTCTCCCAGCCACTCTAGACAAAGGTACTAGTACAGGTGAGGAAATTGAGACTCAGACAAGTTAAACAGCCCAGAATGATAGCGGTGTCGTCGGAACTGAAATATAGACAGGTGGGTTGCTCCAATGTTTGTGCTCTTAAATTCTACACTAGACTGCCGTAGCATTGCGTTGTCCTTTAGGATTTCCAAAGCACGTATTTTGTTTCTTTGATTTACAACTAACCATGTGGGATACGTTTACGCTTTTTAGCAAAGTAGAAACCGAGTCGCAGGAAAGTTAACACTCTGTTACCAGCAAGTAAGAGATTGAACATGAAATGATATCCAGGTCTTCTTACTCTTAGAATTGTGTGTCTCTCCCTAGAAGATGACATAGGACAAAGGAGGTCAAGTCTGAAAATCAGAGGTGTGGTGACCGATCCCACCTCTGAACTTACTGGCTATGTGCTCACAGTCAATTCCTTCCCTAATCCGGCTCATGATTTTCTTCTCTGTCAAATGAAGGGGTCGGATTTCATGATACTCTGACTCTAGAGCAACGAGGCCTAGCATAAACATGATGCCAGCCATATGTGTAATTTCCAGTTTTCCGGTAACTAAATTTAAAAAGATAAAATGCTACTAGGTGAAATTAATTTTTATTGTATATATAATTTAACCCAGTTTATCCAATATGTGATTATTTCAATGTGAAATCAATGTAAAAATTATCACATTCTGGTTTTAAGTCTTCCAAATTTGGTGTGTATTTAATACACTCAACACATCTAAATTTGGAGTAGCCACATTTCAAGTGCTCAATAGTCACATGTGGCTAGTGACTCCAGTAGTGGACGGTACAGATCTATACCTCAAGTAGTAAGGAGCACAGAATCTGTTCCCCCAAAGATAGGTGGCTAGAAGCATCACAGCCAGCAGCAGGTGCCGCTAGGATATTTGCCTGCCCATCTGCTTAGCTTTAAGTCCTCCTTTTTCTCAGGCTCCAAGGCATCTGCCTGCCTCAACTAAGTAGAGTGGCAAATGATAAATGATGGTTCGCTCCTTACAGCCTGCGCCCCTCAACAGTCAGTTCCCATGAAGCCCACACAACAAGGGCATCATCTTTCCAGGCTGACAGCGCTGGGACAATGACACTCATGGTAAATTAAGCAGAATGTTGATGAAAAATGAAGCGTGGTCACAATCTAGCAGTACTAGCAGTCGGCAGAGTCTGCTGTGGCCCTTGACAAATGCATTCACTTTTAGATCTTTCCATGGCATCCGAGTGCTGGATCATCTGTTATCCTGCATGTTATGTGTGAGGAGAGAAATGAAATGAAATGGAACTCACATAACCCTCATAAAGGCAGATTTACTAGGTACCATCATAGTTTGTTTGGGGGAGGAAATCCCCCTTGCAAGAGGGCATGCTTGTTAAAAAACATCTTATCAGTAACAGGCCTTTTTTCACAGTTCACAAATATGGGTCAATCCTTAAAGAGTAGAGGGAGAATAGAATTTCCCTTTCATTAGTCAAGCAGACCAACTAAACCAGCACATTTATTAAAAACCTAAAGAACAGGTAAAGTTTTAATGATTATTCCATTTTAATTCACAGAGGTCCTAGAGATACGCCAGTCTGCTTCTGAGAACACAGAATAGTGCAAAATTGGTCCATGGTTTGAGGCTCTTAGGATAATCTTATAAAAATAAAAAGGCCTTAATAGCCACAAATAGCCATTATTACTATTCATAAACAAAATTAACACTAGTGAATGCAGTAATAAAATGTTTAAGGATAGGACAGCGTTCCTCTCTGGTCAGGAATTGCTTTTGGAAGTGCACCTATTTGCAAATGTGCTGAAGTAATATGAATTTGATGTTGTGTTGTAGAGCTGAGAGGATCTTAATGATCACTTGTTCCACAGCAATTAGAAACACGGTAATGTATGTCTCATATCCATGGTAGATGCTACTAGTGAGTCTTCCTTCACAATAAACCTGAACATGGGCTTAACCTTTTTCTCAGCAAGGAGTTTTAAGCTGCAATTTATAAAGCAATCAGTATTACCAAGGCGAGACTGTTCCCCACCTCTCATCAAGTCTAACACTCTTACCTTGCACGTGGGGAACACAAAGCTGGAGAGTTAAGCTCCTCTCTAGAATCTCATTCACCAAGAACTCCTGGTTGAGGGGAAGATTGGAACCCAAGCATGCCTTCTGGGCTCTAGGTTTGTCTCTTGTCACTACTGTCTACCTGTGGAAAGTTTGGGCTATAGGAAAACTCCATATACTGTGCAGAAGTCTGTTTCTTGAGATTATCCATCATTGGTGCCATGTTTATATTTCATGAAGACTAAATCCCATAGGATCCCCCCAACCAATGAAGAAGCTTTTTGGATTCTTCAGAACAGCTCTCATGCCCTGACACAGAGGCCACCTTTACGCTTACAATCTTCTTGTGCTATTGTTGCTATACCGCTCTCTGTCACTCTGTATAGGCTGGCATGTGTTTAAATCACTCTTAAGGAGTCATCTCCAGAAATGAGCACAGCACTCACGGTGTGGATAAAGCACTGCAGGGTAGGACACAGATCCAAGACAGAATACAGTTACTGAAGGGTTTAGAGTAAGAGTCTCCAGACCTTGGTCATTTACACACCATCATTACAAGTTTTTTTTTTTTTTTGCCTTGCATGCATTTAGCCTTTATTCTTTTTTATGTAATAATTCTTTAAAATATTTACATTTTTCTTACATAAATTTACTTTCCAAAGAAACTTTTATTATCACAAATAAAAAATATATTTGACATAGGGCCAGGAGTAGTGGCTCACGCCTATAATCCCAGCACTTTTGGAGGCCGAGGTAGGTGAGTCACTTGAGGTAAGGAGTTTGAGACCAGCCTGGCCAACATGGTGAAACCCTGTCTTTATTAAAAATATGAAAATTAGTCAGGCATGGTGGCATGGACCTGCAATCCCAGCTACTTAGGAGGCTGAGGCACAAGAATCACTTGAACCTGGGAGGAGGAGGTTGCAGTGAGCCAATATAAAAAACCCAACCCAAATAACAGAACAAGGATATGTCAAAAAAAAAAAAAAAAACAAAACAAAAAAAAAACAAAAAAAAAAACCAAACTTGACATAAATAGAAAGCAGCTATAAAAATGAACACAGTGAACATAGAATGTTATTCCCTTCTAGCTAAATTCTGTGTTACCTGCCCAGGCCTCTTTGTTGAAAGGGAAGGTTACAGGTGTCACAGACTTTTAAAAACATACTAGCATCAAATTAAGACTTTAGGATAATCATAAGAGAAAAACAAAGACACAAAAGAACAATTCTCCCCCTGTGTGACCAAGTGTTCTTTAAAGATGTGCCCACATAAACCTAGCGAGGCAGGAGACTAGGGTTTGGAGGCAGGGAATCTAAGGCCAACTCATGCTGACTGGATATTAGACCCTATTCTCTTTTCAACCCCTCCTTTTGCTGCGTGGCATTTGGAAAATGAAAGTGTCTCTGATTGGTCCCTTCCCACAACCAACTACACTGGTTGCAGGCTTACCCTTTCCCTTTCTCAATCAATCAGGTTGGTCGCTGGCCACTAGAGTGAACCAATGGGAAACCTCTAGAGGGTATTTAAACCCCAAAATTCTGTAACCAGTGCTCTTGAGCTCAGCCTACTCCCACCCTGTGGAGTGTACTCTCATTTCAAATAAATCCCTGCTTTGGCTGCTTTGCTTATGTGCTTTGTCCATTTCTTTGTTCAAAACACCAAGAACCTGGACAACTACCCTTAACTAGTAACACTCACTCCTATCACCTGTGCTACCTGGTGCAATCCCACCTACCACCCCATCTCATCCTGTAGGCAGCCAGAGATGTGTGTCACATGCTCTGGAAAATATGGATCCTGTGTATATCTATTACTCCATTTCCTCTAAGCTGACTAAAGAAACAAAGTCTTCTTTCTTATCTATCTCAGATGTGCTTCTCCCTCCAGGAGCCAATAGCCTTTCCTTTTTGGAGTTCTGGAGGCCTCTTTTTCTTTCCCCAGCTCTGTTTCTTTAATTCTGTGCCATAAGTAAGGGTGTTCCCTGTATTCAGTGTAAGCCCTCTGAGATAGTCTCTGTTTTCCTCTGAGTCATGTGTTTTTCTTCTTGATGATTTCTAGACTGAAACAAAATTGGGCAAACCTCATGCCTCAAGGAACACAAGGGCATCAACACCTCCGTAGCTGCAGAGAACATGTGAACGCAGTTGTCTTTTTGAAGTCATTTGAGAGGTGTGCAAGGTCCTCCCTGACAAATTCTTCCCAATGCTTGTCATCTCCATCATTTGAGATGCAGTTAACAGCACTGGGCTCTGAAGTTAGACTCTCTGAGTTTGAGCCATGGCTTTGCTGATGATCAGCTGTGTAACTCTGAGAAAGTTAATACGTCAGTGCCTCAGTTTACTTCTCTTTAAAATGGAGCTTGCCCTCAATAAACTAGGCATCAAAGGAACATACCTCAAAATAATGAAAGCCATCTATGACAAACCCACAGCCAACAATCATACTGAATAGGCAAAAGCTGAAAGCATTTTCCTTGAAAACTAGCACAAGATAAGAATGCCCTCTCTCACCACTTCTATTCAACAGAGTACTGGAAGTCCTGGCCAGAGCAATCATGCAGAAGGAAGAAATAAAAGGCATCCAAATACGAAGAAAGGAAGTCAAACTATCCCTATTTGCAGATGGCATGAATCTATACCTACCCATAGTCTCAGCACGAATGCTCCCTGATCTGATAACAATTTCAGCAAAGCTTCAGGATACAAAATCAGCATACAAATCAGTAGCCATGCTGTACACCAACAACAGTCAAGCCAAGAGCCAAATCGGGAACACAATCCTATTTACAATAGCCACAAAAATAATAAAATACCTAGAAACACAACTAACCAGAGAGGTTGAAAGTTTCCACAGTAATAATTACAAAACAATACTCAAATAAAATCAGTGATGACACAAAAAAATAGAGAAACATTTCATGCTCATGGATAGGAAGAATCAATATCATAAAAATCACCATATTTCCCAAAGCAATTTACAGGTTCAATGTTATACCTATCAAAGTACAAATGACATTTTTCACAGAATTAGAAAAATCTATTTTAAAATTCATATGAAACCAAAATAAAAGCCCAAATATCCAAAGCAATCCTAAATAACAACAACAAAACAGAGCCAGCGGCATCATGTTACCCAACTTCAAACTATGCTACAAGGCTACCAAAACAGCATAGTACTGGTACAAAAACAGAAACATAAACCAATGAAACAGAATAGAGTGTTTAGAAATCAGGCTGAACATCTACAACCATCTGATCTTTGACAAAACTGACAAAAACAAGCAATGGTGAAAATACTCCCTATTTAATAAATGGTGTTGGGATAAGTAGATGGCCATATGCAGAAGATTGAACCACCTTACACCACATACAAAATCAACTCAAGATGGATTAAAGATTTAAATGTAAAGCCTAAAACTATAAAAACCCTGGAAGGTAACCTAGGAAATACCATCCTAGACATAGGACCAGGCAGAGATTTCATGACAAAGATGCCGAAAACAATAGCAACAAAAACAAAATTGACAAGTGGGACCTAATTAAACTAAAGAGCCTCTGCACAGCAAAAGAAACTATCAACATAGTAAACAGACAAACTATAGAATGGGTGAAAATATTTGCAAACTGTGCATCCGACAAAAGTCTAATATCCAACATCTGTAAGAAACTCAGGGAGGAGAACATCATACTCTGGGGCCTTGGGGGTTGAGGGCTAGGGGAGGAATAGCAGGGGATGGTGGAATTGGAGAGGGATAGCATTAGGATAAATACCTAATGTAGATGACAGGGCGATGGATGCAGCAAACCACTACCATGGCATGTATATACCTATGTAACAAACCTGCACGATCTGCACATATACCCCAGAACTTAGAGTGTAATAAATAAATAAATAAATAATTGGGCAAAGAACATGACAGACACATTTTTCTTTTTTTGAGACAGGGTCTCACTATGTTGCCCAGGCTGAAGTATATTGACCTCCCTGGCTCAAGGAATCCTTCCACTTCAGCCTTCCAAGTAGCTGGGGCTACAGGGATGTGCCATCATGCCTGGCTAAGTTTTTGTACTTTTTGTAGAGATGAGGTTTTGCCATGTTGCCACGGTAGTCTCAAACTCCTGAGCTCAAGTGATCCACCCACCTCGGCTTTCTAACGTGCTGGGATTATAGGTGTGAGCCACTGTGACTGGTCTGAGCAGACACTTTTCAAAAGAAGACATACATGCAGCCAACAAGCATATGAAAAAAATTTCATCACCACTAAACATTAGAGAAATGCAAATGGAAACCACAATGAGACACCATCTCATACCAGTCAGTATGGCTATTAACAAAAAGTCAAAAAACTAACAGATGTTGGCAAAATTGCAGAGAAAAGGGAACATTTGTGCACTCCTGATGAGAGCATAAATTAGTTCAGCCATTGTGGTAAGCAGTGTGGCAATTCCTCAAAGAACTTAGAATTACCATTCAGCTACCCTATGATTGGGTATATACCCAAAGGAATAAAGACACATGGACACATGTTCCTCACAACACTATTCACAACAGCAAAGACATGGAATCAACTGAAACGCCCATCAATGGCAGACTGGGTAAAGAAAATGTGGTACATATACATCATGGAATACTATGCAGCCGTAAGAGAGCAAAATCATGTCTTGCAGCAACGTGGATGGAGCTGGAGGCCATTATCCTAAGCAAACTAACACAGAAATAGAAAACCAAATATCACATGTTCTCATTTATAAGCGGGAGCTAATCAACAAAAACTTGTGAACACTAGGGGAAAAAACAGAAACTTCAGCCTAGTGGAGGGTGAAAGTTGGCAGGAGGGTGAGAAGGAGAAAAAATATCTATTGATATTATGCTTATTACCTGGGTTATGAAATAGTCTGTACACCATATTCCCATGACATATAGTTCATCTGTGTAACAATCCTGACGCACCCCTGAAGCTAAAATAAAAATTAAAAGAAAAATAAATATATAAATAAAATGAAACTTGCACTAGTACCCACCTCATAGGGTTGTTAATAAGTTTCAAATAAGTTAATTCACAAAGGCACATAGAAAATAGTGCACAAGCAATGAGTGTGAACAGTAACAATGACCATCCTGATGTATTCTTCAGGGACACATTTCCTGATTATATATATGTTTTTGCTTGGAGTAGAGGAGAAGAGGACAGAAACTATTTCATCCAGGAAAGGAGCATAGGAATTAAAAAATTGATTCCTAAATTCCATTCCTATCTATGTGACAAGACGTATTTTGGGGGCCTTGTGCTTTAGTCTGTCTTGCTATATGAGTGAAAAACATATTACTACTCATAACTTTGAATACTTGTCAAGCCAGTTCTCCCAGCACCTTGTGAGAGAGTTCTTGATAATTAGCTCTGTTTTATAGACAAGTATGTTGAGATTCAAAAAGAAAAGTGGCTTATCCAAGAATTAGCCAGATTAAAAGATAGGGGCTAGGTTACTCAGGATCTTTTTCTCTTTTGCTTATTTCAAAGGCTGTAATATATGTAATACAGATCTAGAAAATAAAATTTAAAAAAAAGATGAAAATCTACACGTAAGAGGATGGTGAAAGACAGGAAAATTTTACCCAATCAGAGTTTTGTCTACCACTTACATGTTCATGAGGTCTAAAGCTGTCTCTCATGTATATATGTATGAATACATGTATGTATAATTTCAACTTCTATTTTCGATTCATGGGGTATGTGTGTAGGTTTATTACACGAGTATATTGCATGATGCTGAGATTTTGGTAAAATTGATTCCATCATCCAAGTAATAAGCATAGTGGCCAACAGTTTTTCAACATTTGCCCTCTCCCTCCCTCTTCCCTCTAACAGTCTCCTGTGTCTATTCTTGTCGTCTTTGTGTCCATGAAAACCCAACGTTTAGTTCCCACTTAGAAGTGAAAATAGGCAGTATTTGGTTTTCTGTTTTTGTGTTAATTCACTTAGGATAATGGCCTCCAGCTCCACCCATGTTGCTGCAAAAGTCTTGATTTTGTTCTTTTTTATGGCTGCATAGTATTCCATGGTATATATGTACCACGTTTTCTTTATCCAATTCACCACTGGTAAGGACATAGATTAATTCCGTGTCTTTGCTATTGTGAATAATGCTGTGATTAACATATGAATGCATATGGATTTTTGGAAGAACAACTCATTTTCTTTTGGAGATTGTGTTAGTCTATTCTTGTACTGCTATAAAGAAATACTGGAGACTCGTTAATTTATAAAGAAAAGCAGTTTAATTGGCCCGCAGTTCCACAGGCCACACAGGAAGCATGATGCTGGCATCTGCTCAGTTTCTGCTGAGTCCTCAGGGAGCTTATAATCATGGCAGAAGGTGAAGGAGGAGCAGGCATGTCACATGGTCAGAACCAGGGCAAGGAGTTGGGCAAGATGCCACACACTTTTAAACGACCAGATCTCATGAGAACTCACTCACTATCCTGAAGACTGCACCAAGGGGATGGTACTGAACAATCCATGAGAAATCTGTCCCCATGATCCAGTCACCTCCCACCAGGCCCCACCTCCAGCATTGGAGATTACAATTTAACATGAGATTTTGATGGGGACACAGATCCAAACAATGTTAGATATATACCCAGTAATGGGATTGGTGGGTTGAATTGTAGTTCTGTTTTAAGTCCTTTGAGAGGTCTCAAAATTGCTTTCCACAATGGCTGAGCTAATTTACATTTCCACTAATAGTATGTAAGTGTTCCCTTTTCTCTGCAGTCTTGCCAGCATCTGATTTTTTTAATGTTATTTTTTAATAGTAGACGTTCTGATGATGTAATATTTGATTGTGGTTTTGATTTGCATTTCTCTAATGATTAGGATGTTGAACATTTTTCCATATTTGCTGGCCGAGTGTATGTCATCTTTTGGGAAATGTCTATTCATGTCTTTTGCCACTTTTAATGAGGTTGTTTCTGATAAAGCTATGTTTCTAAGTCACACCTTATTCCTGAAACTTAGATTTTTATATCCAGCTACCTTTTGCATTACCACTTGCCTTTCAGTTTGGCAATATGATTTCCTTTGAAAAATAGAATGTTAGAAAACATGACACTGAATATACAATCATGTCATCTGCGAATAGAGACAATTTGACTTCCTCTCTTTCTATTTGAATATCCTTTATTTCTTTCTCTTGCCTGATTGCCCTGGCTAGAGCTTCCAATGCTATATTGAATAGGAGTGGTGAAAGAGGGCATCCTTTTCTAGTGCCAGATTTCAAAGGGAATGCTTCCAGTTTTTTCCCGTTCAGTATGATATTGGCTGTGGGTTTGTCAAAAATAGCTTTTTTATTTTGTGATACATACCATCGATTCCCAGTTTATTGAGGGCTTTTAACATAAAGGGCTGTTGAATTTTGTCGAAGGCCTTTTCTGCATCTATTGAGATAATCATGTGGTTTTTGTCTTTGGTTCTGTTTATGTGATGGATTACATTTATAGACTTGTGTATGTTGAACCAGACCTGTATCCCTGGAATGAGGCCTACTTGATCATGATGAATAAGCTTTTTGATTTGCTGTTGCATTCTGTTTGCCAGTATTTAATTGAAGATTTTTGTGTCAATGTTCATCATGGATATTGTCCTGAAGTTTTCTTTTTTAGTTGTGTCTCTGCCCTGTTTTGGTATTAGGATGATGTTGATCTCATAAAATGAGTTGGGGAGTAGTTCCTCTTTTTGTATTGTTTGGAATGGTTTCAGTCTGGTAGAATTTGGCTGTAAGCCTGTCTGGACCTGGGCTTTTTTTAGTTGGTAGGCTATTAATTGCTGCCTCAACTTCAGCCCTTGTTATTGGTCTATTCAGGGATTCAACTTCTTACTGGTTTAGTCTTGAGAGAGTGCAAGTGTCCAGGAATTTATCCATTTCTTCCAGATTTATTGGTTTGTGTGCATTGAGTTGTTTGTATTAATGTCTGATGGTAGTTTGTATTTCTGTGGAATTGGTGGTGATGTCCCCTTTATCATTTTTTATTGCATCTATTTAATTCTTCTCTCTTTTCTTTTGTATTAGTCTGGCTAGTGTTCTATCTATTTTGTTGATCTTTTCAAAAAACCAAAACTGGAAAAAAACACTTCAAACTTCATATGGAACCAAAAGAGAGCCTGCATAGCCAAAACAATCCTAAGCTAAAATAACAAAGCCGGAAGTATCATGCTGCCTGACTTAAAACTATACTACAAGGCCACAGTAATCAAAACAGCATGGTACTGGTATCAAAACAGAGATATAGACCAATGGAACAGAATAGAGGCCTCAGAAGCAACACCACACATCTAAAATCATCTGATCTTTGACAACCTGAGAAAAACAAGCAGTGGGAAAAGGATTCCCTGTTTAATAAATTGTGCTGGGAAAACAGGCTAGCCATGTGCAGAAAGCAGAAGCTAGACCCCTTCCTGACACCTTACACTAAAATTAACTCCAGATGGATTAAAGATCTAAACATAAGACCTAACACCATAAAAACCCTAGAAGAAAACCTAGGCAAAACCATTCAGGAAATAGGCATAGGCAAGGACTTCATGGCTAAAATGCCAAAAGTATTGGCAACAAAAGCCAAAATAGACAAATGGGATCTAATTAAACTCCAGAGCTTCTGTGCAGCAAGGGAAACAATCATTATAGTGAACCGGCAACCAACAGAATGGGAAAAAATTTTTGCAATCTACCCATCTGACAAAGGGCTAATATCCAGAATCTGCAAAGAACTAAAACAGATTTACAAGAAAAAAACAAACAAACAAACCCATTCAAAAGTGGGTGGAAGATATGAACAGACACTTTACAAAAGAAGACATATATGAGGCCAACAAACATATGAAAAAATGCTCATAATCAGTGGTCATTAGAGAAATGCAACTCAAAATCACACTGAGAGACCATCTCACACCAGTTAGAATGGCGACCATTAAAAAATCTGGAGACAACAGATGCTGGCGAGGATGTGGAGAAATAGGAACATTTTTACATGGTTTGTGGGAGTGTAAATTAGTTCAACCATTGTGGAAGATAGTGTGGCAATTCCTCAGGGACCTAGAAATGAAGTACCATTTGACCCCAGCAATTGCATTACTGGGTATATACCCAAAGAATTATAAATTGTTATATTGTAAAGACACATGCACATGTGTGTTCATTGTGGCACTGTTTACAATAGCAAAGACCTGGAACCAACCAAAATGTCCATCATCGATAGACTGGATAAAGAAAGTGGCACATATACACCATGGAATACTACACAGCCATAAAAAATGATAAGTTCATGTCCTTCATAGGGACATGGATGAATCTGGAAATCATCATTCTCAGCAAACTGACATAAGAACAGAAAACCAAACACCATATGTTATCACTCATAGGCGGGTGTTGAACAATTAGAATGTGTGGACACAGGGAGGGGAGCATCACACACTGCGGTCAGTAGTGGAGGACTAGGGGAGGGACAGTGGGGGTGGGGAGGGTGGGGAGGGATGTTGAGGGGAGAAATACCAGATATAGGTGATGGGGAGATGAAATCAGCAAACCACCTTGCCATGTATGTACCTATGCAACAATCCTGCATGATCTGCACATGTACCCCAGAACCTAAATTACAATTAAAAAAATAAAAAGAAAACATGACACAAGCAAGGTCTTGGAATATGCTTTCTCTACTGCCATGGCCATGAGAAGAACATGCCCAGCTAATCTGCTGACCGAGGGAAGATGAGAGACACCTGGAGCAGACCTAGACCCACAGAGCTGCAACTAAAGCGGTGCTCCTTATGTTGACCCAGATTGGTAACAATCAATGATGAGTATTTTAAGCCACAGAGATTTTATGTTTATTTTTATGCAGCACTTTTGTGGTGATAGATGATTGCTACAAGATTACAACATGTATTCTTTACTTGCTAACTCTAATGTTAATTGGTACTTAGACAAAGCAAGCAAGCATCTTGGAACTTTTTATCAACATTTAAATCTCACTTAAATTATACACTATTATTGATGTTTATTTTTATTCTCTATTTAATTCAGTCGGTGTTGACGTGGAGTTAAACATGTTTACCATTTTCATCACTTCAAATTTTCCCTTGAATCTTCGATCTTCTTTTTCTTTTTCCTAAAGAATGCCCTTTAATAGCTTCAGTGGGCATCTGCTGGTGACAAATTCCTTCAGGTTTTTGTTGTTGTCTTCTAAAACTGTTTTGCTTTCATTTTTAAAGACATATTAGCAGGGTATAGATTACTTGTTTTGATTTGTTTTCATTTTTAACACATTGAGGACAGTATTTCGTTGCATTCTGGATTCTTATGTTCCTGTATTCTTGGTGAAAATCACTTGTCTTTCTTATTTTTGCTTTTTTTTCTTTTTTCTTTTTTTTGGAGACAGGGTCTTTACTGTCCAGGATGGAGTACAGTGGTGCAATCTTGGCTCATTGCAACCTCTGTCTCCTGGATTCAAGTGATTTTCTCCTGCCTCAGTCTCTCGGCTAAGTAGCTGGGATTACACCTGCTTTTTAAATTTTTTAAATTTTTTAAATTTTATTTATTTATTTTTTATTTTTAGTAGAGACAGGGTTTCACCATGTTGGTCATAATGGCCTTGAACTCCTGACCTTAAATGATCTGCCTGCTTCAGCCTCCCAAAGTGTTATTCTTGGTTTTTGAAGGTATCTTGTGGGTTTTTTCATCTAATGGTAAGAGTTTTCTCTTCATGTTTGGATTTTCCTACATGGGGGTTTCTATTCCCTTATTCTGATTGTGATTCTTTGGAATTCTTAACTCTGTGGTTTGACATGCTTTATCGGTCTTGGGAAATTCTTAGTACTTTCCTCTTCAAATATTTCTTCTGACCTGTGTCTTCTCCTGCCTTCCTGAAAGTCTACTTCAACGTAGGACTTTCCCTCTGTCATGTTTTTCACCTGTTGTTTTTCATACTGCTTCTGGAGAATTTTAGATATGCCTTCCAATTTACTGTTTTTCTCTTTAATTATCTCTACTGTGATACTAACTCCTCCACTGAGTTATAGTTATCTTGTGTTTTGGTTCTAGAATTTCTATTTGACTGTTTCTCAAAGATGCTAGTCAGTTCTTACAGTTCTCAGTAGAAATTTTCAATCCTCTTTCCCCTCCCTTCTACATATTAAGCATTGTTTCTTAAAATATACATGAGGTAGCTCTAATATCTGGAGACTCCTGGAGACATGCTTCTATTACTTGTTGTTTCTGCTGGCTCTTGTTCATGTTGTCCTGTTGCTCTTATTGTCTTTATTGTATGACTAATACTGAATATTATATTATTTTGAAGCCTAGCATGATGTTATGCTCTTTTAGAGAGAAATTTAATTTACCTGGATGTACTAGTTATCTGGGGTAACCTTAATTCAGTTGTAGAACTTGCCATTTTCTGGTCCACCCAGATTATTCAAAGTTAACCTGAAGCCACTAGAAGGCTCAGTTTCTCTTTACTTTTATGCATACAATTTGTTTTGGAATCTCGGTCAAAAATGAAGTTGGGGGATTGACCAGAGCACTTACACCTGGCAGGTATATACCCCAACTATTGCTCCAATTGCCAGGAGGCTGTCAAAAGTGGCGCTTGCCATCACTGTCTATTCCAGTTTTGCAAATGCCCTGAAGTCAAAGGTTACTCCAAATGTCTGACTCACATCTTTGGATTTCCTTTTCCAGTATATTGGTCCAGTGATTTCTCATGGCTTTACTATCTCTGGTGCCTTTAAACAGACATTTTTACATCTCATCCAGATTTTCTGACTGTCCTCAGCAGGAGGCTTTGTTTGAATTATTTTGCTGCTAATACTAGGAGACTCTCCTTGCAATAAGTGGGAACCAAACTCTCCTACATTTTCTCTATAACCTAGTATTTCTTTCTTTCTTGGATACTGTTTAACTCCCCACACCAATCAGTGGCTAGAACGTTTTTCATCTTTTTAATTTAAAACACGTGTTAGAAGATCTCAGTGGGCAGAATATAGAAGGGAAGTAACAAAGGTGATGAAGACTAACTATTCAGAGTTTTGGCCAATGTTAGTGCTAGTAATATGGTAACCAAATACATTTTTCAAACGATTACTTCTGCCTTTGTATACAATGCTTTGTTTACAACATTCATTAGACATGGTTCTTGAGCAAGTCACACAAATTAAACCTCAGATATCACTTCTGTAAAATACAGGAGGGAAAAAGATTAATTTGGTAACATCTGGCTCTAAATTGTAAGCACCACAGCATAAGAGCAGAAGCCTCCTAGAGGACCTTGTGCAATTCTCTGTACATGGTGATGCCCTAATAAGTATTTGTTGAGTAAGGAATGAATGTCATACTATCTAAGTGAATTTTTTTCTGGTTTATTATTCTCTTTGAGAACTGGCAGGCCATAACTCCTGGGCCACCTACATGAGATTATTAACAGAATTGTTTACAATTGTCCTCCATAATAACAATGAGAATTGTAATAAGTAAAGGCATGTATTGCAAGTAGACAATAAAACAGGAATTTCTTATCATTTTTTAGAATGTAAGGTCCTATTGCATACTAGTGTTTTTGCAGTCCAATTTTGTTTGCGCTAACTGGAAATATGATGTGAGATTCATTGTGTCTAAACTTACATTACTTATATTACTAAGTGCTTAAAGTGCTTAATAGACTGAAATGGACACTTGGTAATAAAAAGCCTTTAATGAGAAGGTGAAGATAGTATTGTAGGAAGCAGAAAAAACTCTAATTAGAGTGAACCAAGTCACACATACATATGCCCACACAGATACACTCCGCAAAAGAAATCATTTTTTGGCTTCAGGTCTCAACTGCAACATTTGGTATAAGCTTGTAGCAAATCCCAGGAGGGAAATGCCAATCCAGGAATTCATTTGTCCATGAGTCCTCTAAGACCACATATCCACAACATTATTTGGCTGAAATTGGTTTAAGAGGGTGGCTGGAAAATGAAAATGATTCCAATCTACAAGTGAAGGTTTGGCTTCAAATTTGCTAACATTAATTTTGAGACTTTCACTCCTTGGCTATTTCTGGCTACAGTGATTTGAGACACTGTGGAGCTCAACAAAGTGACCACAGTAGACAATCACCTTTCTTTCTAATGAAGGGACAGGCTCACATCTGCTCCCTTGTGTAAGATGAAATCCTTCATTGCTCCACAAGGGAAGGTTCTGACTCAGGTTTTAGGGTTATTATTTTAAAAACTGATCGGTGAGGTTGTCTTTTCAATTCAGTTTAAGAGACATAAGCAAAGTTTAATTCTCACTCTTGGTTCACAATCTTGTTGGGGAGTCAGACACGGCTATAGCAACTAAAAGTGCTAAAATTGGGGTATAAAATGGCATGAACAAAAGGGGACAGGGAAGATGAACTCCAGCTAGGTGGGATTAAGAAAAATATCTTCAAGATGTGTGTTCTCACTTCCTTGTTAGTATGACTTAGTATGCTTTTAAAATGGGAGAACTTGATTCAATTTCATATGCTTTTGGTTCATTGTTGCCATATGTCAATAGGACTATTCTTACTCCTAAAAAAAATCTGAATTCTTACGCCTCACTCCCTCTCTCTTTATACCTAACCAAAGCTTCGTGTCTCTGCTTGAGTGTTGGACACACTTTCTTGGAACACAATCTTCTTATTTCATTATTTAAGAAGAATGAGGAAGAAACATCATAAAATTAATTTTCACCATGAGATACATACTCATTATCACCGAGTCACAGGCATTGACACATAGCTCGTAAAAATAGAAAGGGGGCATAGTTGTCTGTAGAGAGATGTGGTCCAGATCTTTGTATTCGGTGGTATACATTAATGTTTACAAAACTTTCTATAACTATTCAAGACCACATTGTTCTCTCCTTTCTAGAAAAGCCTATTGTATAAATTGCAATGTGAAAACTAGTATAGGGAACACATAAATGAAGAGCCATGTAAATACAGAAAAAGAAACAACTTAATTCTTTCTGGGGCATTTATAAAACAGTTCTTAGGGCACTTGGGCCTTGAAGGATGTATTGGGTTTTCCCAGGGTGGAAGGAAAAAGGTTACCTTATACAGGGGAAGCAATGAGTATAATCTCCATGGTTGCTCTGCGTATGTCCTAAATCTCATGACCTTTTGAGCTCTTTACCATTCCTTATGATCGTGCTTGGGGGCTTAATAAATGATTGTCCATGCTCACAATTGGTTTTACATAGATGGGCACACCTTGCCTCATCAGTTACTGTCCCTTGGACTGTCTGCTAGAAGAGCTGGGCCATCTGCTCTGACAGACATTACTCACATAACGTCAATGATGCCAAAGGCTTTTTCTTTCTCCTTTGGCCTACTTAGTCTTCCACAAACCACGATTTCCTCCCCTTCCTTACTGTGTTATGATAAGCACTCTTCGTTTTCTCTCTTCTCTCTTTCTGTCCTGCAGTGTTTCCTCTGCTTTTAGGAAAGCACTTAGTGGTGGAGCTGATTTCTGAGTTATTGTGCTCCTAAGTCCTCCAGCAATTCATATGCATCTGTTTATTAAGGTTAAATGAGTTCAACTGATATTATAAAACCTTGATTAATGGGAACATATGAGTAATGCTTCTGGTTAATTGAATTTTCAAGTTAACTGAGGGTTAAATGAGATATTTAATAAAATTGCCAAAGCACTTATCTTTCTCTATTTTACGGCACTGATCACATTCTACCTTGCCTGGGCACTTGCAAAGTTTATGTCTCATCTTTCTTAATAGACTGTGAACTTTCTGAGGGTAGAGTCTGGCTATATATTTGTCTATAATTCAACAAATCTCATTTTTTAAGACAACGATAAAATCTTCAATATTATCATCATCATTGTCATTGTGTTATGGCTAATAGCATGGACTGTGGCCAGACAGCCTGAGCTTGAATAGTGCCTCTGCCGTTTGGTGGTTCTATGGGCTTGGGTAAGTTATTTACTCTCTTAGTGCCTCAGTTTCATCATCCATGCAATGGGAATAATAATAGTGATTACCACACAAAGCTGTTATGAGGATTAAATTGAATCACTATTTACAAAGTGCTTAGTAATAATTGAGTGCTTAGTAATAATTAATTGACAAAGTGCTTAATAATAAAGGCCTTACTAATTGCTTAATGTGTATAGTCCCATCTGACCTCAATGGAAGAAAGCTATTAATCACCCCATTTTACACATGAGGAAAGTAGAATGCAGAGGTGTTAACTCACTCAAGGTCACACAGCTAATAAGAAATAGAGTAAGCATTGGATCAAGGAGGTTTAACTTGACAACCTACACTCTTAACATCATGCTCTTCTAAAATATTTTGTTATCTACATAATGTTCATATTCTTAGATCTGCCCAGTTTGGGAAAAACATGTACTGCTAATATTACACATCCGACACAGTTGGTAACTGAGCAAACTAGGTGGACAGGGGCTTCATCATGACCCTGAACTGTGTTTTCAAGACTTTTACAGTAGTGAGATGAAACCACAGTGAATCATCCATTAGCCCTTCAAAATAAGCACATCACTTCCATTCGAATATCATTGGCTAAAACAAGTCACATGGCCTAACTTCAAAGGGAGTAGGAAAGTGGAGCCTTAACATGACTCAAGAGGCAGAGAGCTAGAAATACTCCATGAATATCAATATCTACCATACCCAAGGACGCTCAAATATTAGTGGGCAAATCCTACGCACTACAATGCTGTATGGACAGGTGTACAAAGTACAAGAAGTTAAGTTCTTACTCTAAAGAAGAGTTTCTCAATCTTGGCACTCTTCACACACTGAACCAGATAATTATTTCTTGTGGGATGCTGTTTTCTGCATGGTAGGCTGTTTAGCAACATCCTTGACCTTGTTCATTAAATGTCAGTAGCACCTTTCCTTCCTCAGTTGTGATGATCAAAAATGTTTCTAGTCTTTTGCCAAATATCTCCTGGAAGGCAAAATCACCTCCAGTTGAGAACCACTACTTTAAAGTGACCTCATCTGTATCCACAGACTATTCAGTCTTAGGGAGATTCTGGCTAAACTATGACTGCATTTTGTAATTAGGAACTTGTAGATTTTGCAGATTAGAAAACAGCTTCAGAGGCTCAGTGGCTTGCAGAAAGTCTTGGGTTTTGAGTTGGCACAATAACTTACATCCCTGGAATCTCAGTATTCTTTTTGCTGTACTATATTTTCCAAACTCTGTTTTTTTAAAAAAGGTTTCCTACAGTGACTATATGCTCTGCAAAGTTCTTCAGTGAGTCTATCTCAAATTGTCAGCCCCTATAATTTTCAGCCTATTCATTTTTCTCGGCCCTCTGTGGAAGTAGGGAACAGCTGGTCATCATGTTCCGTGTAATAACTTTTCATATATTTGAAGACTGTTATTAAACCATCCCCAAGCTTCTCTTTGCTGGGTAATTGTTATGATCAAATATGCGTCAGAAATTGCACAACGTCTGGGAAAAAATAGTCTTCAAACTAATGTTTGTGTATTAAAATTGAAGAAAAACAATTTTTGACTGAAAATATCAACTGAGAAATGAGGCTAAAATTTGAGACTGTGCGGTTTAGTTTTCACAATTTTTCTTTCTTTCTCTCTTTTTTGGGTTTAGTATGGTGATTGTAGCTGACCTGAAAATGTTAATTTATTACTGTGAAAATTAATGCCCTAATTAAGATTTTATGGTACATCTTAATGGTATTTTAATGGAAATCCAATGATGACAAGATAGTCTCTGCTTGTCTCATCTCAGGACATGACTAGATATAATCCAATTAACAGCACTGGCACTGATGAGAAGCCCTGGCTTAGAACAAGACCTTCTCCTTATAATATAGAACTTGGATGATCACTGATAAAAACTACCATTTTTTCTATGCTCTCCATTCACCAGGCCAGATGCTAAAAGAGATTTATAAAAACTATCTCTTTTAATCTGATTAACTCCAAGAGGAAGTTGCTATTATTATTGCTATTTTACAGAATTAGAAATTTTAGATCAGAGAGGTTAAGTAAGTTGCATATCACAAAGCTTACAAGTAGTAGGTTTGGATTGGAATTGGAAACCAGGCAGTCTACCTTTGGAGCCCATGGTCTTAACTATAATTACACATGGCTTCTGTGTAAGCAGGAGCTGTGTCTTACTATTTTTTGTATGTTCAGTGTCTAGCTCCTAGTGTCAGTTCTCAGAACTATTTATTGAATGAATAAACAAATGGCGAATAGTAGAGCAGAAATGTGGGACAGCAATATGGGTTGTGGTTCAGAACGTTGTGTAACCATTTTTTGTTCAGGCATTGCTGTCTTATCTCACCCTGCCTATCCTAGCCCAGAATGGGCTAAATGCCTTAATTAGCATTCCAGATTAACTAGTGTGTCTTTACCTGTGCCCTGACCTCAGTGTGTTATAATGGTCTATTTACGTGCCTGTATCTTCTGCTAGAGCAATGATTCTCAATTAGGGATAAGTTTGCTCTCCAAGGGACATTTGGTAATGTCTCCAGACATTTTTGATTGTCACTGGGGGATGTCACTGGCATCTAGTAGGTAGAGCCAGGAATGCTGCTAAACATGGTGTAACACATAGGACAGGCACCACAACAATTATCCAGTCCAAAATGCCAATAGTTTCAAAATAGAGTAGTCCTGTTCACAAAAGCATTCTTGTGTTCAGGATCATCTCTGGGTCCTAATGCCAGGCATAGAGTCTGACATATTAGTAAGGCTCAGCATACACAAATCAAAGTGGAGAGTGAATGAATGCATGAATGGATGATGGAGTCAGTGCATTACAGCGACTGAATTCTGTTTTTTTGTAGAGCACAAGCACCGGAAGCCCAGGTACTAGAAGAACTACTATCAATTAATGTTGGACTCCACCAGGCTAGCAGGATATAGAAATGATGAATTCAAATGTAGCCCACAGGCAGTTGGCATAAGGAAAGCATAGTGGGATACTACTTTGATATATTAATCTGTTTCTCTCTTTTGCTTTCTTTTATCTTGTTGCCTTTCTCCCATTTACAGAGCAGTTAGTTATATATTCTATAACTCCTACCCTCAAGGAAGAGAGTGGGGCAACAGCAACACAAAATATAAGAATACAATTTCTAGCTTTGGAGTTTCAAAAGCTAAGCTTCAAGTATAAAATTAAAAGACCTGGAAAAATACAGATAGTCATATCCAGTTTCTCTGTCCCTGAGACTAAATAAAACACTATAGCGAGGAAGGGAGGGAAAATCAGAGTGGGGGAAAAGAGACTTGGTCCATAGCGGGTTCCAGAGAAGGGGACTTACATTCTTTTCCCTTCTTCTGAGTTTGGGGCTGGAGGTAGAAAGAGCAACCCTAGAGGGACCTAAGGAAACTGAGAATAAGAATGTGCTTCCCCCACCTCTGGATAAGCCACAGATAGTAGTTCAGATCCCAGGCTTCCCTTGTACCTGGAATGCTGCAGGAATAAAGCTGCAGAATGACTGTATGGAGCATCTGGGTAAGACCACCAACCTTCCCAGCCCTTGGAGTGCCAGAGTTGTGGCCTTGTCACTCCAAGGTGTGACCGGTTAGCAGAGCCAGATCTTTGGCATCCCTGAGATTAGGGAGACGCGGAGACAACAGTTACTGAGACTGGATTAGAATGAAGTTATCTCAGAAGATGCCAGTGTGGACAGATGATAGTGTCCATTACCAGTTCCTCCTCAATTATGTCACAGCCCCGTGTAACCCTGGACAAAAAGAGGGATGGGATGATTCTAAATTGAATGAGTTCAGCTTCTATCACAGAGAAAGAAAGCTCAGAATCGAAATTCAATTCAAGAAAAAATGTAGTTATATTTCTTGCATATCTAATCTTGTGTACTCACTACAGAAGTTTATCAGATGGTAACAGCATCCCAGCAAGAAGTCTGAAGTTAGGGGCATCCCTAAATGGGTTACTGATAAGAGCAAAAGATAACTACAGTATTGAGGGAGTGGCATATAATGGAAGTTATCAACTCAGAACCTCAGTCCCTGGGAGCAAAGCAGGATTCCTGCCATTAGCACTGTATTGCAAGGAACAGACAGGGTCTGGGAAGTGAATGGAGTTGTTTAATTCCCCAAATAGGGCACAAGGTTGGGCTGAATCAGCAATGGCTGAGAACTGATGTTACACTCTGAGCATTGGATGGGAACTTCCTAAAGATCTTCCTTCAAAAGTCAACCTTGGCTATCACAAATGAAAGGGGCAGAGTATACGTGGCCTCAGTCCCGGAGAAGAAGGAGTATAAGCCTGAGAATAGTTGTCTAAATGATTTAGTTTTTGACAAATGAATCTTTTAAAAACAGACGTTGTGAATTACTAGATCAAAGTAGTGTCCACAGTACTCAAATTACATTTCAAAAATCTTGATGATTTTAATGTAAGTATTGTGGTCAAATATTAATTTTTCTGTCAAGCATTTTTGCTGCTTATTAATCTGACACTTTTTGGGGGCCTCTATTTGGAAGAAATAATGACTGGAAAAGTAATTCTGGGGTCTTTTTGGGCTTATCAATTAAAAAGCCATCTTTTTCCTCTACTTGTTTTTTTGGAGATGGAGTCTTGCTCTGTCACCAGGCTGGAGTGCAATGTCCCAATCTCAGCTCACTACAATCTCCTCCTCCCGGGTTCACATGATTCTCCTGCCTCAGCCTCCTGAGTAGTTGGGACTACAGGCACATGCCACTATGCCAAGCTAATTTTTGTATTTTTAGTAGAGATGGGGTTTCACCATATTGGCTAGGATGGTCTTGATCTCCTGACCTCATGATCTGCCCACCTCAGACTCCCAAAGTGCTTGGATTACAGGCGTGAGCCACCACACCTGGCCTCATCTACTTTTTTAAAAAAGTATATATGTTAGATTGCATGACAACATTCTTGGGTTTCTGGAGGTGTCAAGGAAGTTTCTTTCTCAGTGGTGTGTCCTTTGCAAGTCCATAAAAGTTGGTCTCTCTCAACTCTCTAGGCTCACCTCCTGACCTCCATCTCTTATTGTCTTCTCCATTGCATTGTCCTTAATGAGTTCTCTGACTACTGTGGTGAGCTGAGCCATGGACCCACAAAATAGAAGTCTACATGAATCCTCAGAACATGAGCCTCTTTGGACTAAGAGTCTTTGTAATTAGGGTAAGGATCCCACAATGAGATGAGATCATCCTGAATTAGAGTGGGACCCTAAATCCAGTGACAGGTGTCCTTATAGGAGACAGAAAAGTAGAAGATACAGAGACATGCAGAGCAGAAGGCCATGTGAAGGTGGAGGCAGCCACTAGATCAATCAGTCAAGGCTTGCCATAAGTGACCAGAAGCTAGGAGTGAGACAGAATGGGTTCTCCCTCAGTGCCTCCAGAGGAAACAACCCCACTCACATTTGTATATTTGTATTGCAGACTTCTGGCCCCTAGAACTATGAAATGATAAATGTCTGTTGTTTCAAATCACCCACTTAGTGATAACTTGTTACAATATTTGTGTTTTTGTGCCTTGTGTATTTCACTTAGCATAGTGTTTTCAAGTTTCATCCATGTTGTAGTATGTGTCAGAATTCCATTCCTTTCTAAGTGAAGCACAAAGCTACTCCAAGTTCTTTGATCATGGTGTGCTTTTCCTTCTCTGGCCCACACACATACCATCTCCTCTTCAGTTATACTATCTACCTATTCATTCCCGCTTCACTGATTTTTGGTCAGCATTTGACAAATTTCCTGCAAAGAACTTGGTAAATATTTTAGGTATTTTGAGCTATATGGTGTCTGTCACAACTACCCAACCCTAGTGTTATATCATGAAAGTATCCATAAATAATATATAAACAAATGGGCATGGTTGTGTTTCAATAAAACTTTATTTATAAAAACAAGCCGTTGGCTGAATTTGCCTGTTGGATATAGTTTGCTGACCACTGCTTTTGGTTATTTTTCAGATCTCAGCTTAAACATCGTTTTCTTGGAGACTTTCCCTAACTTCTTAGATAAGATCTCTCATACTGTATCTTTAGAGGCCTTATGCTACTTTGATTACTTATTGTGCCCATGTTTGTTTAATGGTTGGTTTCTTATCAAACTGAGAGCTCCATGTGATCAGAGATTGTGTCAGGGTTTGCTCATCACTGGAGTCCCAGTACCTGACACAGTCAGGTAATGTAGTTGTACTCAGCAATTATTTTACAAACCCATGAATAATTAACATTAGCATGAATCTTGGGCTTCCACAGGTAAAATGTCATTGCTGAAATTGGGTTAAAAAATATGCAGCTAGCGGTTTCTTAAAAAGTTAAACCAAAAATTACTGTATGGTCCAGCAGTTCCACTTCTGGGTGTATATCCAAAAGAATTGAAAGCAGGCACTAAAGCAGATACATGCACAATCATATTCCTAGGAGCATTATTCACAATAGGCAAAAATGGAAACAACTCAGATTTCTATCAGTTGATGGATGGATAAACAAAATGTGATAGTGTGCACATACAACGAAACATCGTTTCCTTAGAAAGGAATGAAATTCTAACACATACTACAACATGGATGATACCTGAAAACACTATGCTAAGTGAAATAAACCAGGCACAAAAGAGACAAAGAATATATGGTTCCACTTATGTGAAATACCTAGAAAAAGAAAATTCATAAGTAGAAAAAGTAATCATGGTTACAAGGTTCTGGGAGAAAGGGAGAATAGAGTGTTATTGTTTAATGGATGTGAAGTTATTGTTTGAGGTGATATTGGTGATAGTTCCACAATATTGTGGATGTATTCAATGCCATTGGATTGTATACCTAAAAATAGTTAAATGGTAAAGATAACTTTAAAATGGCAGGGATTAATCAGATTGAATATGGGAAGAAAGTAGGTCAGAATAGAATAGAACAGATGAGAGTAAAATCATAGGATGCTATTGCCGGAAAGGACCTCAGAGATAAGTTGTTTCAGTAGTTGCCCTCTTCTCTCATTTTACGGAGAAATGAAAACAAAACAAAACAAAACAAAACAAACAGAAAACCACGAATGCGGTTCTGTGGAAAGCAAAGTAGGTTTCAAAAGCCCTGGATTCAAGCCCAACTGGACCACTGTTTACTCAGCATCCTTAGACACATCCTTGGCCCATATGTCTGAAATTTGTGATTCTAAAATCTCTGGTTGGTCTCTTCTCTCGGTCTTTGGTTTCAATCAGGGTTTCCTTCCTGGTGATCTGGGCAAGCCGTTTATTGGCTTTTATGAAGGAGTTTTTCTGAGTTTTGGCTAACCTTGTTGATTACTTCCCTGTGCCTGGTCTGCAAGCTCATTCCAATTTCTATGCAGTTTTGCATGAAGATATCTTCATTAAAAACACCTGCTTGGCTTTGCTTTGCTTCACAGTGTGTTTCAATTCATTTTCATGGGCAGAGGCAGCCAGCTCCAATGGATAATCTGGCATCTACTTTAAACTCTGTCTCATGCCCACCTTACAACATTATGACAGTCAATTGACTTCTTGGGACAACAATTTTCCTAAGATGAATGACAATAACATTTGTTGCTTTTTTTGTTAATTTATCAAACTTTTGTGAGTATCAAATTGTAAGAATCTACTTAGTTGACTCACAGCAAAATGGTAAAAACCAGCGATTACATCTGTTTGGTATTTTTCTACAGAGTGTTAGCTCTTAGAGAGTAAAGGGTCTGTCTTTGCACAGGAAAACAGGAAAGATTAGTACAAGGCATCCTAGATTCAGAGTCAGGAGGACTGGCTTCCATTCCTGGTTCTGCCACAATTTTGCCTTGTGATGGTGGGTAAAGCACCCACTGACTCCCACACTGACTGGTTTCCTTATCTGTAAAGTGAGGGGCATTGAATTAGATCATCTTTTGCCTTTTTCTTAAAAAAAACTCTAATGGCTTATAAAATTTGCACTTCTAGTGCTTAGCTCTGTGCCTTGTATATATTCGAGAATTAATAAATGTTTGATTATTAAAAAATATTTATTGATTATTAAAAAAATATTTTTCTGTCATTTAGTACAATGACAGAAAACACTAAAAAGTGTTATTTATCAGTCTCTGTTAAAGTTCTTTCTGTATTTCCCTCTGTTTCTTGCAGTGCTATTCTAGGAGTCTCTACAACTTTCTGTTTACTTGCCCATTTTTTGAAGCTTTGGGAATCTGTAGCTCTATTTTGAGCAAGGCCACCGGCAAATTTAGTTAATTACTATTTATTATTAGTTAAGTGTCATTAACTTATCACATCATTTAGGCCCCTGAAAAGATGATTTTTTATTATATTTAGGAGATGTGGTACTGATCATTTATATTTAGTGGTTCTGATGATAGGTTGGCTGATAGTAGTAATAATAATGATAAACATCTATAGAGCGCTTATAATGTTCCAGGCACATACTAGGTATTTTTAAATTTAATTCTCTACACAACCTTATGAGATAGGTGCAGGCATTAACCTCATTTTACAGATAAGGAAATGCCATGTTAAATAACTGGACATGTTCAGCTACATGTTCAAAATAACTGACCTTAATAACACAGCCAGTAGATTGTGGAGCTGGAAGTTGAACACTGTTCAATCTGTCTCCAAATAAGCTTGCCAGATTTAGCAAATAAAAATACAGGATCACAAATTAAATATCAATTTCAGATGAACAGTGACTATTTTACTACAAGTATGTCCCATGTGATCACACTACCCTCATCTGCCACTCAGGGCAATACCGTGTTTCGAATCCGATTAAAGCAGAACCCTTGTTTCTCACAGGATACCTGGCATTCAACACTATAGGACTGGAAGCCAGGTAGAATTTAGCATTAGACAGTAAAAAGATATAATGTGAAAAGTTTCCATATTAAGAAAATGGTCCCACATGTTATGAAATTTCCTCTTATTCTGAGTCTCTTACATGAAATAATTTTGTGTTTTACTCATCTCATGAATCTTCTCCTTCCTCCTCAGGGTTTCTGTTTACATTAAAAGGTGAAATAACTGAATTTAAAAAAAAATTTCAAGTGAAATCTGTAATGATGGCATTGAATGGAGTTAAGATCTCTTGCGAATTGTTTGAGAATGTTGCTTCCCTGTGCTTGAGCTGAAATATCTGATACATCTGTTGCTATGACAATGGGTTCTCATTAGTGGGTGATGTAGACATTTCATCTGTACATTCACAATGAGGGCTCATGTTCCAGCCTATTTGTTACAATTCTGAAACTCATGGAATAGGAGGAGTTTCACCTCAATCGAAGAAATCGAATTTACAGTGATAGGGAGTCAAGCCTGGGCTCCTGTCCACTCATCACCCCTTTAACTCAGTTTCCTCCACTGTGAAATGGGGCTGACAATAGCACCTAATGCATAGGTTTGTGTTAAGAGGATTCATGAAAGATGCAGTTAGTGCTCTTACTATTATTTTTAATTATTAAATTTAAATAGTCTATTCCAGAAAACCTTGGTCAAGGCTCATAAAGTTATATTTTTGTTGCCAAGTTGGTCCATCAAAGGGAGAAGGAAGAGTTAAAACTGAAAAGCAAAAACTAGAACCGGAAGATGAGGACTCCAGTACAAGTTTCCTGATCTGGGTGAGAGAATTAGGGCAAGTTGTTTAACTACTTGGAAACTCATTGTCTTTTCTGTCAAATGTCAATAATAATTAATGTACTCCTCTCCTCCAAAGACGGTGTGAAGAGTAAATGCAAATACACACACACACACACACACACATACACACATATATTGCTGTAAATGGGAAGTGTGCTGTAGAAATGGGAAGTGTGTGTTCTTATAAAAAGCTGACCATTCCATTTTTTACAGGTGGTTCTGATAAGCTGAGCTCCTCTATTGTGGCATTTATTTCCTCAGGGCAGGAGGTGGCCCTCCTTTGCCCTGAGATGGGCTAGCTCTTTGCCAGGGCCAAGCATAGGCACCATATTTTGATTCCATGATCGGTGTAATTGGTTAATTTTGTGGTTGGAAATCTCTTTTCTTTTTTAGGTTTATGCACTTGGATAAGCCTCTCTGTGATTTGTCTTCTTTAACTGTAAAGTGGGCTGGAGCAAACCAAAACAACTTCTTTCATGGAATTATTATATTAATAAAAGTTGAATGAAATAACATACTTAAAGTATTTAGTACAATGACAGAAAACACTAAAAAGTGTTATATATCAATCTCTGTTAAAGTTCTCTCTGTATTTCCATCTGTTTCTTGCAGTACTATTCCAGGAGTTTCTACAACATTCTGTTTACTTGTCCATTTTTTGAAGCTTTGGGAATCTGTAGCTCTATTTTGAGCAAGGCCACCAGCAAATGGTCATCTCAGAGAACCGTGTATCTCCCCTCCAAATATGGCTTTCAAAACCAGGAACTACAATTCCGCTTTTTAACATGTAACTATATGCTTTATATCAAAGGCCAAATACTACACTAAAATTAAATTTTGAGAAAAAAACCCAATTCATTAGCAGGCAATGGGACAAAGACAGGAGTGTGTGCACAATTAGGCAGCCTTCTCATTTCTTAGATTTGATGCAAATAAGGCCAGGCATGGTGGCTCATGCCTGTAATCCCAGCACTTTGGCAGGCTGAGATGGGCAGATCCCTTGAGCCCAGGAGTTTGAGACCAGCTTGGGCAACATGGTGAAATTCTGTTCTCCACAAAAAATACAAAAATTGTCTAGCCATAATGGCATGCTCCTGTAGTCCCAGCTACTTGGGAGGCTGAAGTGGGTGGATTGCTTTAGTCTGGGAGGTTGAGGCTCAGTGAGCCAAGATCATACCAAAGTCCTTCAGCCTGAGCAACAAAGCGAGACCTTGTTTAAATTTAAAAATATGTATATAATTTTACCACTTTCCTTATTTAATTTGCTTTGTTTGAAGTTAGGTATGCTCCATTTTGGTTCAACCCTGGTGACACAAATTTGTGGTTCTTTAGCTGCCAGCATTTACAGGTGTTTAATTCAATTTGGCTAATTAATGACTCTAGGCTATAAAATCAAAGTGCTTCCTCTTTCACACTGTTGAGAGAAAAGCTTCTGGTCTCTATTTGGCTCCTGACCTCCTCTCTTTGAGTTAAATGGGACAGTGGAAGTCAATTTAGCCCTGCCACATCCCACTCCCTTGTTCCCTTGTTCCCTTGCTCCCTTGGTGAGAACAGAACAGGGAGTGGAATGGGAGTGGTATCTTGGGGCAGAGGTTGGGTTTCCTCAGTTGCCACTCTGCTCCTTCCCTCATGTGGCAGTTCTCCTTGACTCACAATCTCCTGGAAGCATTCAAACCCAGTTTAAGTGTCTACCTGAGGGACACTGCAGCCATCAGATGAAGGTCTGAAGTAGGTCACATTTTAAAATCACTGATATCCCCAGCATAGTTCCATGACCAATGGCCAAATAGTAGTTACTCGTTAAATTCCTGTCTTAAGCAACGGACTATCCAAATCAATTTCACTTTCACAGATGAGATTTTAAGTCATGTTCTTTTAAAATTTATGAGCATTCTTTCTCAAAAACTAACCAATAAAATCAGATTTTTAACAGTTAAAATAATGGTGTTTCTCCTTACAACTTTGCAGAAATTGGTTCTCTGGAGTCAATTTCTCTACTGGTTCAAGAGTCATTGTTTTACTGAGAAAGATCTAGATTATCATGAAGCTGAAATCCACTAACTACTGATAACCAAGACATTGGAACCTTCACATGAGTCTGGTGAGAGTGTAAAATGGTACAACCACTTTGGAGAACTGTTTGACAGTTTTAAATAAAACTAAGTCACATATAATCCAGCCATTCTACTCCTTGGTAGAGAAATAAAAAATATATACATACCCCAAACTTGTACACTGATGTACAGCTTTATTCATAATAGCCCCAAACTGGAAACAACCAAAATGTTCATCACAAATTAATGGATAAACAAAATTCCATAAAATGGAGTATTACTTAGCAATAAAGGGAGTAATTATTGATCTACAACAACATAGATTAATCTCAAAGGCATGAAATGAAATAAATCTGAAATAAAAAAGTACATACTCTATATGATTCCACTGATATGAAATCCTAGAACTGTCAAAACTAATCTATGAGGTAGGATTTATGGCATTGTGGCATTTATGCAGGGGAGCACTGGCTGCAGAGAACTGTGAGGGAACTTTGTGGAATTATAGAAATATTCTTTATATCAATGGAGATGGTGTTTACCAAGCTGTATACATGTGTCAGGATGCATCCAAATGTACACTTGAAATGAGTGCACTATTTTGTTTGCAAATCGTACCTCGATAAAATTGATTTATAAAGGAAAAAAGTCAAAGACACCATAAGCGTATTAGAATAAGTTTTGGAATAATAGTGACACTACTTTTCATACATTTCTTATCAGATGATGAACAGGTTGAATAAATGATAGGGCCACAAAGCATAGATTCCAGCTTTGTGGACATTTAAATCGTCTCTGAGGTGCAAATATGGTAGGTAATCCATGATGTTTCACTGCCTTGTGTTCCGATAACACAGATGTAGCTAGTTGTCACATCTTTATAAAGTAAGAGACACCCTAGAAGTGTCCCAAATCTATCAGTCTTATCCTAGATGAAGCATATGTTATTGGTTCATAGAATTTGTGACACAGTGCCCAAAGCAAGCCTCTGGAAAGAACATTTTGTTTTCTAATAGATTATTTTTGTTCTTATTGGGAACACCAAGTCTCCTCATTATACATATGAGTTAAATTATTTATCTTTGGTTAATTCGGGGCAGTGGCTCTTAAATGATAAGTCAAAGTTAAACTAAAGCAAAGAACTCTGTGTTGAATTGTAATATTAATAGCAGTTTGGGGGGAATTAGGTGCTCTGGATTCAAATCTCAGGTATGTCTCTTACAGCTACGTGTTCAAGGCAAATTACTTATTTTCTCCAAGCCTTAGTTTGCATACTTATAAAATGGGAATACAACACACAGACATAGGGTTAAATAAGGATTAAAAGAGGTGATACTTATGATGTATGCAGTATTATTTGTGGCCTAGAGTAGGAAACTTACTTCTTTGCATGCAAATGGTTCAGCAAAAAAGGGAACTTATTAACAGGAAAACTATGAACAGGTAAGGCAGAGAGTGATAATGACTTTTTTTTTTTTTCTGATTAAAGAAAGGCTCAGTAGGTTTCACGTACACAAACAGCATATTTTCATGTAACTTTTCTTTTTTTAAAACCAACATCGATGCTATCTGAGGAGAGACAGATTAACAGCAAGGAACTTGGAAGGGCATTTGCCTGACAATTTACTCCCTGACAGACATCTCTTGACAGGGAGATTAAAGGCTGAAAGGAAACTGCCTGCTAAAGCTTTTGATAGATAATGGTCCAGAGATTCGATAGTATTTTATTTTTCTCTACGTATAAGGCTTCCATCTATCTGAAATGGAAGTTTTCTTCTCAAAAGTGAAAATACAATCAAGATTATGTTAATTGCCAGTAGAAAAATCTAATGTCCAATAAAAATTTACCTGTAGGCTGGGTGCAGTGGCTCACGCCTGTAATCCCAGCACTTTGGGAGGCCAAGGCGGCTGGATCACAACGTCAAGAGTTTGAGATCATCCTGGCCAACATGGTGAAACCCCGACTCTACTAAAAATACAAAAATTAGCTGGTTGTGGTGGCGTGCCTGTAGTCCCAGCTACTCGGGAGGCTAAGGCAGGAGAACTGCTCGAACCCAGGAGGCGGAGGTTGCAGTGAACCGAGATTGTGTCACTGTACCCCAGCCTGGCTCCTGGTGACAGAGCAAGACTCTATCTCAAAAAAAAAAAAGTTACCTGTAAGTACTTATGGTTGTGTTTCTTTAAATCATGCCTCATATCAACTATTTACATATATAATATAATATTAATTGATGATTCTGTTTAGCATTTTCAGTAAGAAATTTTCCACTAAAAACTTAACGAAGTAGGGAAGTCCACAATATTCTGTTTGTTCAATACACCCGAGTGGCAGGTGGAAGACCATGAGGTCATACCTGACTTACTGCAGTTCGACTAGTTTAAGTGCACTTACTACAAGCCAAATATCCAGGAGGGTAATAAACCACCACCTTGGGACCAGCAGTCTTGTCAAAAGAAACCTAAATACAAATGGACAGAAATCTGAACAGAAGAGCAATTTAGTTAGCTTCAATATAGCCAGCTCAGCTGCTTGGAGCAGAGGTCAGCAAACTTTTTCTGAAAGTGGCCAGACAATAAATATTTTCACCTTTGCAGCCTGCATCATCTCTTTTGCAACTACTCAACACTACCATTTTTGAGAGAAAGCAGCCACAAACACTACATAAACAAATGTGCACAGCTATGTTCCAATAACACTTTATTTACGGACACTGCAATTTGAATTTTCTAGCATTTCCATATGTCACAAACTCTTTTGATTTTTTTCAACTATTTAAAAGTGTAAAACATATTCGTTGCTTACAGGCCATACATAAATAGGTGGTTGACTTTTGGTCGTACAAAAATAGGTGGTTGAGTTGAGAGCATCCTTCCCATAAGAGGTATTTGTCCAGCTGGCTTAGTTTGTCTTTCCTTGCAGAACACCTTATGGTTTATACTTCTCAAACTAGGTACCTATCTTTCAAATATGAATGCCGATAGCAAATAAGTATGCTTTTCCCTGGCCGTAATGTATTACTTGGGTTGTCTCATTTAGTTCACATTACAATCCAAGAAGGTAGTACCATCATTAATCTCCATTTTCACATGATCAAACTAAGGCTCATAGATATTAAGTAGCTTGACTACTGTTAAACAGCTAGGAAGACACAGAGCTGCAATTTGAATTATGTCTGTTGCTGTCCAGAATTCCATCTCTTCTGAAGGTACTAGAGTGTGAATGTCTGACTCAGTGTGACCATTAACTGCTTTACCAAGCACAATTCACAGCCCTCAGCAGACGCATTGGTTTATCTCCATTTGCAAAGAAAGGTCACCTGCCTTTCCTGACTGTTGCTGTTCAGTGGAGCTCAGCAAGTCATTCAGAAGCTCTCTGCTTAACAATAACATCAAGGGTAAATTTTCCAGGAGTCTTTGGTAATTTGAATACTGCAAAACCCTTTCAAAAAGCACTTGCCTTGTCAAGATGTGGCTCTGAGAAAAGGATTTCCCCATTCTTCTAGGGAAAAAAAATCTATAGAGTTTAATACAGTTTGTACACAGGCAGCTCTCACTTGGAGCTAATTTTTCTTTCAGAACGTTAAATCTGCAATAAGTACATGCAATTGGACTGGAGTGGCAGAAAGCTTATAAATCACATCACATCATTCTCTGGCTTTAAATCCCTCCGATGGCTTTGTTCTACATTTAAAATGAAATCTCAGTTTCTTACAATAACCTGCCAGGTCCTACACAACCAAACCTTTGCTTGCTTGTCTAATGTCATTTATCCTACTCTGTTCCCCTGCTTTCTCCTCTCCAGCCACACTAGCCAGCTTTTCTTTGCACATGCTATGGCTTGTCCCTAGAATGCTTTTCCTCCAATCTTTATATACCAATTCCTTCTCATCTTTCAGTTCTCAGCTGCTATATCTACTCCTCAGAGTGGTCATTCCTAAATATTCATTTATTATCATGTCCTGCCTCACCATCCCCAGTCTCTGCCTTAACCCAATGCCCTGCTTTTTATTTTTTTTAGTTCATAGCACTTACCACTATTTGAAATAATATTATCTGTTCACTCATTCATTTACCTGTTTGTTCATCACTTTCTATCCATGTGCCAGATCCAAGATTATGGACCCCTTGGCTTGTCTTTTTCACCCTGTATCCCGAAGACCCACTGCAGGCCCTAGGTAAATATTCATGGAATGAAAATTAAATGACTATTCTGGAGAACGAAAGCACCAGGCCTTACCTTCTTGTGACGTTACTGACTAATTTTAGGCTTTGCTCAGGCCTTGGTTGCAGTAGACAGATGAGAAAGCTGTGGAGGTCTTCTTGGTCAATGGATGTCAACTCAGATTTATTCTGCTTTCTTGTCTAAGCCTCAAACTCATTATTAATGTGCAACCAGTTGACAAGTTTTAGTTTTCCCAAATATGTCTATGTAAAAAAACTGGACAATATATTGCACAATAAGCTATTAATTTATAAGCCCCCAGCAGACACACATATTATTCTGAATGCATAATTGCATTGCAGCCAGCACATTTTTCACCTGAGATATGGCACATTTAGATAAAAACTAAGTATGCTCAACAAGTTGCCTTGTCTAAATCTGGATATGGAGAATGCATACAAAATTAACATTCCATTAAATATGAGTAAAATGGGGGACATGGCTATAAAGAGGTGCCTGCATCATCTGGATTGTCAGAAAGGCAAAGGCACAGTGTTGAAGCTCTGGCTTTCTTAGAGCATCAAGCTACTATGTGAAAACTATTGAAGTCCTAAGCCTCAGTTGACTTTTCAGGAGTAACATGACACAAACTATTTGTTTATTGAGGGAATCTAAGGATATAGTAATTAAGGGAAGAGACTTTTAAGTCAGAATTGGACTAGGCTAATGTCCAATTCTGACACTTAACAGCTGTGTAGCTTTGGTCAGATCCCTTGGCCTCTCTTAAGACTCAGTTTGCTCCACCACAAAAAGAGGAGAGCAATAGTATTTACTTTCTAGAATTAAATAAGATAATGCATAGAAAGCCTATTGAGCACAGAGTAAGTACTTAAGTCACATTGAATATCAGCACAGAGTACTACCAGCACAGAGTAAGTACTTAAGTCATACTGAATATCAATAGCTTTGTACTTGGTATACCCTCAAAGTTGCTAGATTCACCCACTGTATCAATGAAAGAACATTCAAATGAAAGTTAGGCGTGGCTTCAAGTCCTCTTTTTGTTGGTTCGTGTGTCTACTTGGGCAGATTACTTACCACCTGTGGTATGGAAGACAAAATTCATTTAGTCTATGAAATCAGTGTACAAACAAGTATTTCCCGAGCATCTGTGCTCACAGAACCAAACTTTTTGTAAGGTTATCCGGTCTATTGCCCCCTATTTGCAGAGAAGAAGTAATGTTCCACCCTGTTTTGTGCAGTGAGGATTATAAAGAGGCATAATTTGTTCTTGCTGTTAATGAAGGTATAATGCAGCTCAGAACATGGGTTCCAAGGGTCAAACACATGAAATAGTCACCATGATGACAGAATATAGAAACAACAAATGCCCCGGTACACACTAATATGCTAGACATACTCGGAGAGGAGGGGAACTGATGAAACCTGGACTAGCCTTACTTTTTGTAGGGAGGGTTTAATTTTTGTAGGCAGCAACACTTAAGACTTGAAAAGCGCAAGATTTGGGTAGAATGAGGAGAAAGTAAATTGCATTTAGGAAAGAGGGAATGTTATGAATGCCATCAGCAAAATTTTGAAATGCATTTAGCCTCGAGAGTAACAGATAATGCAGGAGATGGCCAAGTCTTGAACAATGCAAATAATAATAATAATAGTATCATTTTTATTAGAGTTAAACTCAATGCCTCCACCTATTTCAAAGGAGATAAAAAAATAATTATTTACCAGATACCTGCTAAGCGTCTTACTAGCATTATCTCATGTAATGCTTTTGACAACTAGATTCCTTAGGACTCGTTAGGTTGTGAGTGTCAGACGTTCAATACAAACTGGCTTAAGCATAAAAGAAAGTGTATTGACTCTGGTAACTGAGAGACACAGGAGAGCAGGTAACTTTGTGTCTAGCTGGATGATGGTACTCAGACAAAGTCTTTATGATTCTGTCTTCATTTCTACCTCAGGCAAACTTTCTCTGTGAAGTAGGAAACATGGTCTTCTGCAGTTCTAAGCTCACCTCCTACCAATGTGGCAGGCTTGTGGAGAGAAATAGGCTTCACTCATCTCCAGGAAAAAGAAAGGTTCCAGGAACAATTCTGATTGGCCCAAGTTGAGTCCCATCCCCATCCTGAGTCAATCACTGAGGCCAGGCAAATGGGATACAATGATTGGTCAAATCTGAATCATGTGCCACCCGTGTGAATGAGGGCAATCTAAGTGGGCCCATTTGGATCACACTAAGTTTTTCATGGGAAATGGGAACATTATTAGGACTACAGGATTAAAAAAGAAGTTCTAGGAAGCCAAAAGCAACAGATGTCACAGCAGGTGCTGTGGCAATGATGTTGGCAAATTGTTATTAAGTCTATTTTGCAGATGGGGAAACTGAGGCTTTAAAAGATTAAAGAGCCTTGTCCAAGATCACATAGGTATAGAAGCAATGCAATCAGAATCAAGCCCAGGTTCCTCTGTCTCCAGAACTTGTGCTTGTAAACACTTTGCCCAGTTATGGCTTCAGTACCCAGTGTTTACTTCACAGGCCCATGGTATCCCATTAGGAACTTGAAGCAGGCATTATCATGTATTAGACTTCTGTCATTTTTTGTTTCACTTTTCTATATGACCTTGTTTCTTATGTTTAGAGAATTTGCTAAACATAGAGCTCATCTCTCACTAGAGTTGCTGAAGATGCCAGAAAGTTCATTTTCTGGCCATAGCTACAGCTAGGACACAAATACATGAGCTAAGCTCTACCATACACTCAATGAGACTTTGAATAGGAGCTAGTGAAGATGAATGAAGAATGAAGAGCCTAGTGAGACTCCTGTCTGCAGTAGAGGGGGTTGTAGCAAGGTTACGTTCTAAGGGCTCTCGGAACAACTGCTGGCAGTGGACTCACTACCCAGTGACTGGGGCTGGATTCCAGTAAGCTGGAGCTCCCAGGACTCAGCTGTGGCTCCAAGGGGGACAGTCACAGACCTGCTGTGTGGATTTGGATGCTGCTCCTAAGTAGCTACTGAGTCTGTTGTCGTGTGTTCCTGGTGATTCAGCAGCTACCCAACATCCTTCTAATGAATATTTTTCTGCTTAAATCAGATTGGTTTCTCTTGCTGGCCATCTCAGAATCCTGTCTCATATACATCCAGAGAGAATACCTTGGCAAATTTTTCTCTCCTCTGGTGTCGAAAGACTAGATCCTTCTTGAATAGAATTATTGTTTATATTGTCTTAGTAGCTTCTCCTACCTCTCCTCTTTCCACTTCTGTTCTCCTCGCATTTTCTAGAGACCTTTGCTATTCTAGGATAAAGTTTTGTGCCTTCAGAGGCACTGCTACTTTCCTTCCATCTGTTCTGGTCATTTCCATTTCTTGTGAGATCACCTACTTTGTTTAATTTCTTCCCTGCTTCCCTGTCTTCTGGGAAAGCCTATTTGCTTCCATGCTTCCAACTCTTTCATTCTAGGTTAAAATGTCTTTTAAAAATTGTAATTAAAAATAACTTTGAATCTGACTTTCTCAAGTTCAAGTACAAGCCCATAGGTACAGCAAGAACAGAAGAGGCCTTGATCACCTTCATGACCTCAACCCCAAGCTCATTATAAAGAACATTCTTGGATCAGCGGCTATCCTCTCTAGAGAATTGAAATGGATGCTCTTTTAGATAAAGATTTGCTCCCAATAAATATAGACGCTTTGGGGCCAAAGCTTCTGAGAGAAGCTTGCACTAACCTGACCAAGTTTGTAATGGACTTGACCTGAAACAGTGTGATTATTTGCTGTTTCCTGAAATAAGCACAACTCAGCTTTGGGGAACTGCTTTAGGCAATGTAAGCCAGCCTGAGAAGGTAGGGCACAGCTGTTTTTAAGAGGAGATTTTGGGGTGCATCAGTGCCTCACCCTCACCACTGAGTATATCCCCTTAAGCTTGGATGATCTAAAAGCCAAGCTTAATTGGGACACTTTAACATAATATAATGCTATTTAAAAAAATAATAATAATAAAAGAAGAAAGATGAAAAGTTGTCCAGAAGGGAATATTGAGCACAATATATTTAAAGAAATTATTCTTTGTGGATGCTTCCCCAATTCATTTAATGAAATGAGATTAGCATTTCAATATAATACTTCTTGTTTTCTTCTCCCGCTTCACTTCTACTCTATTTTCTATGAACAAAAGCAGTGAGAGAGGTGCAGAAAATAGAAAACTTAAACAGTAACCTTGTGCTATTGAATGGAGAGAAGCATTCCCTAGTTCTTGCAAATGAGACCTGCAGATGTTACTCAATTAGCATCCTCTTCCTGCTGTTTGCAGTGGAATAAAAGATTCTGCAGGCTCACAACCAACAGAAGGACCTAAGGTTGCAAGCCAGATACCTGAGATGTACACCTTGTCCAAAAACAGTGAGGATGTACCATAGATCAGGCACCGTGCTTGATGCTGGGATTACAAAGGGGAATACAGTTATCTCTGACTTGAAAAAGCTTCCAGTGAAGAAAACAGACAGGGAGTACACTTGGGCTTAATTGAATAGTAATTTTAATAACTTCCACTTCTTGAGCACTCATCATATGCAAGTGACTTTGCTAAATAATTTGCATCATTTCATTTAATATTGTCAAAAAAACCTATAGTACATATGCTATTATATTCACCATCTTACAGCTAAAAAAAAACTGAGGCCCTATAAGACTTTTGTCCCCAGGCATGCAGCTGGTATTTCAAGGAGTCTGATTTCTAATCTAGGTGGGTCAAAGAGCAAGTCTGGATCTTGTCTATTAAACTCCTGTTGGATATGAGAAACTAGATTTGCCTCTATAGAATCATGAAAGATGGTTGTTTGCTGTCTGGGTGTTTATATTCTAGTAGAGAGGAAAAAGTAAGAATGTAAAACGCTGTAACACAGAGTAAAACTTAGTGTCTTACAATTGTGCACAGTAATGGGTATGAAGCTTCAAAGAGAGAAAGGATTACTGAGAAAATGGCATCTGACATGTCTTGAGTGATAGAGATGGTTCCTCAGACAGAAATAGGTGTTTGACAACACGAGAAATTCAGATCCCTACCTAGAAGTGATTTTAAAGCAAGCCAGATTATAAAATGTTCACCACTCTTTCTTCCTACTTCCTGAGGTCATAGTGACATTGTGCACTGTGCTGTTAAAACTAGGAAACTGAAGGATAGAATCAGGCAGACTTTGAGCAGAAAATGCATGCTCCAGTACTATGCAAAATGAGGCAATAACAAGTAGGTTATTCCAAAACAAAAACAAAACAAAACTCTTTTCTTTTTGTCTTTACTCCTAAGTATGACCCTAGCAATCTAACTTATGGTAGATCTTTGCATAGGGAACCATTATGTCATCTAGCAGGCATGGATGTTCTCCTATCTAGCAAGTCCATTTCTAGTCAATAAGCTATTAGATTGCTAATGCAAGATGAGGACTTTTCCAGACTTGCTAGGAAGGTCACCTGCAGATGCCTGCACTCTGCCTCTGAATAAGCCACTATAATAATTCGTCTTTACTATTTGTAAATTAAGAGTAATTATAGTCTTTGCATAAGATTTAATTTATAGACACTGAGGAATTGGGAATACAGTCCTGTAATTATTTAGATTTCTCTCCACTACCACCTCCAATAATGTGGATTTGTTGAAAACCAAATGTTAATAGTCACAATTTCACTGTCACTCAAACATGCAAGTATTTATTGATGTTAAATGCAATTATAATTATTATAGCAAGAATTCCATCTGCATCAGCAGGAATGAACAAAGGCTTGGCTATGGATAGTTGGTTTATCCTTTCTTTTTACCACTTGCTGCATAGTCCAGAATAGGTCTCATATTTGGATGTGGGATGCAGGTGTCAAAATGGAATTCAGAGGCTGGAGTTCTGATGATACAGTGATGTAAGTTCCCTGTCGTGGGTGACTCCAAAAGGTTCTTCATTTGAGTCAGACTTATGATTTCTTCAGAATGGTCTTTTGAAAATTACTTTTTGATTGGTATAGGCATATTACATAATTGCTTCTCCAAAACCAAAAATGGAGGGTGTGGTCTTTGAGCAGCAGGGAAAACATTTGAGCTTGGCTGCTAGCTTTTCCTGTTTTGATCGATGTCACAAGACTTTGCAGGATGAAATTAGTTAAGGTTACCAAAAAATTAGACAGTCTTGAAGGGTAAAATGCATCCCTGTATTCTGCCTTTTGCTGAGGTATTTTCCTCATAATAGTTTAGATGGGCAATCAGAGCCATGTGCCTAGAAACAAAGGCAGAGAGGATGTGCCACCCAGCTCATGGCTTTAGCATGGCAATGCTATGCTGATGTATGGACATGTGGTCGCAGTAAGTGTTGAAGGTAGGACTTGAAGAATTTGCATTTAGCAAAATAAACAAATAGCTGTCTTTAAAGCAAATTTCTCCAGAGCTATGCAGGTTGCCTTGTACTTGGATGAAGACATATGCTTAGAACCTGCTCAAGGAATTCCCTGTGCATCCAACAAATAAAATAATAAATAAATGTATGCCTTTCACAGCTCTATTACCCACTCACCCCTCATCCTTGGAAGGCTCTTTGGAATAAAGGACCCTGACTATATCAGATTTTAATGGAATATTTCAGCCAATCAACCAACAAGTGTAATAGCAGCCAGTCAATTAATTAAGGAGCAAACCAAGCACAGATTCATCAAAGCCACTATTTTGCTTCCTAATTATACTCATAATCGCTGTGCTGGGTGTTTTTTCCTCCAAATTCATCAAGGTCTGATTTAATTGTCAAAAAAAAAAAAACTGAATAGAAAATTACCATTGTGAGGCATTCAGGCAGGCGGGCGATAACCAGGATGATGAGGTTCGCCTTCCTACTCAGGAGAGGGCGATCGAAGCTTCTGAATATTTTTGGATTTTTTTTTTTTTTTTATAATTCTTATGGTCTGGTTTCCAAGTCACAAACTTGAAGGAAAGGTTGTGAGAGGCCATTCATTTTCCTTTCTAATAAGTACATGGTTCAGTTATTTCCCAATTACAGCTGTAGCATGTTGAGTAACAAACACTAACTGGCATTGCTAGATGAAGTTTTCCAAAGACCACCTCTTTTGTGAGGGTTTCTGGTGAAATACAGGCACCTCTAATGAATAGATCTATTTAAATGTTTAATTGCTATTGTGTAAATTAGTCACTTGACATGATATGTAGAGTATTATAGATGACACCTTGTCTTGGGTGATACGGTTTTGCTGCATCCCCACCCAAATCTTATCTCGAATCGTAGTTTCCATAATCTCTGCGTGTCATGGGGGAAATCCAGTGGGAGGTAACTGAATCATGGGGGCTGTTACTTCCATGCTGCTAATCATGATAGTGAGTGAGTTCTCACAAGATCTGATGATTTCACAAGGATTTTTTTTTTTCCCTTTTGCTCAGCACTTCTCCTTGCTGTCACCATGTGAAGAAGGACATGTATACTTCCCCTTCTGCAGTGATTGTAAGTTTCCTGAGGCCTCACCAGTTATGCCAAACCGTGAGTCAACTAAACTGCTTTCTTTTATAAATTACCCAGTCTTGGGTAGGCCTTTATTAGCAGCATGAGAACAGACTAATACGCTGGGAAAATGGAAAACTTAGGAAGATTCAGTTTTTGTCTCAGTCATTCTTAGTCTACTCCTCTCCATCACCATTGCCTGCTTCCTGGTCCTAGGTACTAAGGTCTCCTTTGCCAGATGGAGTACAGAAGCTTCTCACTTCCTCTCTTTGCTTTTATTCCCTCTACCTCCCTGCTCCTCAATCTAATCTTTATTTTGCATCCTTTACAACCTAAATACGATTGTGTCTTTCTTCTGCTTAAAGCCTTCTGTGGCTTTTTGTTGCATCTAGGATAAAAGCCCAAGTCCTCATGGCCTAAAAGACCCTAAATGATGTGCCCCTGTGACTTCTCTAACCTTATACTAGTTCTCTGACTTCCCTGGACCCCTTAGCAAAAAGATTATGTACATACACACACACATACATGCACACACACACATGGGCACACACACACACACACACACATGGGCACACACACACACACACACACACACACACACAGAATCCAGCTTTAGCCACAGGTGGTGAGGGGAGGGAGACAGGTAGGACCAGAAAGAGCTTTAAATTAAGCTCATTTCTCTGGGTCTAATGCTCTCCTTGACATTTTTTTTCTTAAAACAAAAATGCATAGAATTAGAGTAATTGTAATCCTTGGCTTATGAAACACTCTTTACATTGGAACTAGTTTGGAAATAAGAATATGAACAACTTACATCACTCTTGTGATGCTCCAGTATTTTGACCTCCTATTTCCCTCCATCCAAAAGAAACTCATCAGAATCCTGAGTTGATCTTTCTTCTCCCTCCTGCTCTTCCTCCCGCTCTTCCTGTATTTCTTCCTTCCTTTCTCCCTCACTTTTCCCTTCCTTTCTCCCTCCCTCCCTCCCTCCTTTCTCTCTCTCTTTCTTTCTCTCTCTCTCTCCCACACACCTCTATGTATTCCTAAAATGTATATTATTTAATTAAAGTTTCTTTTATTTATAAAAATGGTATCATGCTATTTATAATCTTTTAGGGGTTTTTCATTCAATATCGCTAAGCTTCACGCATTTGGGCTGTTTCCGGGTTTTTGATGTTATGAATGGTGCCACTGTGAACATTCTTATAGAGGTTTTCTGCTGCACAGCTTACTTTTTGGTGGATATCCTGGGAGTAAATTTGTGCTGAGTTTTAGGATGTGTGATTTTTAACTTTATAATATTAATATAATGGCTGTTATCCAAAGTTACTCTACCAATTTATACTCCAGAGCAATGTACAAGAAATTTCATGGTCCCACCCTTTCTCTAGTGGCACAAGTGAACAAGTTCAAGGATGCAAAGTATTTTTGATTAGTGCTGTTGCAATGGTGTAAATTGGTATCTTATTGTGATCCTGGTTTGCATTTCCCTGATTGCCAATGAGAATTAATTCTTCCCACTCTTTACTATGTCAAGTCCTATTTAGATGCCAGGTCCCAGCTTAAATGCCTTTTCTCATATTGGTCACATCTAGATTTTTTTGCTTAATTAAATCAATCCTCTAAACTTTCTCCACTGTAGACATCTGTGGAGAATTTTATTGCAATGAAAATATCTCAACGTTATCGTCTTTCCAGGAAAAGCCCCTTTATACTTTAGATAGCCCTAAAAGTGTGAGGAATAAGTAACATAAAATGATGGAGCCAAACAGTTTTAAAAATGGGAGAACCCCTAGAAATTGTCTAATCAAATCTCCTTCATTAATTTGGAGATGATATAAACCCAGTTCAACTGCCTTTAGGAAAAAGGAAAAAAGCATTCATTATCCAATGTAACTGGCGTTTCCTTAGGCCAATATTTGGGTCTGGGTGAATCGAGCCATTTAAACAAAGTTACTGGGGCTCTGTCTCTAATCCCATTACTTGGCTTGGCTTTTCTTTGTCATTGTTCTTCCCTATTGCAGATGGCTTTTTTCCATGCTGTCAGGGAGATGGTACTGGCACCCCCAACTTCACATGTGTCAATTTTTCAACCCCAGAAGATAGAGGCGAATTCTTATTATCTGCATAACAATACTGAAAATAATAATAGTAAGGAAATAATATAGCTAACATTTATTGAGTGTTTACTTTGTGCTCCTTACTTCATATAGGCATACGTTGGAGATAGTGAGTTTGATTCCGGACTACTGCCATAAAGCAGATATCACTAATAAAACAAGTGACATGAAAATTTTGGTTTCCCAGAGCACACAAAAGTTATGTTTATACTATAGTATAGTCTATTAAGTATACAATAACATTATGTCTGAAAAAATAACATATATATCTTAATCTAAAAATACTTTATGCTAAAAATTGCTGACAATTACCGGCCTTTGGAGAGTCGTATGTAAACTTTTTTGCTGGTGGAGGGTTTTGCCTTCATGTTGATGGCTGTCCACTGATCAAAGTGGTATTGCTGAAGGTTGGGGTGGCTGTGGGCAATTTCATAAAATGAGGCAGTAGTAAAGATTGTTGTACTAAGGATTCTTCCTTTTGGGAAAGACTTCACTGTAGCATGTGCTGCTTTTTGATAGCATTTTGCCCACAGTAGAACTTGTTTCAAAATCAGAGTCAATCCTCTTAAACTCTGCCACTGCTTTATCACCTAAGTTTATGGAAGATTCCAAACCCTTTGTTGTCATTTCAACCATGTTCACAGCATCTTCACCATGAGTAGCTTTTATCTCAAGAAACCATTTTCTTTGCTCATCCGTAAGCAGCAATTCCTCATCCATTCATGTTATATCATCAGATTGAAGCAATTCAGTCACATCTTTGGACTCTACTTCTAATTCTAACTCTCCTGCTATTTCTACCACATCTTTGTTGACTTTCTCCATTAAAACCCTCAAAGTTGTCCATGAGGGTTGGAATCAACTTCTTCGAAACTCTTGTTAATGTGGATATTTTTACTTCCTCCCATGACCATGTGTGTTTTTAATGGCATCTAGAATGGTGAATCCATTCCAGAAGGGTTTCAATTTACCTTGCTCAGACAAATCAGAGGAACCACTATCTGTGAAAGCTATAGTCTTATGATATGTATTTCTTAAATAATAAGACTTAGATGTTGCAATTATTTGTTAACCCATGGGCTGCAGAATAAATGTTGTCTTAACAGGCATGAAAACAACACTAATCTCCTTGTACATCTCCATCAGAGCTTTTGGGTGGCTAGGTTTCAATACCAATGACAGTAATATTTTGAAAGGAGTATTTTCTGAGTTGTAGGCCGCAAAATATTCAGCAACCATGTTATAAATAGATGTACTGCCATTCAGGTTTTGTCATTCCATTTATAGGGCAAAGGCACAGTAGATTTAGCATCAGTCTTAAGGACCCTAGAATTTTTGGATTAGCCAATGAGCGTTGGCATCAACCTAAAGTCATCAGCTGCATTAGCCCCTAACAAGAGAGTTAGCCTGTTCTTTGAAGCTTCAAAACCAGGCATTGACTTCTGCCTAGCTATAAAAATCCTGGATAGCATCTTCTTCCAATAGGAAGCTCTTTTGTCTACATTGAAAAGCCATTGTTTAAGGTAGTCCTCCTCATTAGTTATCTTAGCTAGATCTTCAGGATAACTTGCTACAGCTTCTATATCAGAGCTTGCTGCTTCACCTTGTACTTAGTTATGGAGATAGTTTATTTCCATAAACCTCATGAACCAACCTGTGCTAGCTTTCACCTTTTCTTCTGAAGCTTCCTCACCTCTCTCAGAGTGCATAGAGTTCAACAGAGCCAGGTTTTGGCTTAAAAATGCTGTTGCTGGTTTGATCTTCTATCTAGGTTACTAACATGTTTTCCACATGAAAAATTAGGCTGTTTTACTTTTTTGTCATTCCTGTGTTCCCTGGAGTAGCACTTTTAATTTCCTTCAAGAACTTTTTCTTTGCATTCAAAACTTAGCTAATTGTTTGGCACTAAGGAGCCTAGCTTTCAGCCTACCTAGGCTTTTGACATGCCTTCCTCACTGAGCTTAATTCTTTCTAGCTTTTGATTTAAACGGACAGTTGTGCAACTCTTTCTTTCACTTGAATACTGAGAAGCCACCATACGGTTATCAGTTGGCCTAATTTCAATATTATTGAGTTTTGGGGCATAGGGAGGCCCAAGGAGAGGGAGACAGGTGGGGAATTGCTGGTTAGTGGAGCACTCAGAACACATATGACATTGATTATGTTTGCCACCTTACATGGGCACAGTTTGTGGCACCTCACAACACTTACAACAGTAACATCAAACATCGCTGACCACAAGTTGCCCTAACAGATACAATAATAATGAAAAAGTTTGAAATATTGTGGGAATTACCAAAATGTGACACAGAGACCTGAAGCGAGCCCAGCCTGTAGGAGAAATAGTCCTGATAAACTTGCTTGACGCAGGGTCACCACAAGCTATCAGTTTATTTGAATATACGCTATTTGTGAAGCACAATAAAACAAGGTATGCCTGTACCTAATCTTGAACTCTGTTATGCAGTTCTGTGAGGAAGGCACTATAATTATCTCTACTTAAAACACTGAGGAGTTATGTAAGCTGTCCAAGTTCACAAAGCCAGGAAGTGGCAGAGCGAGACTTAGAAACCAGGCAAGTCTCACTGGTTCTCCCAAGATCATTTTCTCTTAATTCTTCCCTGGCCAGGGAGTAGGGAACTGTGAATGATTTAATCATTGCCCCCTTTGCACCTCCTGCCCCTCAAGGCCAAGGCTGTGCATGTGGGTGTGGGAAACCTTTAGGGCTGACAGAGAAGGGAAAGAGTTTTCCAAAATAAAAGAGAGAATATTACCAAAACAAAGAGGATAAGAGTGAATTCTGAAAAGACAAAAGAACGATAAGCACCATAGCCCACTACATTTCTTATGTGACAGATGAGGAAATGGATTCTGAAGACGGACATGTCTTTTTCAAAGTTAGGAGCGATGGGCTATTATAGTTCCAGCACGAAGCTGGGCATCCTGACTCTCTGTGCTTGCTTTCTCCACTGGCCCCCAGCTGCCTTGCAAAAGAGAAGGGCATTGCATTTCTGGGGCTATGAGTGAGAGTGAGTAAAAGAGTGAGAGAGATCATTCCTCCAATCTGCAGGCTCCCTGCACAAAACGCTCAGTCCATCAGCTGAGTGTGCTGGTCTGAATTAACCATGAAGGGTCTCCAGTATACAATTTGAAAAGGCTGTTTCCTGGCCCCTACCCTGAAGTGTCTGTAAAAGCATTAATGATTTCCCACTGCTTCCATGGTGACAGTGAGAGAGGGCTGACTATCAAGTGCTCCTGTGGAAATGGCCCCTGGCTCAGACTGTTTGCCCGAACAGATACCTGATGCGTTGCTGCTCCTGTCACTTACCATTTTAGATGGGCCTGTGCTTCCCAGCGTCAAACTAGATTGAATTTCCATAAAAAAGAGTTATTCTTCCGTGACTTGTCAGAAGCGTGCTGAAGTTAGCAGCAAATGTAATCTGCTCTATAAATGAGAATTTCCCTTTGATACTTGTGGTAGTTGATGAAGACACTGATTCACTTCTAGTGTCCCCATCTCTCCACATCACTCCCCTCTTCCCACCTCCACATTCATTTTACTTGCTACTCAGGCAACCCTGGTTGATTTGGATTAGAATGATTTAAGACGGTTCTAGTACCCCTTATTGTGCTGGGCCTGAGACTTCCAAGACACAACCATTTCCCCCATAATTGAGTTCTGCAGTTGATTTTTTGTAAATTCTCTATCAGCAAAGAGCTCTTTTCTGACTTTCCCCTGTGCTCAGAGAATACTATCTTGGAAGGAGCAGGGGCATATTTGCCTGCAGTGAAGTGAAAAGGGGGAGTCCTGGCTGAAAAGCCAGGCAATCTAATTTCTAATACTGGTGCTGCCTCTGCTGTTTTATTATTCTTATTCTCTGAGCTCTGATCTTCATCTGTCCAGCAGAGACCTCAACCCCTGTTCATCACAAAGGACATAAGAGGTGAGTATCAAGACACATACAAGGGATGGTTTGTCAATTGTATGTGTCAGACTGGCCCTAGGAATTTATGCAGTGCCCTACTCCTCTCAGTTTGAGCCAAGAAACAATTTCCAAAGGGCAAAACTTGCAAATATTTTGGTTTGTCGGTTGGATTCCATGCAATGCTCTTCAGATAATCTACATTATATTGTTATGTTATGGTTTAAATGTGCATGTCCCTCCAAAATTCATGTGTTGTAACTTAAACCTGAAGGCGATAGTGTTGAGGTGGGGCTTCTGGGAAGTGATTAGGCCGTAAGGTCTCTGGGCTCTTGAATAGGATTAATGCCCTTCTTGAAAAGGCTGCAGAAAACTGTATGATCCTTTCAACTTTTCTCCTATGTGAGGATACAGTATCCATTTCCTCAAGAGGATGTAGTGATAAGGTACCATCCTGGAAGCAGAGAATAGCCCTCAACAGACTTTGAACATGCCATTGCCTTCATCTTGGACTTCCCAGCGTCCAGAACTATGAGAAAGACATTTCTACTGTTCGTAAATTACAAGTCTCAGGTGTTCGTTATAGCAACACAAATGGACTAAGAATGTTATATTCCTACAGTCACAACTTCCAAGGGGAAAACTTTATGACTCCAACTGCCTCAAACATTAATGTTCATTATATCATTTTGAAAATCAGGCATTCTTTAGTATAATTAACTGCCTTTCCTCATTTAGATCCAATTCCTTGTGAAAACAGCCAGTGAAAAAATTTATTTCTTAGCGTATTATGTGGAAAGTTTTATTCTGAAAGTTCAGAGTTGAAGCAGATTCTGACAAAATCACCATGCAAATTTTGAGTAAAAACTCTGCTTGATGTAAAACGGTTTTCAATGTGAATAAATCCATATTCACATTCAATGTGAATAAATCCATAAAGCAGAACAGCATTGTTATAAACTACAGGTTTATTTTATACGGCAGCACCCACAGACATGTTTACTAGGCTGCTGTGAACAATTGACTTGACATTGATTCATCCAGCATCAAATATCTTCTGAGTACCTCTGTGTGTCAGAACCTGTGCTGGCATCCTGGCCTGTAACATTGAACAAGACAGAGTTCCTATTCATTTGCAGCTATGATTGGATGAGTAACGGGCTTCCAAAGATGTCTGCATCCTAATGCCTAGAATTTGTGAATGTTATCTCGTATAGCAAAAGGGACTTTTCTGATGTGATTAAGTTAAGGGAGCCATCCTGTGTTACCCAGTGGGCCTGATGTAATAGAAGGGTCCGTATGAGAGAGATGCAAAAGGTAAGAGTCATTAGTAAGAGATATGACAATGGAAGCAAAGATATTAGAGTCATTTGAGGCAGGCCTCATGACCCAAGTGATCTAAATGACTCTTAAAAGCTGAAAAAGGCAAGGAACTGGATTCTTTCCCGAAGTCTCTGGAAGGAACACAGCCCTGTTGATGTCTTGATTTTAGACTTCTGACCTCCAGAACTTTAAATAATACATTCGTGGTGTTTTAAGCCACTAAGTTTGTGGTAATTTGTTTAACTTACATTCCAAATGGGGACAGCAAATAAGAGGAAAGTCAATCAGTATTTTTCAGCATTTTGTGGGGGGATGGTTCTCCTTGTGCAGGTCCACCCGGGCATCACATTCACCCAGCCTCATCCGATAACTGTCCTCCTGGCAGGGAGTGGATGAGGCTAAGTGATACTAAACGTCAATCAAAACTGTCCACACACATTCCCAAACCTCCCCTTGGCTGAGAACCACTGACTTGGATTGTGTAGAGTCGAAGGAAGACTCGGAAATGAAGTGACATAGCACAGAGAGACTGGAGTTTTGGGGCTACTGTACACTGTGACCGAGGAGGTGATATCTGAGTTGAAACTGTAGACGGGAATGGAAGCAGTCCAGTGAAAAAATCTGTGGAAGGGTGTTACAAATGCAAGAGAATGTCATTGGATATAAAGGCCCTGAGAAGGCGCATGTATGTTGTGTTGAAAGAATAGATAAGGAAGGGCAGATTGCCTGGAGCAAGAAGAGTGGCATGGGCAGTGAGACCAGGGAAGAGGCTGGGCTTTCCATGTGGGGCAGGCAGGTCGTGGTAAGGAGTATAGCTCTTATTTCAAGGGATAAGCTAGTAACTTCAGTAATAATAAGATGAATGAGGACTGGTGAGGTAGGAAAAAACCTGGGCTTTGAGAAGTTTGGAAAAATGGGGTATATCTTAGAAAGGCTCATCAAGTTGTTATGGATAATCAAAATGACCCCCACAATAAATGCAAGACACACTAATTTCATTTGCTCACTAAATATTTTTTTATGCACAAGTTACAATGAATTTCTAGCAGAGTTAAACTCTAGGGGTTGGGGGTGAGTAAAAGAAGAAAGCATCAAAAGAAAAAATAAAAGATAAAGTAGTTTTTCACTGGATTCTGTAAAAGACATGATGCTACTGAAGATATTTTCTTATATTATAGAGTGCTTTGCAGTCTACACAGTATGTTTCTCATACTTTATATCAATGTAGCTTACTAAAACCTTGTGAAGTAAGAAAGGGTTGTGTCCATTTTCCGTAGGAGGAACTCCTGCCCTCAAGGAGAGATTAAAAACACACACTCATTAATTAGAACTTATATCTGGTTTTTGACCCTAACTTCAGGGCTATTTTCACTATGCTGTGGGGTCTACCTGTCGGAAAGAAAATGGAGGGTTGGAAATCCTCTCAACCAAGATCTTGACTATTTAATTTATTTCATTGTTTCCAACAGTTCCTTGCATTTGTGTACCGCTTTGGAGTTCCCCAAACTCTTTCCCATATAATATATACTTGATCCATTCAATAACCCCAGAAGTGGATAGTGCCCCTTTTATGAATGAATAAACCAAGGCTCAGGGCTTAAATGAGACCTCATGCACCAAGGCTTTTTTTCTGAACCCAGTCTTCTTTCTGATGTGTTATGCTGCCTCTCAAAGCCTCTTATTACATGTCCTTTCCCTTCATATTTGTTTTACATAACTCTTTTATACAGTTTACATTTCAGGACTTAATGTTGGCACATGTGTTTTTAAGCAGATAATTTGCTGGGCAATGACTGAAACCTTAGATACATCTAAGGAAGCTAATCTCTTATTACATCAATTATATCCTCATTGTTGGTACTAGGTAGATTAATACAGTGCATTTGATGGAGCAATGACATGCTTCTTTAGCTGCATTAATTCTATATAACTTTTGATTGGGCATTATATTGTTTAGTTAGTAGAAAATTAAAGCAAAATAAAATTCCTGGAAGCTACTCATAGCAAACTGTATTTTTCATCCTACATCGGATTTGAAGATGTACCTAATAATGTGATATAAGTAAAGTCCCCAAGGACACTATCAATTCATTCTACTGCCTCCCAAAATCCTAGCCAGCCAAGACTGTCCTAGTAACTATGAAACATAATCATTATTCTCCTCATTTATTCCCCAAATTGGATCCAGCAAAAGTTTCTCTTCCCTCATTTCCCATAAAGCCTAAGTTGCTGGAAAAGATATTCAAGAAAATCTGTCTAAACTTTGCAGCTTACTAAGTGATTATATGGGAAGTAGAAGACTGATAAGACATTGTCCCCACTTTATGGATTAGCACATTGAGTTTCTGGGAAATAAATTCAGCTTGCTCAAGCTGTTGCAACTCTGAAAAAATCACTAGGGTCTATGAGGGAGGTCCTCTGTCATCAAAGTTTGGGCTCACTTTAATACTCTATGCTGCTAGATTTTTCTTAAATGAACTGGAAGCATCTTGGCTTGAATTTGAAAGAAGGCACTTCAAGTTTGACTTGGCTAAGTCATAATCCTGAATCATGGCTCCCATGCAGGTAATTCAGGATAAGCAAATATGATACAGGATGGCAGCAGAAAACAGACAGAACTAGGTAGGAGAAGAAAATGGAATCTGCAGCAAAGCAAGAAAATAATAATGGTAGTCACTCACTTTTTTTGAGCAGTTACAATATGTTAGGCATAATGTCAAACATATGCGTGCCTTATCTCATTAGATCTTTATAGTTACTCTATGTGGTTGATGCTATAATTAACCCCAACATATAAATGAGACATTTCAGGCTTAAAGAAATTAAGTAACTTACCCAAGGTGAGACAGCAAGCTGGCAAGCTCTGATCTGTCTGACTTCCATGCCTGTGCTCTTTATCATTCTATTATACTTTCTGATCAGGCAACAGGAGATAGAGATCGCTTCTTAGGCTCCCTGCTCACTCTTCAAGGTTTCTCTTGGTATCCCATCCTCCTTTCCAAGTTATCAGTGAGGCACAGGATGGACAGTGATATCTTCTTTGACTATCTCTCTGGAGGTCTTTATTCAAAGGCATCAGAACCTGTCCTGGACCTCAAGATGTCCTCAAGAAACCACAAAGGGCGTTTTGGGGTTCCCCAACCCCCTACCATGTTTTAACATCACAGCACTTACCCTTTATTGTTGCTCAGGGCAACTGGTCAGCCGGCTAATAAACACATCACTTACTTTGAATTCTTGAGCGTAAAGAGAAAGAAGATGTAAATACTGACAGATTTATTACGGTCTAATTTAATAAAAATGTCAACAAATAAATGCACGTTTAGCTTGGAAATAAATATCAGCAATGAGGAAAGCTGACAGTGGAGTAGGTTGTAAGAAATTAACATTAAATAGTTTAGGATGACAGTAACTATAAAACAAAATTGTACCTTGGAGACATCTTGAAACAATTTAACAAATGTGTGCTTTTAACATGAGAGAAGACGGGTGAATCAAAACTGTTTTGATATAGGGCAAGGGCCCACAGAGCTATGGAGAGTAATCACTTGCGTTCTGTCCCATTCATCTGCAAAATGACATTTAGCGTAAACCAAAACCAATCACCTGAGGATCATTTTCTCAAATTAAATGAGTTTCACACACCAAATGGAACTCTTGTATAAGTTCTCACCAAAATATATAAATAAATAATTTCCCCTTGACGAGATCTGCTTGGTCATTTCCTAGTACAGCTACAGGAGAATGGCTTGCTGATTTTGTCAGAACTACATTTATCTCCAAAAACTGCAACTTACTAGCTGTGTGACCTTGGGCCATTACCAAACATCCTGAGCCTTGACTGTGGAAAAGAGATAACTCGTACTGCACCATGTTATTGTGAGGACCCAAGCATCTACTACAATACTTGCTAGGATGCAGAAGCGCAATAAATCGTGATCCCTTAAGATATTTACATCTCCAACAAATATTTGTTGAGCACCTACTATGTGCGTGCCTTATATCAGGCGCTTCGGATATACCAATTAATGATTCCCTCTCTGAATCTTTATGTGGCAGTGTAGGGAAACAGAATATGAAAATTATAGATAAACTGTATAGTGTGTTATGTTGTATATTGGGGAAAAAAGAGGAGAGCAGAGTGTAAGAAGGGTAAGTAGGATTTTAGAGAGGAAGATGAAAACAGGCATCATTGATAGGATGACATTTGAGTAGAACTGACAGATTTAGCAAATAAAAGTGCTGGATGTCCAGTTAAATTTCAATTTTAGATAAATCACAACTTTTAGTATAAGTGGTATGTTCCAAATTGCATGTCCCACGTCACTGTTTATCTGAAATTTAAATTTCACTGGGTGTCCTTTATTTTTATCTAATAGCCCTACAACTTGAGCCAAGACTAGAAATTAACTGTGTGTGTATCTGCAGAAGGAAGAGAGTTATAGGCAGGGTGAATAGCCCATGTAAAAGCCCTAGGGGAAGCTTGAGGAATATCAAGGAGGGTAATATGGATGGGTGAGCCAGGGAGGGAGGGAGTAGAGGACAGAGAAGCACCCAAGATCCCAAGAGCAGATTGCAAAGGGTCTCATAATCACTTCTGCTTCTACTCAGAGTAAAAGAGGGAGCCATTACAGGGTTTTGTGCAAAGAAGAGACATAATCTAAGATATTCTACTACTGACTGAGAGTTGACTCTAGGAGGGGCAAGTCAGGGGCACCAGTTAGGAATTATTGCAGTCATCCAAGCAAAAGGTGATGGTGGTTCAGACCAGACCAGGTGGCGGCCATGGCAGTTAGAAGTGGTTAGATTCTGGACAATTAGAAGGAAGAGCCAACAAGATTTGCTGTGAGTTGTGAGAGAATGAGAAGAGTCAAAGATAACTGCAAAATTTGTGTCTCAAACAACTGGAAAAATTAAGTCATCATAATGGGGAAGGCTATGAATGGAACAGGAATTTGGGTCGGGGGCTGGGAGAATGAGGAAGATTGGTAGTTCTGTTTTGTACATGTATGGTTTGAGAATTCTGATTGGCATCCAAGTAGAGATGTCCAGAAAACATTTGGAATGTGAGTCTGGAGTTCAGGAGGGACATCTGGGATGGAGAAACAAATTCACAAACATTTTAGCATCTAGATGTCATGAGACTGGATATCACCAAGGAAGGACATAGAAAGATAAAGAAACAAGTTCAATCCCTAGTTTAAATGTTGATGAAAGGATAAAGGAACAGCAAATGAGACTGCGGACTGACCAGTGAAACTGAAGAAAAACAAAGACGCCCTGTTGTCCTTAAGGCCAATGAAGAAAATACATTAAGGAGGAATGAGTTATCAACTGTGTCTAATGCTAACGATAGGTCAAGTAAGATGTCAATTTATATGCCGGATTTCTGAGGGACAATGTTTTTGTTTAACCAGTGAAGAGGGGTCAGTAGCAAAAATAAAATTGCCATTGACCATCTTGGAAAGTCATGTCTCATTGAATTATACGATTCTCTTGGCATCCTCACTTCCTTTCATTCCCTTCCCAGCAGACCCCTTGGTTACTAGGCTATTGGGAAACACCTTGAAATTGCATATTGTAAAAAATTCTACAAAATAAAGAAGAAAATAGGACCATTTGCTATTGTCTTTTAGCACAAATGCACATTGATAAGCTTTTTACTTTTCTTGTAGGACTGCTGCTGAGCCCAGCTGAGAGCATATGAAACTTCTGCTTCCTCTCATGTACTGATGGGCTGGGTAGATGCTTTCATGGATGCATGGCTGGCCTGTTGTAACATTGCTGGTTACTCCCAGCACCCAGGCCCTCACTCTCCAGACAGAGACAAGGACCTGAGGAGTTACCTGGTAGCTATTCAGAAATCTCCCAGCACCCACAGGACGCTGAATTATCTTGCTCTGAGCCTCCTCATGGCTATTACACAATATATATTTTTAACATTTTGGAATAATTTTAGATACACAGAAAAGTTGCAAATATAATGCAAGGAGTTTCTGTGTATGCCTCGCCCAGTTTCCCCTAGTGTTAGAATCTCACCTTGTCATGGGAAATTTGTCAGGCTTTTTTTCAGATTTTATCAGATTTCTCCACTAATGTTCTTTTTCCGGTCCAGGACAGAACCTAGGACACCACACTACATTTAGTAGTTATGTCTCTCCCCTGCCTCCTCTGGTCTATGATGGTTTTTCAGTCTTTCCTTGTTTTACTTGACCTTGGCCATTTTGGGGAATAGTGGTCAGTTTCACATTTTTGTAACGTGGCCCTGTGTATGTATTTGTCTGATGCTTTCCTTGTGATTAGGCTAGGGTAATGATTTTAGGGAAGAATGCCACAGAGATAAAGTGCCCTTCTCATCATAACACACCTGGGGGTACAAAATAGTAACATAACACTTTGCTGGTGACACTAACCTTGATCATTTTGTTATGGTGATGTTTACCAGATATCTCCACAGCGAAGTTGCAATTTTTCCCCCTTTCCATACTCTTTTCTTTGACTACAAGTCACTAAGTCCAGCCTATATTCAAAGAAGGTGAGAGATTAAGCTTCATTTCCTAGAGCTTAATAATAATAATATATACCTTTATTATTTGAAATGTTCTTTAAGGAAGTTTTCCCCCTTCTTATTTACTTCTTGTTCATTAACTCAATCCCTTATTTATATCAGCATAAATCATTGTATTTATTTTATACTTGTGTTATAATCCAATACCATGTTACTTATTTTCGGCTCAAATCCCTCCAGCTTTGGACTTTAGGATCTCTATCAGGTTGGACTCTCTGTCTCTTTGACATATCTCCATTCTTTTTCTTTTGTTTTAAAAGTAGAAGTACTTTATGTTTACGAATGAACATTTCAAAATGAAATACTAGCACCCATGCTGTGTATAGGGGTTTGTTTCCTAAATAAATATGAGCTTTCAATTGATTTCAGCTAGGTATCAACACAGTCTGAGAGTTAATGCTAGAAGGAGCTGCTGGGGGAAGCTAATGGAATCTAATTCTTGGAAGATTTCTCAAAAATAAAAGTTTCACCTTTGTATGTCTGGTAGAATTCAGCTGTGAACCCATCTGGACCTGGGCTTTTTTTTTTTTTTAGCTCTTAATTGCTTTTTTTTTTTTGTGGTAGGCTCTTAATTGCTGCCTCAACTTCAGACCTTATTTGTCTATTCAGGGTTTCAACTTCTTCCTGGTTTAGGCTTGAGAGGATGCAAGTGTTGACCCAGCAATCCCATTACTGGGTATATATCCAAAGGATTATAAATCGTTCTATTATAAGGACACATGCACACAAATGTTCATTGCAGCACTGTTTACAATAGCAAAGACCTGGAACCAACCCAAATGCCCCTCAGTGATAGACTGGACAGGGAAAATGTGGTACGTATACACCATGGAATATTATGCAGCCATCAAAAACGATGAGTTCATGTCCTTTGTAGGGACATGGATGAAGCTGGAAACCATCATTCTCAGCAAACTGACACAAGAACAGAAAATCAAACACCGCATGTTCTCACTCATAGGCGGGTGTTGAACAATGAGAACACATGGACACAGGGAGGGAGGGGCGCACTACACACTGGGGTCAGTTGGGGGAAAATAGGGGAGGGACAGCGGAGTGTGGGGAGTTGGGGAGAAACAGCATGGGGGAAATGCCAGATATAGGTGAAGGGGAGGAAGGCAGCACATCACACTGCCACGTGTGTACCTGATGGTGGGGAAGAGATAATGTTCTATGATTTTTTAATTGTCTTCTTCTCATTTTATTTTATTTGCCCCCTCTTTATTGATTCATAATAATTGTACATATTTATGGGACACATATGTTTTTAATACATATAAGATATAATGATAACATCTGAATATTTAACCTACCCATCACTTCAAATATTTATCATTTATTTGTGTTGGGAACATTTCAAATCTTTTCTTCTAGCTATTTGGAAATAAACTGTAGTAGTCACCCTACTGTGCTATGGAACCCTAGAACTTACTACTACTTTCTAACTGGATGCTGGTATCCATTAGCCAGCCTCTCTTCACCACCCACCTCCACTTCCTAGACTCTGGAAACCACCACGTCGGTCCCTACTTCCATTAAATCAATTTTTTATCTCTCACATATGAGTGAGACCATGTGATATTTATCTTATCTGTGCCCAGCCCATCTCACTCTGCATATTGACCTCCATCCAGTCCCATTGTGCTGCTGCAAACAACAGGACTCCTTTCTTACGCTGAACAGTATTCTACTGTGCCTATATACTGCACTCTTCACCCACGTATCCATCCGTGGACATCTAGGCCAACTCCATATCCTGGCCACTATGAAAAGTGATACAATAAACATGGGGGTGCAGGGTGCAGGCACTTTGGTTCTTTAATATATCTTTAAGACACGGCAAGGTGCTCCAGGCTCATCTTGTGTTTTTCCTGCCCAACCCTGGACTCAGACATTTCTCGATGGGGCCTTGCTTCTTTTTACTGGAAAATCATAGAAAAAGCAAGCAAGATATGGGCCTTGGGTCCCCAAACGCATATTACTCGGTCAAAAATACTCTCTCAGAAGGGCTCATGAACCACCTGCTCCGCTTGTGTATTACCCAGGGGTTGCCAGCAGGGGTCACCAAGTGACTGAGATGGGGTGTGACTGCATTGACAAATTGGGGGTGAGGACAACTTCACAATCTTCAGGTTGGAGCCCACCTTACAAGCAGGCAGAAGATAGTAGCATGGTTTGAGAAGCAACAGTAAGTCTCCTCTTTCCTCCCCATTCCAAAATATCTCCCTTTCCATTCAGGTGATTCCTGAAGTTCCTGCATTGGAGTTTTAGCCTTTCAGTCTTTTAAAAATAGCTTCCTATTTAAATTAAACCAGACTTCGATTAAAAATTATGTTTGATTCCCATTGAAAATGTGGATAAATGCCCCACTTGCCTCCAGTGGCCTCAGATTTAATCAGAGTTGGATCATAGTGTTTTAGAGTTTAGGCTTTGTCCTACAAGTCATCAGGAAGCCCTGAATGCTTTTGGCATGATCTGCAATGGGTGATAATGTTGTGCTGCATATATATGTGCGTGTGTGTATGTATGTGTGTAAATATGTATATGTATATATGCCTGACACATAGCGAGAGCTATAGAGTATTTGATATAATTAATATCATTAGCAGTAGTGGTAACAGAGCATTCTAACCATAGATAGCCCTCTCCAAACTTTCTGCCGTTAATTTGTGACACACTGTAAGAACATGTGTGTGTATATACACACATACTTTCATTGACTTCTCACACCGTATGAGATTATTACTGTCTTTATTCTCATTTTACAGATGGGGAAAAAATTGACGCCCAGCAAGGAAATGTAACTTGTCCAAGGTCTCACAGCTGCTAAATGGGAAAGACACAATTTAAACCCAGGCAGTCTGGCTCCAGGTTTCTGATTCTTAACTATGCTCTGTGCTACTGATTTTAATGTCTGTTCTCCTCTGTCTTCTTCAAGAGAACTCTCCCAAATCAAGAGGACTGCTTGATCCCAGGAGGTTCATCCCTGGTTTTCATGTCTCTAGAATTTCATATTTCAAGATCCTCCCTTACCAAGATTATTTTTCACAGGCCATCCCCTTACCCCTTCCCAGCATTGCCCTATCCCCATGATCCCTTAGGGTCTTTCTCATTTTCTTTCCCCAGTTATCATTGCCTCAGTGGTAAATGAGCTCATTAGATTAAATACCTTTCTTCTGCGGCAGGGGATGGGAGGGAATATTTTCATTTCAAAATAAGCCTACTAGTATAACCCAAATGAATACATTCTAATGACAAAACAGGTATCAATAAAAGACAAGTGATAATAACAATGACAATTCAGCTTGGCCTAATGTAAGCTTAATGTAAGCATTCAATAAATATGCTTACATTAACCCAGGCTAAATTGCTGCTATTATTATCTGCTCGTCTTTTACTGATACCTGCAGCAACTAGCATTTATTGAGTGACTGCTTTGTGCCTGGTATTATACTAAGTACTTCATGTAGATACTTTCTTTTTAAGTATTAAAAGGATTTCTTTTTAAGTACATGAATACTAGATTCACACAGTAATCCTAGTTTAGTACCATTATTATCTCTCTTTATAGACAGAAGTTGAGTTGCTTTCCCAAGGTCACACCACATGGAGAAGTTGGAATACGACTAGCCATGGCGAGTCTGCAAAAGCCTTCACCCTTGAGCTTGACAATGTGCCCACTGTAGTATATCTCAAATAATACCACGCCCGCAGGCCTAATTTCATCTCGTTCAGTGCTGTGCAATAGCTACTTGTAGAGAAGGAACACTTAGAAATTGTATATCCTATGCATTATGAATTAATAGTTCTATAAAATACATTAACAATGAATTATATGATCACATTCTTGGACGTTATCCCCATGTCAACTTGGTATCCAAGTCTCTAAATGCTTTCTCTGAGTTTTAAACTTACCACGGTAGGTTGGTAACTAGCAGTTCATGGACTGGCATCACTCTGTGAATTATTCTTTGCATGGCTCTGATCTAATAGTATCCTTTTCACAAATGTGATTCATTAAATATATGTCTAGATATAACTGAACTTTTATTTCTTTGTAAAATTTGTGTTAGACTCTTTGTTCCACCTGTTGGTTATTAAACCCATAGACATTAGACACTAGGTAGACCTGGCACCAGACAAACCTGGATTTAAATCTAATCCTGCCTGTTCTACCTGGATGACTTTGAGTAGCTTAACCTCTCTTAGCCTATTTTATTGTCAATAAAATGAGGATAATAACATTTACCCAGATGGATTATTGTGAGAATCCATTGAGACAGGAATGCCTGGTACATAGGAGACACTTAATAGATTTTGTTCCCCATCCCATTCCAGAGATGGGGGATAGGGACTAGATTAAAACTAGGTCTGCCTGTGGCCATGACAAATGCAAAGTGGGCCAGGCATAGTGGCTCACGCCTGTAATCCCAACACTTTGGGAGGCCAAGGTGAGAGAATCACTTGAACTCAGGAGTTCAGCACCAGCCTGGTCTTGAACTATAAGGAGACCCTGTCTCTACAAAAAATTTAGAAATTAGTCAGGTGCAGTGGTACACACCTGTGGTCCCAGCTGCTTGGGAGGCTGAGGTGGGAGGAATGCTTGAGCCCAGGAGGTTGAGGCTGCCGGGAACTGTGATCATGCCACTGAACTCCAGCCTGGCAACAAAGTAAGACACTCCCCATACCCTCCCCCCGCCAAAAAAAAAGTAAAAGAAAAAAAATAAGTAAAAATAAATTAAAAATTTTAAAAGATGCAAATCTGATATGCATGTTGGGTGGCTGGTAAACCTCCATAAATTACTGACAAATGTTCTGATGATTGACCACTCTCCAACCACTTGTGACTGTGGGGGATATTTCCCGTTTACACCACCTCACCTGATGACTCAGGTGTCAGAGATGAGAACAGCCTGTGTACTTGAAAGGAGAGACTCTTTGAGCAGCAGTTTCCTATATGGCAAAGCAATTTATTAGACTTCAGGGCATCAGGCCTCCTCTGACCCTGCCCCCACCCGGAGGCAGCTGCCCCAGGCTTACCCGGGGAGGACACAGCTCTGAGCTGCCACACGGTGGATGTCAAAATATTAATTTAGATTCAGCACTGCTGATGTAAGCTAAACAGGTGCTTCTTTTAGCCTGCAGAGTCAATTGGATTGTAATTCTTCTCAGTTCTCAGCCTAGGAGTGGAAGAGTGTGTCGTTCCTAGAGGGGTATGCCTCTGAGATCTGAAAGATTAATGCAGACTGCAGTGGCGGGGGGTGTGTTGTTGGGGGATTGTCAGCAAATTTTCTTGAGATTATAGGATCAGGGAAAGGCAGAGCTGGACAGGGTCTTAGAGATCAACCTTTCTTTTAAAATTAGAAGAGAAGGACTGGTTAAGAGGTCAAGCCTTGGAGTCAGGAGGACACAGGTCACCTCCTGGTTGTGCCACTTATGAGCAGTGTGCTACTAGGCAAGTGACTTTACCTCTCTGAACCTCAGCGTTCTCATCTGTAAAATGGGGATAATGAAAATGCTCACATCATATAATTATGCCATGTAGGCTGGTCTCATACAGGCACATAACATTCACTCTTTAATTCTTAAGGCTTCAAAGAAAGTCTTTCTCACAAGACTGATTTACAGCTTTATTTGTCACCTGTTTTGCATCGGTAGTAGGTGCATGGATTGCAATAGATGGCAAAAGCTGACATGCTGTCTGTCCCTATAGAGGCTGCATTTTGGTGGGAGAGACAGACCCTGACTGAGCCATCCTAGGAAGCAACGTAAATACAACAATATGTACGGCAGAGGAACAGTGCCAGGTACTGTGAAAGGGCATCACAGGGGAATCCGATTTGGTTTGAAAGGTCAAGGCCAACTTCCCTGAAAAAGCAACAGCTGACCTAAGGTCTGATGAATGAGTAGAGGCTCAGGCAAATGGGGGAGAGCGGGGCAGTCTCAGCTGAGGGAAGAGCCTGTATTGCATCTCCGTGGGCTCTGCTGAGAGAAGAGCAATGTGCACAATGCGGGGGAAGTGGTGGGCGATGAGGCTGGAGAAGTAGCAGCAGCCAGGCCTGGGGGTGGCCCTGGTCAGGACTGGTTTTGTTCCTTCCAAGAGCAAGTAGGTGACTGAGTTGACTGAAGATCAGTCTGGCGGCAGGGAGGGAGGCAGAGCCTGTGTTCCCAGGAGTTCTTTTGTGCTAGTCTGAGCCCAGCCTCTGCCCTCTGCTTTTGTTTCTCATCTATTGGGTTCACTCTTTCCTCTGTTGTGGCAGCACCAGTCTCCCCTGGTCTCCAGCCCCGCGGAGTCTGATCGGCGATTCTCCTTGCTGCTGTTTCAGCTCTCTCTGGCTCCTTCCCTGCCCTCCTTCTGTCATCAAAGGCACTTCTCTTTGCTGTGGCTTCATTGGTCCCTGTAGATGTGTTTGCTCCTCTCTGCCTTCCTGTCATCTTTCCTCTGACGGGTCTGGCGGTCAGAGAGATTTCCTGCCTCCGGGGATGAGTGAGTCCTGTGCCAATGAGGACAGCCACCATGCAGTGCATAATGTTTTAAAAAGTTACAAAGCCCCTTTGCGTTGTTCCTCTAATTGCTCCTCATTATCATTCCATAAAATAGCAGGACAATAATTATTGCCCCCATTTGCTAGATAAAAAAAGGATTTCAGAAAAGGCGGGAGACTCGAACTTGGTCACACAGCTGGTATGTTGTGAGCTGGAATCCCACCCTGGGTCAGGTTCTGTAGCTCCAAACCCCTTGCTCTTTTTTTTTTTTTTTTAACATGGTATCCTAGGACTTATTATTATTGTGTCTTTATTTTTTATCAGCTTTAAGCTGAGCATAAAGTATATACCCTGATAAGTTTTGGCCTAAAAATATACCTGTGAAATCATCATCCCCTAAAGGTTCCTTGTGCCCCTTTGAAATTCCTCCTTCTTGCTTCCACATCCCACCCATGACTTGCCAGGCCACCACTGATCCACATTTTAACCCCATGGATTCTTTCCGTTTTCTAGAACTGTATAAAGATGGAATCATATGCTGTTTTCCTGGCTTCTTTCACTTGCCATAATTGTTTTGAGATTCATCTGTATTCTGTGTCTTGATAGTTCATTCTGCTTTATTGTTGAGTGGTATTCCATTGTGTGGATGTGTGATCATTTGGCTATCCATTCACCTGTTGATAAACATTTGGGTGATTTCTAGTTTTGGGTGATTACCAAGAAAGCTGCTGTGAATATTCAGGTATAAGTACTTGAATGATGAATCTTGCCTTACTTTTCTCTTGGATAAAGACCTAGGAGTCACATGTTGGGTGTACATGTAACTTTTTTTTTCTTTCTTTTTTTAGACAGGGACTTGCTCTGTTGCCCAGGCTGGAGTGCAATGGCAGGATCATGGCTCGCTGTAGCCTCAAACTCCTGGCTCAAGCAATCTTCCCACCTCAGCCTCCCAAGTAACTGGTGCTACAGGTGCATGCAACCACATCCAGCTAATTTATTTTTGTAGAGAGAGGGCCTTGCTGTTTTGCCAGGCTGGTCTTGAACTTCCTGGACTCAAACAATCCTTCCCTTTTTGGCCTTCCAAACCACTGGGATTACAGTATGAGGCATTACACCCAGCCCATATTTAACCTTTTTAGCCAAATAGAGTCAGCATGTTTTCTAAACTGTTCTACAAAGTGTTTTTACTACTTAATCCCACCAGCAGGGTATGAGAATATCAGTTCCTTTACGTGGTTACCAATGCTTGATATGGTCAGTTTTTTAAATTTTAGACATTCCAAGAGATGTATAGTAGTATCTCATTGTGACTTTATTTTGCATTTCACAAATGACTGATGACATAAAGTGCTCCACCACATTCAGTTTTAATAATAAACTGCCTCAGGTACACTAATCTATGTTATTACATTTTTTATTATAAATACAGAGACGGACTCTTTAAATGAAGTTAAATGTGTGATGTGATCCCATTATATACATTAATTGAGAGTGGCATTTATCACACTATACAATGATTTTTTCTCTTCTCTGCAAGACAGTGAACACCTCAAGAGAAAGTCTGCATCTTATTTATCTTGATATATCCCCCGTATCCACTATACTGTCAGACCGATAGTAGGAATTTTGTAAATGTTTTTTGAATTGAATTTATCTGTTTTTGTCAAGAGCTAGCCCTGTGGAAGATGCCCCCAAAAATACTTAAAAGATTGAATGCATGAGTGAATTTTGCATTTGGCACTATGCAACCATGTGATGTTGGACAGCTCTCTTCCTCTTGCTGATCCTCAATTTTCCTGTCTCTGTAAAGGGCAAGTTTGTCTAGACACATTTGGGGACTTTCTAATGCTAATATTTTATAATTCTAAGCATTTCATGTCTCCAGACCTCACCAACCTGTGAGAACAAAATAAGGCCATATTTCTTTTAATACTCAAATTACACTGACTCTGAATTATAATCAGATGAGCAGGGAGTCTGGTTCTGAGATTTCTCATCCTAAATTTTTGTAAGATGTTCACTCTGATAATCATCCTGCTATAGATGAGAAAGATGTATTTCACAAGAGAATGTGGAGCTTTGGGGTGACCCCTCTTCACCTTATCCCTCCACAGGGTTTGAAAAAAACACTTTATTTTGCATTTTCTCACAATTAAAATGAACAAAAATCGAAAAACCCTGCTCCAGATCTTTAAGATAGGGATTTAGAAGGTCTCTTTCCGTTCAGATCCATTGAGGATGCTAGGTCAGGAAGGGTATCAGTGTCACCTGAACAAGCCCCCTGTCCATTTTTGCATGCCCTAGCGTAGAATCCAGTCTTCCTCATGGAGCGGGGTGGTTGTTTGGGTTTGTGGTAATCCTCTGGTAATGGACCTGGTCTCAGCCAGAGCCAACCCATCCTCCAGTAGACACTTCCAAATTATTTTAAGCCTTGAAGGGAAGGTGTCCCATTTCCTTTCCTCCAAAAGGTCTCCTTGGTTCTTTTATAAATTTTTGTGCTCAGATAAATTTCTGGGAAAGGGCATCACCTAATTCAGTCTACACCACCATCTAAGCCCTGGAATGGTATTTTTGAAAATGGCCTCCATGGACTGTGTCAGAATCTCCAAGTTCTTGTTAAGATGTTATGACTTTACCCCAGAATGAAATCTCTGGAAGAAGGCCTCAAGCTCTGCATGTACTGTGCTCGGTGTTTATTATGCACATGAGACTTTTGAAAACCATGGCCTTACATACCCTCCACACCTGCCACCATACAAAATTGTAGTGCTAATACGTTGTTATAATTTTCCCCAAACAAAGACCTAGTGATACTTGATTTTCAACTTTCTAAAGGAATGCTCAAGTGTGTTCTACAAGAGAAAAGGAAGCACATGCAAAGGGTAGATGGATCTTTTCCCACTCACTCATCAAGTATTCTTAAGTGCCTGTAGAAACAGCAGTAGACTTCATAGTGCTTAAATTATATCTGGGAGAGACGGACAAAAAGTAAGTACATAGAGGAGAAGTAAGATAGCTATAGAGTGGCAGTACAGTGAGGGAAATGAATAGAGAGGTGCGGTGGGGGAGTGGGGAAGGAGGGCCATGGCGATACCCTCTCCCAGGGGGTAAGGAAGATCTGAGAGTGAGGCATTGGGCTGAGGAAACAGCCAGTGTGAATTCCCTCAGGAAGAAAAAGATCTTTTAGCTTCAGAAATAGAGTAAGGCTGCTGTGGTGAACGAACAAGAGAGAGGAAAAGCAGACAGAAGCTTGGTCATGGTAAGGGATATGGAAGACTGAAGAAAGGCGTGTAGAGAGAGAAGAAAGAAGAGTTGGAGGAGGAGAGGGAAGAGAGGAGAGGAGGCAGAAAGAGAGGAGAAAGAAGAAAAGGAAGGGGCAGTGGGGAGAAAAGGAGAAGAAGGGAAAAAAAGAAAGAATTGTGAAAAAGGAAGGAAGAAAGAAATGAATGGAAGGAAGAGAAAAAGGGAGAGAACAAGGGAGAGTCCCTGTCTTTTTAGCAGTCATTACGTAACTGAGCAAAGCAGGGAGACAAGAAGTGAGGTGCCCATGTGGGCTGCTTTATGGAAATCGGAAGTGCACTCATTATCATGGAAGGTAATTAAGCCAAGAGAGTGAATGCAGGTTCAAGAGCCAACACAGTTTATTTATGGAGACGGAGAGAAGGTAAGGCTCTGGTAACAATGCTGGGAGACGAGATTGAAATAAATGTAAAAAGGGTTGGCACATTGACTGTGTGACCTTATACTGTTCCTAAAATTTAATTTTGTCCAAAGACTGATATTAAATATGGAAAGCCTGTTATTGCTTTAGAGTCATCTAATATTCTGGACAATGTCCTTGCAACAATCAGATCATTTTACCTCTGTTGCTGTGCTAAAAGCAATGTTCATTCCTTATTTTTTTTTCTCTTGCCTCAGAAATATTGCAGTAACTACCTTTAATCTTTTAAAAAGTCAGAGCCTTTCAATAAGGAAAAAATTACTTTTCCTGTTGGAGTGGTGAGGTAAATTATATTTTATTGTAACAATTACATAATTACTTTATTGCAGGCAAGCCTGTCCTCACTCAGAGAGTTGCATATTAGAGGCTGTAAGGATGTCTGTTTTCTTTCCCAACTTCTCAGATAAGAAAGTCAGTCGAGCTCTGAGAATGTCAGCATTGATGGTAAATTATAGGGGTGGTTTGTTAGTGAGGGAGACAATGCGCTTACCCAAGTCAGTGAAAATGTTTTTCTTTCAGAATTATTACAGGATGATTTGTGCAAAGTCGTTTAAATGTTGCCTGTAAAATCTCAGTTGCATTGCTATCTAAAGAAATCTTTTGGCGTGGAGCATTTCAAATGATAGAATCTCAGTTAAATACGACAGGCTTCCTGAAGGAGGCAAATATTTAAAGTTGGAAATTACAAACTCAAATATTTACAAAGACCAGGTAACCCAAACATGCAAACCAGAGCTCACTGTCCTTCCGCATCCCCTTCCTCCCCGAGACACACACATTTGGTGAACATGTAGATATGAAACTTTTGCTTTCCTTTTAACTGTGCTGTTACATAAAACAACAGTAGTTTGATACAGAAAAATTGAGAAACTGACATTTGGCCCAGGTGTCTGGAAAATAACAAGGAGTAGTGGGGACTGTGACAAACTGGAGATTGCCTGCTGTGTCTAAAAGGACAATCTCTATTTAGCTCAAGCTTCTTACTGCCTGGAAGTGATATCAACCCAATATTGCCAGATCATTTCATTTCTTCAAAGATAAGCTGGAAATCTGGATTTAAAATAAAATGTGAAATCTTTATTTTGAGTTTTTTTGGTGGTTGTTAGCAATTCATTAAAACATTTTCTAAGTTCTCTTTAGGCCACACTGTACCAGCCAAATCAAACACACTTGTGGGACAGTCTAGCCCGCTGGCCTCTGCTTTCACCGTCTGTTCAAGGGGAGTCTCTGTGTTCCTCTCCTACTCACAATGTTCCACTTCTCCACCTCCAAATGCAATCTGAGCTTATTGGAAATTTGGAAGAAAATTAAAGAAATTATATGTTTATGAGCTCAAAGACAAGTTCTTGCTGGATGTTAGAATTTCCAAGAAAGGTCAAATTTAAAGCCTTATAAAATGTTGTCTCTATTACTCATTCTTGAAGAAGCCTGGTTTTATTCACAGCTGTGGCTCTAACTTAGTTTTGAAAAATACCTCTAGCTCTGAGAAGAGATATTTTATGTGACATGGTAGCAAAACTCGGATATTTTCCTGTTTAGATTTATGGCTATTTCTTGCTCTCAGAAGGGCTGCTGCTGGCTCCATCAGTGAAACGGTGAATTGTCTCTGACAGCAATGAATTCACTCGATGTACTCTTAAACCTCCCCAATTACTGGCTTTTTCCAAAGCCTCAGAGTACATTAATCATGTAACTGAGGAAAGACTTATTATGACCTTCTTTTGTATCAATCTGAGATATATCCTACATGTGAAAAAGCTGTCTGCCCGTGTGGCCAGTATTTTCCATGGGAATTAAGGTAAATCAAGCAAGAAATGGAAATGGGAATTTAATAATGTGAAGAAAGGAATTAGAATCTTTTAAGGCTGGAGCAGGATGTCAACATATTCCTATTTAATTTGAGTGATTTAGTTGTTGTGGGAAAGACAGAATAAAGGAAAGAGTTTTGCTTGTCATTTCGACCTCATTGAGAAGGAAGTAATGGAAGACAGGGATCCACTTTATCTCAATTGGTGTATGTGCACATGTGCTCCCAATGTGAGCCTCTCATGGACAACATGGGGTTTAAAAATGCGTTTGTTTAAAAATTATAACTGGTAGTTGCAAGCCAAGTATATCATCTGATGTTCATCTGAGGAGCTCTGGCTGGATATACTGGTGTCATTACGGGACAGTATTTTGGTACTCAATGTGACACCTTCCTGAGATATTTTTCAAGGGTCGACATGACCTTTTGCATTTTTCACTTTATACACTGACTTTAGAAGCTCTGTGTAAGATATTATTCTGCTGTGTGCTGGGTCACTCTCAACCGCCATTACTATCACCATAACCTCTGCCATCACCCATGAGAGATGGCCCAACTAAGGTCTCTTTTTGTAGACTCTACCCTGCTGTCACTTATATTGTAGAAGTGACTGAAGAGATTGCTTTCTTGGGCTGATGCATTAAAGCATTTTTTTTTAAAAAAGGTAATTATACAAGGGATGATTATTTTTCTACTAACTTCTCATGTCCCATTTTGTATTCCCTGTTGAACACAAACACCATACTAAGTGCTGGCCATGTATGGGAGCACATTTCTTATCTGGTGAGCATGCTGGCTGCATCACACCATCTCACCTCTTCATCTGCTAAAGATTGCCACAGATAGAAGTAGCCACCCATTAGGTGCTGGAATAAGATTCCAAGTGCCTTCTACAGAAAAAACAAACTAGATCTTCACCCCTCCCCTCCAGCTTAAAGGTGATTGGGAAAGGATGGTCAGAGGAGAAAAAGTTTTAAAAAAAAAAGAGGCTATGGAATTTTTAGGGGGGAAAACTGGAGGGAGCGTTCAACTATAACGTTATCCTTACTCAGGGATTAGGTAATCACCAGTCCCTATTAGCAGACTGTAATTGAATACCTACTATCTGCTCAGTTTTGTGTCAAGTACAGCAAAAGAATATGAAGTAGAAGTTGGCAACAAATCTGACAACATAAGAGAATGAAATATTTAAAGTACATAGTGGAGTAATTCTTTAGCTAGTTCCTTAGAGCTTAAAAAGCACTTTAAAATACATTATCTTACATGGCTCACCCAACTACTCCTAGACAACGATCATCATTCAAAACCTAATAGACAAGGAAACTGAGGCCCCAATGAAGTAAAATACTTTGCCTAGCTGGCAGTGACTTAACCTGGTTTTAAACTGGGATGTTTAGACTCTGAACTCAAAATTCCTCCCATGGAAGTCCAGAGGAAGCATCAGTGACTCGTATTAGTTCTCCATGGGTCACTCAGCTGTTTTTCATGTTTTGCAAACAGGGACACCCACTATCTTTGCTCCAGATCATCTTTCCAAGGGTGTTTATAGAGCAAAGAACTTGAAAGGTGGTGATTGTGTCCCCCTCCAGGGAACAGATCAGGCTTATTTACTGTGTAGTTATAATAAGCATAATGTCTTTCTCTAGGGCCAAAGGTCAGGCCTATTGTAAAAGATTCATGTTCCTGGCTGGGAGCAGTGGCTCACGCCTATAATCCCAGCACTTTGAGGGACTGAGACAGGTGGATCACATGAGGTCAGGAGTTCGAGACCAGCCTGAGCAACATGGTGAAACCCCATCTCTACTAAAAATACAAAATAAGCTGGGCATGGTGGCACGTGCCTGTAGTCCCAGATACTCAGGAGGCTGAGGCGGGAGAATTGCTTGAACCCATGAAGTGGAGGTTTCAGTGAACCGAGATTGAGCCATTGCATTCCAGCCTGGGAAACAAGAGCAAAACTCCATTAAAAAAAAAAAATTCCTTAAAGATCATGTTTCATGAAATGAAGAGGTACTAAAAGTTATACAATCCAACCCCTTTAAAAAAATCTAGCTTTATTGAGGTGTAATTTGTGTACGGTAAAATTTAACAATTTTCAATGAATTTGATGAGTTTCAGCAAATCTATATGGTAGTGTAACTACCAACCCAATAAAGGTAAAAAATATTTTCTTTGCCATCAAAAATTCTTTCCTCCCCTTTGGAGTTAATTTTCTCTACCAAATGTCTTGCCCTGGCAACCACAGACTTCTATAACTTTCTTTTTCTATCATTTTAATTTTGCCTCTTCCAGCATTTTATGTAAATGGAATCATAAAGCACGTTGTCTTCTAATTCTGATCTGTTTTACTTAGCATAGTGCTTTTCTTCCATTTGGTTGATCTTTTTTATCACTGAGTAGTGTTATAAATGTCTACTTGTTTCTCCAACGGTTGAGGGACATTGACATTGTTTCCAATTTTGGGCCATTGTGAAGAAAATTGCTATGAATATATATACAAATTTTTGTGTGAGCGTATTTTTTCCATTTCTCTAAGGTAAATTTGGAATAGGATTACTGCGTCATGTGGTAAGCGTATGTTTCACTTTATTTTTTAAAAACGGAGCCAGGCACAATGACTCATGCCTGTAATTCCAGCACATTGAGAGTCTGAAGTGGGAGGATCTCCTGAGTTCAGGAGTTCAAGACCAGCCTGGGAAGCACAGTGAGAACTCATCTCTGCAAAAAAAAATTGTTTTAAAAGTCAGGCATAGTTGCACACACATGTGTAGTCCCTGCTACTTGGGTAGATGAGGTGGGAGAATTGCTTGAGCCCAGGAGGTTAAAGCTGTAGTAGGCCATGATTGCACTCACTACTGCACTTCAGCCTGGGTAACAGAGGAGACTCAGACTCAAATAAAAATAAAAGTAAAAATTAAAATAAAAGGCCAAATAGTCAAACTGTATTCCAGTTGCTGCATCATTTTTTGCATTTCTACTAGCAATATACGAGTATTCCAGTAGTTCCACCTCCTCATTAACATTTTGTAAAACTAGTCTTTTGAATCTAATAATTCTAGAGGGTATACAGTCATATCTTGTTGGGATTTTAATTTGCACTTCCCTAATGACTAATGATGTTAAGTGTGCTTTCATGGGCTTATTTGCCATCTGTATGTCTTCTTTTGTGAGGTGTCTGTTCAAATTTTTTGCCCATTTTTTAGAAACTGGATAATTTTGTCATTTTATTGTCGAGTTGTGAGAACATTTTTGTGTATGTTGGAAAGAGAATCTTTATCAGATGTATATTTTCTAACTACTTTTTCCTAGTCTATGGCTTATCTTTTCATTTTCTTTACAGTGTCTTTTAAAGAGTAAAATGTATAATTTTGATGATGTCAAATTTGTCAATGTTTTTATATCTGATGTCTGTGATTCTTGTTACCTATTTTTAAAAAAATCTTTGCCTAACCCAAGGCTGCTTATGTATTTTCCTATGTTTTCTTTCAGAAATGTTATAGATTTAGCTTTTACCTTTAGGTCTATGATCCATTACAAGTTAAAAATTTTGCATGTGGCATGAGCTAAGAGTTAAAGTTCATTATTATGCATATCCAATAATTCCAGCAACATTTGTTTGAAAGTTTATCTCTTCATCATTGAATTCCTTGGCAATTTTGTTGAAAATCAATTGATCTTAAAAGTGTGGGTCTATTTCTCAATTATCTATTCTATCTATCTATAGGTCTCTATGTCAATACTATGTTGTCTAAATTATTATAGCTTTATGGTAAGGTAATACAATTTCTCCAGCAAAGAAAAGATATCCCCCAGGTGACACAGCAAGGTAGTGTCCAATCCATGGCTAGAATTGACATGTTCTTATTCCCAGCCTGGCTGTCTTCTTCCTTACCCTATATTTCTTCATGGTGCCATTTATTCCCGGGCTCCTGCCCTCTCTCAGTTCCTTTACAGCAGAAGAAAGTGAAAATATAGTGACATGCAATGACGTACTGTTTGATTTATTATAAAATAATAGAATTTTTTTTTTGTCTACCCTCTTCCTCACCACTCTCAATATCCAAGTAAGCTTGATACTCTAGGAAAAGGAGCTCCATCTATCCTGTGTGTACCACTGGGACAAGGACCTCAGCTGAATAGAGTGGAGTGATCCAAATCAGAAATGTTCATTGCTCTATGAGGACATAAGCCAGCAGTGCCATAAGGTGGGCTGGCCAGTGGACTCTCTGGAGTCACACATGGGGAGCTTTCCCTTGGCTTCCCTCCTTAATCAGAACTTCTCTGTGTGGGAACAGATGGCTGGTACAATATGGAAAAAAGCAGTCACATGTGCCTGCTAAACCTCATTTCTGTAGTCAGCAAACATGAAATTCCAGACATGTGACAAGTCAACTGACCTGTTGACTTGTCCTAGTTGGAATTCTCAACTAGGTGTTTCCTCTTATGTGCCTTTTCCCCTCTGGAGTCACCACTCCTGCCACCAGCATTCCCAGAGACCTTGAGGCTGTTGCAGTATCTGGAATATTTGGTATGTGGATGGCAGGAATCCAGCCCCAGAGAGAGGATCCAAAACCAGCCTTCATGGAAATGTAGACTACAGCTGATAAATCAGTGCCATTTGAAATAGGTATCTTAGCTACTTTTAATCAGATTCCACTATCATTGAAGTTTGTCTTTTAATTTTAGCTTTTGTATAGTCTTGCCATCCTTTTAAAACATTAAAATATTGATTAGAAATTTTGTACTCTACTAGAGAATACCTGTGTATGCTGTGTGTCTGTGCACATACAGAAACGTACATTTGATCTAGTGAATGGGGTATCAAAAATTTTAACCTCTTTTTACTGAAAAGATTTTAAAAATCATAATTAGCAAACCCCAAAGGAGAAAACAAGGGGAGGGTCATATATGATTTAGAAATATATTGTGCATGCCCTAAGCTAAGGAATTTGATCACCCTTTTGTACCTGAGGCAACCCTTTTCTCCTCCCTGCTCCCCAAATAAAATTTAAAAAGATCAATTTGGTATAGAAGTTTTATGGAGTCTCATACATTGAAAATCTATTGTATTTAACTGCTGAATATAGTAAAATCTCAGTTAACTAACGGACTATAAGAGGAGAATTCTAGTGATTTTACTTTTCTGATTAATTGAGAGATTAAATAGAATTTCCCTCTTCAGCTGTTGTTGAAAAAAACTTCTGAAATACATGAATATGCTTCCCTGTCTTCATAATTCTAGCCAACACAATTTTATTTTTCTCATGACTCAGGATCTGAAGATTTAGGGGTTATTTGGAAAATGTGTCTCATTATTTAAGCTATAACAGTGGTGGTGGAATTGTGGGAGTTTTACTGAGTGAGAAATGACGCTCACCCTTAGTTTTATTACTGTGAAATGAGGAAATCAGTTTCTCAACTGTGTTGTGTAGAGCCATAGCCCTCTGTCTATCACATACAACTTGAGATGATTTAGAAGTGTGTTTCCAGGGCTGGGCATGGTGGCTCATGCCTGTAATCCCAGTACTTTGGGAAGCTGAGGTGAGTAGATCACCGGAGGTCAGGATTTTGAGACAAGCCTGGCCAACATGGAGAAACCTCATCTCTACTAAAAATACAAAACATAACCAGGCATGGTTGTGTGTGCCTATAATCCCAGCTACTTGGGAGGCTGAGGCATGAGAATTGCTTGCAGCTCAGGAGGTTGCAGTGAGCCAAGATCACACCACTGAAATCCAGTCTGGGCAACAGAGTGAGACTCTGTCTCAAAAAAAAAAAAAAAAAAAAAAAGAAAGAAAAAAAAAAAGGAGAAGAGTTTTTCCAGGGCCAGGTATGGTGACTCATACCTGTAATCCCAGTACTTTGGGAGATCGAAGATGGCAGTTCCCTTGAGGCTATGAGTTCAAGACCAGCCTGGGCAACAGAGACCTCATCTCTACAAAAAATAAAAGTTAGCTAAGCATGGTGGTGTGTGCCTGTAGTCCCAGTTACTTGGGAGGCTGAGGTGGGAGGATCGCTTGAGCCTAGGAGGCTGAGATGGCGATGAGCCAAGATTGTACCACTGCACTCCAGCCTGGGAGAAAAAGTGAGACCCTGTCTCAAAAAATATAAAAAATAAAAGTAAATAAAAACTAAAATTGTATCTCCAATCATCACGCCAATCCTAGGACTTAGTTATTATCATCCTCCTTTTGTATGTGTGGAAACTAAGGCTAGAGAGACTTTGTATTGATGGCAGCAGCTGCTAACTCCCACCTATAGCAGTGAGGTACATCTGGGGCTACGCACTCCATGGAGCTCCCTGGGTGCCACTGCAGCCACCCAAACTGGCTGCAGACAAGACCTCCTGCTCTATAGAGCAGGCAAGAGTCCATCCTCCTGGCTGGGGGCTACAGCCACCCAAACTATGGCTATGGATCCAAGCCTCCCTGTCCTTTTGAAGGAAATGGCAGTGTCTGCTCTCCTGGGTGAGCTGCAGCTACCTGACTCATAGCTGCAGAACTGGGCCTCCTACTTCATGGAGCAGGCAGGAGCCAGGGACAAGCAGGAACCCCACACCTTCTGAGTTGGTGGAACAAAAGCTCCCTGGGTGCAGCTGCACCACCATCCCAGACACAGGACCCAGGCATCTCTGTAATCTGCACCCTCTGGGGCTCAAGAAGGCCCCCACCCCTGTCCCTGCAGGCGGAGTATCGGCTTCCACTGTCTGGCTTCTCTTCTCTCCTGGTGCCCACTCTATCTTGGAGCAGGATCGAGGCCAAGCCCCAGGACCTGAATGGCAGCAGAAGGCAGAGTCCTAGATGGAAGAGGGTGGATCCCCAGTAAGGCCCTAACTTCAGGCCAGGGAGAACCTGATGACTGTGGGCTGGGCTGCCTGTCTTGCAGACTGGAGTAGGTACTCATGGTGCTTCTTCCGGGCCTTCCCATGGCCACCCATGTGCCAATCAGCATGCACTTCCTCCATTCCGAGGTCCATAAAAGCCTTGGGCTCAGCCAGAGCAGAGCAGAGGATAGCCAGAGAATGAAGAGGACAGAGAGATGATGGGATCAACAGATGCAGAGAGACATACCCACTTTACTGATAGCTGGAGAGGATGGGATGACAAGCTGCAGAAAGGAGCTACTCTCTCTGCTGAGAGCTGCAGAGATGACCTGCTGGCAGAGAGGAGCCACTCTCTCCAGAGCTGCTTCTCTGCTGAGAGGATATTGGGACAACCAGTTGCAGAGAGGAGCTACCCACTCCAGGGCCTCCTCTCTGCTGAGAACTAAACACCTGACAGATGACCTGCCTATGGAGGAGAGCTACTCACTGCTGAACTCCTCTGTGCTGTTGTAACGCTTAATAAAGCTCATCTTCATCTTGTTCACCCTTCACTTGTCTGTGTACTTCATTCCTCCTGGATGCAGGACAAGAGCTTGGGCAAAGGCACCAGCAGCCACAGAGGTTTCCAGGAAGAAAATTGACAGCTGAAAGATCCCACAACAGTATCTTGTCCAAGGTCATAGGGTGAGTAGGAAACAAAGCCAACAGCAAATTCAGAGCCTCTGTTTTTCCATTGGCAGAGGCCAATGGGCCCAAGGTTGTCAAATTTCAGTAATTTCTTGCAGTGTTGCTTTCTCTTTCCACTGCCCTCTTGTGTCCTAGGGGAATCTGACTTATGCTTGTCCTCGTTGTATGCTGACAGTTTTTCTCACCTAGCAGCTATTATCTCAGGACTCAGTGTCAACTAACACTAATCTGAGTATATTCACCTTCTGGAAGCTATCATATAGAGGAACACAACCTATGTTCTTGATAAGGTGTGTAATAGTGGCAGGAAGGTCAAGGGAATTGGGGTGTGTCTGTGGCCTTCCCAACTACCCAAATCCTATCATATAGTCAACCCCTACCTATTCCATAAATAGAATTGGATGGTCCTGGGTGAACCACAGAGAGCTTCTTGCCATATATCATGTCCTAGAGCTTTCAATTTTGAGTGGATGTGGCAGACACTGGGGCTTTGTCTCCTAGGAAGACAAGGGTCACTGAATGACATCAATAGCTCCAGAAAAGGAAACAGAGTTGATGGAGGTCAACTGCCTTTTCCCATCTCCTCATTAGACCAGCACTTCCATAGATAGGAGTTTATTTAGCATTTTCCTGAACGGTAACTTACAAGCGTGCAAGAGATATTTTGTTTGGCTCATTTGTCTCCCCCATAAAAATAACTTTACTTTCTGTGTTGAAAGGCACAAGCCAGGGGGTGTTTAAGACCTCCTGCAGTGCCTTTTTTAGAGCTTCTGAAGTTTGCTCATGATGTTTTTCCCTGGCTTGGCCTTATTTTAAGGAGCTGTCAAATTGGTTGCAAAACAAGGACTCCAAGATTATTTCTCATCCAGTTTTGGTTTTAACTTTTAAAAATTAAAATTATTGGCCAGGCATGGTGGCCCACACCTGTAATCCCAGCACTTTGGGAGGCCAAGGCAGTCAGATCAAGAGGTCAGGAAATCGAGACCAACCTGACTGACATGGTGAAACCCTGTCTCTACTGAAAATACAAAAATTAGCTGGGTGTGGTGGCGCATGTCTGTAACCCCAGCTACTCAGGAGGATAAGGCAGGAGAATCACTTGAACCTGGGACGTGGAGGTTGCAGTGAGCCAAGACAGTACCACTGCACTGCAGCCTGGGTGACAGAGCAAGACTCCATCTCAAAAAAAAAAATTAAAAATATCACATCTTTATTGTAGAAAATGTGGAAGGAACAAGGAACTATAGAGAGAATTAAGTCATTGTTTTAAAATGCAAATCCAATCCCATCACTCTGCTACTAAAAACACTTCAATGTTTTCTATGCATTTTTTTATATTGTTAAGAGCACCGTTTCATAAGAACTTTACCATTCCCTGGTGTGTGGGGAACCCTACCATGATTTCTTTATGGCATTGCATGAATGTATCGTAACATGTTCATTTCCTTAAAGTTGAACAATTAGGTTATTTTCAGTTATTTTCTTTTATAAAGAGCACTGCACAGAACATCTTTGTGTGTAAACATTCATAAGCATTTTTAGATTAGAAAGACTCTGTAGCAATTAGGAGATAGAGCAGGCCCTTTAAATGAGGTAATGAATGAAAGCACTTAACTGTGCTTAACAGGTACATTATCATAATGAATATAAATTACTTTGGCCTCAGATCCAATTCATTCCAGCTCTGACTTTAAGGATAAATTGACTGGTCTGGGAGGTGGCTCCCACCTGTAATTCCAGCACTTTAGGAGGCTGAGGTGAACTGATCACTTGAGGTCAGGAGTTCAAGACAAGCCTGGCCAACATGCTGAAACCCCGTCTCTACTAAATATAGAAAAGTTAGGGTGTGGTGGTGTATGCTTGAAATCCCAGCCACTTGGAAGGCTGAGGCATAAGAACTGCTTGAACCCAGGAGGCAGAAGTTACAGTTAGCCAAGACTGTATCACTGCATTCCAGACTTGGTGAGAGCAAGACTCCATCTCAAAGCAAACAAACTAACAAGAAAGGATTAATTGAATTGACCACCTCACAGTGTTACTTAATCAGTCTATTCTCTAACCTGTTCTCCAATCCTGAAATTTATGGTTACATATGTTGTTGGACCAAGGTGTGCTGTGGCAGGCCAGTTCTTGCTATGGCTGTGTTCAAATCCTGTGAGGAAGCTAAGTGGGATTCCTTCATTCTTCCATTGAACACAATGTGACCATCACCACCAGCTGAGCGAGGGGGATCACCTGGAGGCAAATGTTCCAGGGAGCACAACTTTCAAGTGTCTCATCAATAGTATCTCAGGAAGGTGCTATTAGAATAAACTGTGTTATACTTGAATTGATTCATGGAGAGAAGCTTGAATTTCTCTTTTTTGTATTTCTAAGCAGGAGGCTTTGTGGGAGTTTGTTTATATCTGACAGGGTCAGGGAAGGGTGAGAAGGAAAAAAGGATACTGTTTTTTAGTTATAGCTTGTTTTTCAAAAATCCTGTTCACTTCCAATTTACATACACAGTTTGATCTTTTTGTTTTTATATTCCTTCTCCTTTGAAAAATGTTTTACCCTATCAAATAGTAAAAGAGATGCACATCCTTATCATGGGTAAGCACTGTTTGAGAAAGGGAAGGCTGTGAAGTCTTTAGCAGGAGAAGACAGCAGAGCATAAAGAGAAACTGATCCCTCTAATCTGAGGTAGCGTTCTCACCCCCATCTCTCTGCTTTCAGATCTTACATCTAAAGTCTCAAACTCAAATGTTTCTATGATCCAGACAGATAGCACAAAAACGTCAGCCAGGTTGTTACAGAGGAAAGGCCTTACGAAGCCTGAATGCAGCCCATATGCAGGTAACACAAAGGCAAGTGTTTCTGACAAAGAGGCTAAGCATTCTGTTTAATAATAGAAATTCGTCTTAGATAAACACATATCGGGTCTAAAAATCTTGAGGACTGTCTGATACTCATATGCTAAGCTGAGTGATAGATGGCACGCCCTTGTGCATATGTAACTGTATGAATGTGTCTCTGCTGTGTATGGGCTGCACTCTGTAGTACCTCAGTTTTAGGGCTTTTTCAAGACCAATGAGGAGATGTTTAGGATACCTGTTAATATCTTGTACATGTTTTACGTATACATTTGGAAAGTGGACAATGTTGTTTTTAATATTGAGTGCCCTTCATTTTCTTATAAACACAAGCATCTCCTGCTAAATGTCAGATTGCTAACCTGTTCTTAAAAAATCAGATGTTCTAACGAAAAAACAGCCTAGAGCATATTTCCAATTATTTTAAATGGGAAACATTACAGTGCATTATTCATCAACCCTGAACTCTCAAATAATTTCCTGAAATATAAACACAAAAACAGTCATATATAGGTAACAAGTTATCATTTAGGATGTAAAATGTATGGTTAGCAAACAGAAGATTTGTGTACAGTGACATGATCTCTGATGCCTCTTTGCACTAGCAACTTTCCCTTTGATGACAATCAGCATACTAAAAAATAAAAATGTGACTCTGGTGTTCCACTATCTGTGGTTTGAAATGGACTTGAGAGTTTTCTTCATCCGTTGTTTAGTTAGCAATGTTGTATTGAATATTAGGCTTTAAGTGTAACATTTCCATATTTAAACAATAGTGAAAAACAAAATGTTGAGAGATAAGTAAGCTCTATACATTTGAATATTAAAGAAACAAGAGCAATTCTATCAGAAAAACCTCAACTGTGAAAGTAGTAGGCAGAGTATGTCTGTAATGACACAATGAGCTCTTGTTCATTAGCATAATGACACAAGCAAATACCTTGCTGGGGTCTAGCACAGTATCTGACACTTAGTGTTCTGTTCCTATGATGGTTTTCATTTTCTCTTAATTCTATCACTAAATTCATTAATTGGGATTTGTTTACATTTTTATTATTAAGAGAAAAACTAATGTATTTCAAGAAATGTTTTTGAGCCTTCATTGTAATTTGGGTTTAAGTTTCCACCCGTACTAAGTTGAAGAATTTGTCTGGACATCTGTTAGATAAAAGTATTCTGGCTTGGGTGTGGTGGCATGTGCCTGTAGTCCCAGCTACTCAGGAGGCTGAGACAGGAGAATTGCTTGAACCTGGGAGGCAGAAGTTGCAATGAATCGAGATCACGCCACTGCGCTCTGGCCTGGTTGACAGAGTGAGACTCTGTCTCAAAAATAAAACAAATCAGGCTTATGAGGACTTGTCAATATGGTTTTACAAAGATGTTTCTTTGTAAATGAATGTAAATGAATGGATTATGTTTAATCCATTTTCTGTTAAGTTCAACGTGGGAAAGCGAGCTCCTAATAGATCTATCCCATTGCTAATAACAACTATAAACTCTGGAAAAATATTTTAACTAACTACCTGAAGAATATGGGGATTAAACAAAAGCACACAGATTCCAGAGGGTGATAGAAACTTAGAAAAAAAAGGACTAGTAGCATAGGCTAAGTTTCCTGTTTATATGACTTTTAGCCTGAGTGCAGGCCCAGTTGGTGTCCCATGTGGCATCTAAAACTTTGATAGAAAGTCTTTAGCCTTACTAGCCTGAAGAACCCAAGGACAGAGTTCCAGGCAACTACAGTCATGAAGTGAGGCTAGGATTCTGGAAATAAGAGATTCAGAGAGGGGATCTAAAGCCTGTGTATAAACTCTTCCAGTTCTCTGGCTGATCCCTGAACCACACACGTACCTGTCAGACTGCAGACTGCTCAGTTAAGGAGTGAAAGAACTAAACAAATTTGAGCTGAGGCCCAGTGGGCACAGTTTGAAATTGGATTCCCGCCGGGTAAATTGTCTCCTGAAACAAATAAACCAAAAATGTCAACAAGTTTTGGAGAAATGTAACAGAACCCAGTTTCTACAACTTACATTACAATGCCCAGAATACAATTCAAAATGACATGACGTTAAAAGAATAAGAATATGTGACCCATTTTCAAGAGAAATGACAATCAACAGAGGCAAACCCAAAAATATTTCAGATGTCAGAATTGGCAGACAAGGACTTTAAAGCAGCTGGTCTAACTATTATTAATGAGGTCACAGAAAATATACTCTGAAATGAGAAGATGGAAATTCTTAGCAGATAAATAGACAATATATGTAAGAGCCAAATGAAAATTTTAGAACTACAATAATACACTAGCTGAACTAAAATATACAAATGAGTAATTCTAATCTTTACTATAAATCTTTTACTTTACATGTAACAATTACATGAGTATGAGTATGCCTAACTCACAAACATTTTCACATTCTTCTGTTTTTGATCCCTCTTGTAATAATAATGTTTTCGTTGGCAAGTGCTGCCTAAAACGTTCTTTCCCTTTTCTCTATCCTGTTTTCAATTTCCAGTCTCTCAAAATGTTCACCATACTGCCTGAAAAGCTTTCCTTCACTCTCAGGCCTTCCTCTTTTCTCTTCCCCTTTCCCTCTGTGTCTGAGCCGCTCTGGATTCTATCGTTGCTCATTGTCAGAAGCTCCACAAGATTTGACCCAGTAGTTGACAGTGTTTTTCCTTTGCATGTGTGTCAGGATAGAGAGGGGGACAGAGAGAGAGAGAGAATATGAGGAGAGATATGGGTTGATAGGGTTGCAGTACAGTGTAATTGGTTTATCTATGGGCTTGTCTACCTGGACACATGTGTCATATTTACATAGGTACACCCTGTACTGTGGTGTGCTCACTTTTGACATCCTTTTCCATTGGTTATTATTTATTCAGCTGCCTACACTTTTCTGTCTTTCTACTGTTTAAACCACTGCTAACTTCCATTGTATCATTGACCCTGTCTATCAGAGCACTACCTGGCAACAATCTTATTGCTCTAAGCCATTGACTGTAGCTGCTTTTGTCCCCTTCAGCTACTAGAAAAAAGATGTACCCCTTTTTATAATCACTCCTTCAGAGTGACTTCTATGGTTGTTGGATGGCTAGTTATTTAGTTTTTTTTTCTTTATATTATAGTTCTTATCTTACAAGAGAGCAAAGGTGAGTAGTGGGACAAAAAATGCATTGCCAGACTCTCCTGGTGAGAGCCAGACTCTCAGGTGGTGTCTGGTCTGAACCAGTCTGCCTGATGCCTCCTCGGGGTTCTTTTCTGTCAGGGGCGTTCGTTGTCCCTTCTCCCAGACTGGCCTCTTCCTGGGAACGCCTGTCCAGTAGACCAATCTGTTTCACAATTATAGACTGGCTTCAAGCTTTTGACCATAATCATTTGTTCTCAGTAAACTGAGAGCTGTGCTGGGTATCTGTTTATTATTAACCCATAATATTCTGTGATACTGAGCATATATAGAGACATTTGAAGACATTTCATTTAGAAGTCTGGACTTCTCAGAGCATGAAGAAAACTTCTAGTAGGAGATATGGCCAGCCATAAAAGTATTCTGGGAACACAGAAGAAGAAGCAGTGACTATATTTTCAACATTATAAGGTGTATAGTTTTGTGGAGTTTTTCCACATTTAAATATTTCTAAAATTTACATGGGCCATTTAGTGTCTTTTAAGTCTATCACGATGTAGTGACAAATCAGTGATGGATTATACAATTCATGGTGCCTTATAATTGAGGAAACAAGGTACCAAAATAGGGTACTTTTGATTAGGGCTGGAGTCATTAATGACTAAGGTTAGTGGTGGAGGTTTTTCTTATACTGAAAGTGTCATCTACTGTTCCTCATGCAAGAGTTGAACATTTGTCAGATGGAGATGAATTTAGAAAGGTATATAAATCAGCTTTATAGATAAAATGGAGAATAAATTTGAAAACCTAATTGTCTTTCTTTATATTGCCTAAGAATTAAAATATAAGAAATATATTTTCAATCTGTATTGAAACAACCTGAAGATTATAACCTGATGAATGCTTAGAAATGCATTTGATTTCCAGGGTGCAGTTGAGGGAAGAAGACGAGTCAGACTGTTATAGCAATAGTCTGACAAGAGACAATATGCATTTGGTCTAGAGGCAGTAACAGAGAGAAATGACAAAAGGGGGGAATGGAATGACCTTCCCAATATAGATATAACAAAATATGCATGTGGAAGGTTCTAGGGGAGAAAGAAGTCAAAGATGAGTCAAGAGGTCCTGTCTTGGTGACTTATTGAGCAAGTAAATACAGGAGAAGCAGTCTTTAGATTTTGCAGCATAGTATGGAAAAGAAATAGACTATATATTCACAAACTGTAAGGTGTCCACAGTGGTAAAAAATTAGATAGCAAGAAATATGGGGAAATTTATTGGGAGGGAGATTTGTGTTAAAGACATGGAGGCATTCTTTATTTTGTTCTGTTATTCATAACTTTGGGAGACTTCCTATATGCAAGGTTCCAACCTAGATGCTAATGATACAAAGGTGAAAAAGACACAGAAATTGTGCCCACATGCAATTCACAGTTTAGGGGAGGAGTTACTCTGACCCATCTGAATTCCAAGTCTAGATGATTGGCACCATAATTAAGATGTGATGAAAGTTCAGAGCAGATGCTGTTGGTGCCAAAACATACCTACTCCACTCTCAACATTACTGTGCATGCCAGCCTCACAGTTTCCAACTTTGATCACCTGCTTCTTCCTGAGGGATTTCTCCAGTAATGGGAATCTTCTGAAAGTGTCAGAGAGTTACCACCCTTTCCTCAAATCATTCCCAACCAATGACTGTGAAGAGGTGGTAGATAAATAGCTCTGCTACTTTGCCTCTTAGTTGATAACTAATGGGCATATTCTACACTGCATCACATAGCTGCCAGTGGCATTGAGCACCAGTTATCCGCAGTGCAAACCTGCTGGTTAATTCACCTTGAATTGGCTTTTTTCCCTTCCTCCCTCATTTCTCCAGTCCTTACTAGTGCTTCCTGGGACCACCACATAAATGAACTGCTGACTCTTGAATCTTTGGCTCAGAGATTGCCTCTGTCTCAGCTTTTAAACATAGCAATAATTTCTTCTGATACTTCTTCCATCAGGAGATGAGGTCTAGGTCGTCGTCCTTGAATGTGGATGAACTTTGGCCTCAAGAGTATTGTGGAAGTAATGCTATGTGGCTTTCAAGGCTGTGTCATAGATGACCATGCATCTGCTATCTTGTTCATTGAGATTCTTGCTCTTGGAGCCCTGAGCTACCATATAAGGAGTCCAGTTGTTTTGAGGCTTCCATGTGGGATATGGGTATGCCATGCTGAGAGGCCACATGGAAAGCTCTGAAGCTATATGTGTCTGTGTGTGTGTGTGTGTGTGTGTGTGTGTGTCTACACACACACAGAGAGAGAGAGAGAGAGAGAGAGAGAGAGAGAGAGGTCATTCTAGCCCAAGTGGAAGAGAGCAAAAGGTCATTCTAGTCCAGGCGCAAGGCATGTGGGTGAAGAAGCCTCCAGATAATTTCAGGCCCCAATATCTGAGTCACCCCTAGCCATTCCAGTCTTCTCAGCTGAATTTTCAGACATAACAGAGCAGAGACAAACTGCACTCATTCTGTCGTGGCTGAATTCCTGACCCACAGAATCCAAGACCATGATTCAATGTTTTTTTTTTTTATTGCATTTTAGGTTTTGGGGTACATGTGAAGAACTTGAAAGATTGTTGCATAGGTACACACATGGCAGTGTGATTTTCTGCCTTCCTCCCCTTCACCTATGTCTGGCATTTCTCCCCATGCTATCTCTCCCCAGCTCCCCACCCCCCTGTCCCTCCCCATTTCCCCCCAACAGACCCCAGTGTGTGATGCTCCCCTCCCTGTGTCCATGTGTTCTCACTGTTCAACACCCGCCTATGAGTGAGAACATGTGGTGTTTGATTTTCTGTTCTTGTGTCAGTTTGCTGAGAATGACGGTTTCCAGCTTCATCCATGTCCCTACAAAGGACACAAACTCGTCGTTTTTGATGGCTTCATAATATTCCATGGTGTATATGTGCCACATTTTCCCTGTCCAGTCTATCATCGATGGGTATTTGGGTTGGTTCCAGGTCTTTGCTATTGTAAACAGTGCTGCAATGAACATTCATGTGCATGTGTCCTTATAGTAGAACAATTTATAATCCTTTGGATATATACACAGTAATGGGATTGCTGGGTCAAATGGAATTTCTATTTCCAGGTCCTTGATGAATCGCCACACTGTCTTCCACAATGGTTGAACTAATTTACATTCCCACCAACTGTGTAAAAGTGTGAGACGATGGTTGTTTTATACCGCTGAGTTTTTGGGTGGTAACTAGAACATTATTCTAAGATAATATTTTAATGGAAGAGGCATCATAAACATTTTCAGAGAGTTGAATATAGGAGTAGGAAGGATCTCACTGAGGGAAAGAGTGTGGCTCTCAGTAACTTTCTACCATGCAGGTATGATGTCCTTTACTTAAAAAGCTGTGTATTCGGCCTACATTCTCTCTCTCACAATAGGACTAGCCTCAATCGATATTATCTAAGAACATTGGCTCTCAGGAAGTTACATGGTCCGAATTAGGCTAATAAATTACAAATGAACTACCAAGGGGCCACTGGTTAATACATTTCAATAGCTTTCCCCTTTTTAATGGTGTTTGCTTGTGCTGTTTCATTAGCAATCTACCTACACTTGGTTAGAATTATATGTGACCTGAAAAAAAGACACTGGGGGAGAGATTTATCCTGAGTTGAGCACTAGATGCTATCTAGTTTGAACATGAGGTGAAGGGATAGTTAGGGTGGATAGTTCTCAGGTGATTGGAAATGGTTTTTGTGTTGGGTATGATGTCTGTCACATCCAATCGCCTGGTGCCTATTTAGGATCAGACATATGACAGCACGTGGAAGTGCACTTTTTGATCCTGAAAATGGCAACAGACCCTCATGTCTGCAGATTCGTCTGACAAATTTGGCAGGAGGGAAGAGGTCTGGAACCAGAAGCATCTGCCACAGAGTTGGGAGAGCTGAAATAAAAGTATTTGTTAAAGCTGTTTCCTCCCATTGCAATTCAGTGAGCTTTCTGTGGACATATGATCAGACCCAAGCATGTTTATCCATATCAGGGTCCTCGGGTCTTTTGTGCATGACTCATTGGTGCTTCTGAGATTCCATTTGAATCCGTCCAATCCACTTAAATTCAAGGGACATTTATGCAGATGTCCGTGCTGGGGATGATGGAGGAGACCTGAACAAGTTACAGTTCATGCCTTCATGATAGTCATTTTTCATTCTGTCCTCCTGCAGGTACCCCGTCACTGGACGAGAAGCCTTTTTTCAAATGGGATGGATCACAATTACACTAACGGTAAAAAGGAGAATAGTTTAGATGCAGAAGAAAATACATGTCACTCTTTGATTCTGTGGTAGGCAAACATTATTAAAAATAAAATCAATAGAAACATGCACAAAGCTATTAGATGATATACAGAAGGGCAAAAGCTACTGTAGGTGATAATTTAAACAGCAAAGAAAATTACAGTCAGGAAAATATTTGCCAGAAATATTTTGTTAACATCATAAATATATGAAGAATTTTTGTCAATTAACTAAAAAAGGCACTGGTATACCAAGAGAAAAGAAAAGATAACAATCACGAAGAAATAATTCATACTAGAAGTAAAATGGCTAATAAAGGTATAGATAAATGATCATCTCACTAGTAATGAAGTAAACACAGATGAAACAACAGGTAACAGAAAAGAGATGCCACAGTTTGCCACAATTTCTTGAAAGCAACAATACACAGTGGGGTAAAAGCACTGGGGTAAAAGTTCCCAGGTGAGCTGGGAACTTTCCTACTGCTGGTAGGCCAGTATTCCTGCAACACTTCTGAAAACAAATTGACAATCTGTGTCAAGACCTTAGAGGAATTTTAAAACTTTTGTTCATTACTAGCACTTCCAGAAACCTGTCTTAAAGACTAAAGAGATAAACTTAGAGTTTTATATAAATAGTAATCATCCAAATGAGGTTGATTAAAAAAGAAATATAAAAATCTAAATGCCTCCAAAAAGGTATGATTAAGCGTTTATATGTGTATAGTATATAGTAATTACTTAAAGTTAGATTTCTAAAGAATATTTGATGATATGAAAAATACTCTTGTCAGAGTGTTAACGAACAAGAGAGAGAAAACAAAATTTATTAAGAGTTTGTTACTAATTTTGAACGTGAATTTGTAAATACTAGAAACAAATACACCCAAAATGTCAGCGCAGTTACCTTTGAGTGGTGGCATTATGGGTGATATTTATTGTCTTCTACTTAACTCTTTGGTATTTTCTAAATCTCTACAATGAAAATTGAATTAGTTTTCTAGGGCTGCCTAACAAATTATACACACTTAGCAGCTTGAAACAATATCCTGTATTATCTCTGTTTCTGCAGGTCAGACGTCTGAGGTTGGCTTTACTGGATTCTGCTTAGGTCTCACAAGGCTCAAACAGGGTCAGCTGGGATGAGTTCTCATGGGGAGCCCAGGGTTCTCATTCAAGATCATTTAAGTTGTTGGCAGAATTCAGTCTCTGTGGTTGCAGGACGGAGGCCCTGGTTTTCTTGCTGGCTGTTAGCTACAGTTCCTTTCTAGGTGGCCCCACTGGCTGTTCACAATATGCACGTTTGCTTTCTTCCAGTGGAGCAAGGGTGCATCAATTGTCTCTTTGTGATCAGCTAGAGAAAGCTCTCTGCTTTTAAAGGATTCCTGTCATTTGATCAGACTCATAGGGATAATCTCCCTATATCAAGGTCAACTGATTTGGGAACTTGTTTACATTTGCAAAATCCCTTTGTAGCAGCACCTAGATTTGGGTTTGATGGAATAACCAGGAGAAGGTGTTTGTCTGCCAAGGCCTGGGAATCTTGAGGGCCCCCTTAAAATTCTGCTTATTGCAACCATGTCTTAGTAGGTTAAGCTTTAGAAACAGACTCCTTGGTTTCGAATTCTACCTCTGATCAACTGACTTTGGGCAAGTTAATTCACTTCTTTGAATGTCAGTTATCCTTAAGACTGGAGAAGAAAAATAATTGTCTCAATGATTTGTTGTAAAATATGTTGCAAATATAAATATTTACATAACAATATTTTATAACTTAATTTGGCAGGAATTCTGGTTTGTGGTAATTAGTATCAAAAAACACAGAATATGCAGTCATGTGTCCCATAAAGACGGGATACTTTCTGAAAAATGTATTGTTAGGTGACTTTTGTTGTTGTGCAGGCCTGGGATAGCCTAGTACACACCAACGCTATATGGTATAGCCTATTGTTCCTAGGCTACAAACTTGTATAGCATCTGACTGTCCTGAATACTGTAGGCAATTGTAATACAAGGATAAGTATTTCTGTAGCTAAACACATCTATATGTAGAAAAGGTCCATAAAAATATACTATTTGGGGACTACCAGTTTATATGTGGTCTGTTACTGACCACAAAAATCATTATGTGGCAAGTGACTACAGTTTAAAAGCCCCCAAAAAATGACTCAGGCAGAAAATAATTTGACAAACTACATAAGAAAAAGCTTCTAATTTTCTCATTATCTTTCTGTTTTCCTGTCAATGGCTAGGAAGCTGTTTATCCTTACCTCCATGCAATGTTGGCCTTGCAGCAAAATTTTTAAATAGATAAACAAATGCATGGTACCCCAGCCTCTTTTCCTTCCTTGATACTCTGCTTCCACTCCTAGTAAAGGAAGACACTTTGTGCTTCCCCTTAGCTGGGGAAAAGCTTGTTGAAATGTAAATATTTTCTAAAAAGAGAGAATGCACATGACAGCTAACCGTGGCTTGTGTTATTTTGAAAGTTCTGTAATGGGATACTGAGAGAGGGGTACATGATAGGCAGCATTTTGATGTGGATATAAAAGAAGGGCAAGGATGTGCCTGGTGAACGACCAACCTTACAGGTATAAGAAGATAAAGAAAGTTGTGAGAACATTAGCTTCTTCAGGAAACATATCTGTGAGATAGAAGGAACAATAGAATCTTCTAGAAAGACCAGGTAACCACAAAGTACTACAATCCTTATACAAATATGCCAGTGACGTGTCATCCATTGGTCAGGTCTCTCATTGCCTCACTTATTAATAGCTTATTTTTGTTATTCGAAAGTTCTGCTTATCTGTGGAAACCCCCGCTTCTGCTCTCTGTGGCCACACATGGCAAGCCTACACCTGCTTCTCCGGGCCAGCCCTTTGATGATTGACTGTGGAAAGGAGGATGCAGGGTGCTGAAAACAAATTTCACTTACTTTAAAGCCCAACGTACTCTCTTTCTGTTCTCAGCTATTTATGCTCATGCCACCCAATCTTATGCTTCTTGTTTCCAGCCATGTCCCTTGTTGCTATGTCACCTTCTAGGTGAGAATAAAATAACTATGAGCAGGTCAGTTCTGCTTGAATTTTCTGAAAGGCACTCCATGCCAGGGAAAGGTTGATGGATATCAGGTGTACCTTTCATCTTGCCCTTCTGCTGGAGCTAAAGGTGTAGTGGAAGCAAATGGTCAGCTGAACAAGGCTGGGTTCTCTGACAGATTTTTCTGGATTTTGTAGAACTGGTATTTTTTAACTTGGAGTATATGTTCAGGACATACCTTTTAAAAGAAAAATGAGTGAGAAAAATAATAATAGCTCCCAAAGGTAAAGATTGCAATATTATGAATTATCAAACAATAATGATCTCATTGTATATTGAGAAGATAGATATTTGAGTCTGAGTTGAGGAAAGAAAGAATAATGTCTTATCAAAATGGTAGCACTAGAAGTTAAGATGTGCATGTATTATGTGCTAGGTGATTGACAGCTGTGGTCTCATTTGATTCCCACCAGACTATGAACTACATGAGGGCAGGGACTTAGCCTTTCCTGTGTGTGATGGTATTCTGAGTCTAGCATAGTGGCTGCTATATAGCAATGGAGACTGTCTGTGAATTACTTCAGCATAGACTTATAGAATATCCACTTTGTGTTGGAGCAACCTGATAAGCAGATACTGATTGCTAATTCTTGGTGCTGCGAAGTTAGCAGAGCACAAAACCTGGAAAAATCCCAGCCCTTGTGGAGAGTCATTCTTAAGAATAAAGACTAGATTCAGGCAATCCTAGGTTTAAATTCTGTCTCTGCCACTTTAACCATGTGACTTTGGACATTTATTTCATATTTCTGAATGTCTGTCTCCTCATCTGTAAAATGGGCATGGTAATAATAGGGCCTAGCTCTTGAAGTGTCTTGAGAATAAATGAACATTGGTTGTCCCATGCTATGCTCTCAATACATGGCAACCATTATTTTTATAACAGGCACTCTATATGTATTACTTGAATGAATGAAAAATTTATCCCAATGACTTAGATAAGAGATAATACTCTTTATTTCATCAGAGTTAAGTACTTTGCCCAGAGTCACATATTTGGTAAGTGGCAGAGGTGGGATTTGTATCCAAATTTGTGACTCCATAGTCCCTGCCCTCCATGCTATTGCTGCTGCTGTTTTCCTACTAATGATCAATGTTGGCAAATAGCATAAACATGCTGGATATAATTGCCGAGAGGAGCTAAGGCAGGAGGGCAAATACTGTGTCATTTTCCAATAAGGTGGGGCCAGTGAGGTTAAAAAAATTACAAACGCAAGCAGGGTCCAGCTACCATTGTGGGAGTGTCACCCAATCTAGCTGTTAGGCATTGTTTTGTGCCAGTTGGAAGAGGGCTGCATTTTCCTCATGTGACAGCTGGTCTCAGTAGCAGGGAATGCCTCAAAGCTGGCACCACAGTTCAGCCCAGATTCCATTTGACATGATTCACAAATATGCAGCTAAAAAACTACAATCAGAGAAATTGTGGGCTCAGGATAGGGTAAAGCAGGCTAAGGAGAAATGGCACTTTATTATTTTTGTTTCCATTATTAAATGGGCTTTGCCTGGTTCTGAATCTCCAGTTTGGCAATGTATGTTTTAACATGTTATTAAGTATAGTTTTTATTAACTTCATTGACATTGCTTTTTACCAACTGTAGACCTTATTTTTGCAGGATGTTTTAAATGGTCTGATTCAGGACATAATTATTATAGAGATAACAAGGAGTCTTGTTTAGGTTTCCTTTAGACTCATCTCCAGTACCACCTACTCCAGAATGACTTCTCTAACTCATTCAATCATTATGTATTTATACAATTTAATGCATATTCATTGAACACCTACTATATGCAAGACTGTTTGAAATCTTGAACAAGATCCTTGCTCATATGAGATTTGCATTCGACTGGGGACATAGACAATAAACAAATAAGCCAAGAAGCAAGTAAACAAAATAATTTCAGACAGTAATAATTTCTATGAAGAGATAAAACATGTTGTGGTTTTTTCTGAGGTAGAATTGAGATGATGCCTGAATGTTAAAAACAGATGCCACAGATAGAACTGAGAGAGCTATTATGGGCATTGAGAAAGGCTGGTTCAAGGGTCTTAAGGAAGAGAAAGGAGGTCTTTGGGGCTAGATCTCCAAAAGTGGAGGACAAGGGATGGAGAGATTGGCAGGGACTAGATCATGTAAGAACTTGTGGGACTTGTATTTTATTTTAGGTGCAATGATAAGTCCTCAGGACATCAAGCGTGGGCATGGCATAATCTTTTTCTTTATATATTTTAAGAGGACTCTGTAGTGTGAAGAATAGATTGTTCTAGATGTATAGATATATGGAATGGAATTGAGTGTACAGAAATAAGCCCTTACGTTTATAGGCAATTGATCTTCAGTTAGGGTGGCAAGACATTTGAACAGAGGAGAAAATAGTCTTTTCAGTAAATGGTACTGGAACAACTGGATATCCAAATAAAAATGAAACAAAGTTGGACTTCTACTTCACTCTATTTACAGAAATTAACTCAACACTCATTGAGGTTGAAACATAGGAGCTAAACTATAAAACTCTTTGGAAAAAGTACAGATGAAAGAACAAGATAAATTGGGCTTTATCAAAATTTAATACTTAGGTACATTAAAGACCATTGTCAAGGAAGCAAAAGGACCACAGAATGAAAGAAAATATTTGTATATCATTTAGGTGATAAAGGACTTGTATTCAGCATATATAAAGAACTTTTACAACTCAATTTAAAAATGAGCAAGGGATTTGAATAGACATTTTTCCCAAGAAGGTACACAGTGGCCAAAAAGTACATGAGAAGATCCTTAACATCATTATCAATCAGAAACATGTTAATTAAAATCCCAATTAAATACCACTTAATACCCAGTAGTGTGATAATAATTGAAAAAGAGAGGTAATAACAAGTGTTGGCTGGGCTATGGAGAAACTGGAACCCTCATTCACTGCTGGTGGGAACATAAAATGGTGCAGCCACAATGGAAACAACCTAGCAGTTCCTCAAATGGTAAACAGAGTTACCATATGATTTAGCAATCTACTTCTAAGTATGTACCTAAGAGTAGCAAAAAAAAAAATCTTTACACAAATATTAATACATCATTAAATCATAATACCCAAAAGTGGAAACAACCCAAATACTCATCATCTGATGAATGGACACATAAAATGTCATATATGCACACAATGGACTATTAGGCATTAAAGATAAAGTGGTAAGACATGCTTCAACATGTGTGAACCTCAAAAGCATTACCTAAGTGAAAGAAATCGGCCACAGAGAAACACATGTCATATGAATACATTTATATAAACTCTCCACAATAGGCAAATCCATAGGAACAGAAGACAGATTAGTGGTTGCCTAGGGCTAGGGGGAATGAAGTTTGGAGGACTATGGTTAGAACATTTCTGGCATAATTAAAATGTTCTAAAATTGTGGTGATAGATACACTACTTGGTGAATATAACAAAGCCATTGATTTATGCATTTTAAATGGGCAAATTGTACTTGAATTATTATATCTCAATGAAACCGATTTTTTTTAAAAAAAGAATAGATTGTTAGTAGGGCAAAGTTAGAAACGTAACTAAATTAGGAGCCTGTTGCTGTTGTCCAAGTGAAAGATGGTGGTAGCTTGAACAGGATAATCTGGTCACCCCATTCATTGCCATCAGGCTGAAGCAAAATTCCTCTCATCTATTCCCATGTGTCTACCTCTCATTTATTCCCATGTCCACTAATATTTATCACATTGAACTGAAATGATTTGAATAGGTAGCTCTCTCCCTTACTACTTTGTAAAATTCTGATGAAGGATCTCATGTTTTAGTTTCCTTTACCTAGAATGTCTACATACAGTAGGAACTAAGTAAATGTGCAGTGAATTTATACACACACACACACACACACACACATATATATATACACACACACATATATATGGAGGGAGATACATAATATATATAATTTGAATATACAAATGAATATATATAATTTGAATATATAAAATGACATATAAAATGAAATATATCATTTGTCTAAAACAAAAAGTCCAAAACAAGACTCACACTATGATGGCTAATTAATTTTTTTAGTTAACACAATTATTGGGATAAATTACATGTGTAAAATCCACTCATTTAAAGTATACAATTCAATGGTTTTGGAATATTTACAGGGTAGTGTGACTATCATCATAATCTAAGTTTTGAAGATTTTTATCACCCCAAAAAGAAAGCTCCCGGAAGAAACAGTCCAGGGGGGGTGGACCCAAGATGGCCACTTACGAACAGCTCAGGATTGCAGCTCCAAGTGAAAGCGCAGAGGCTGCTGCAGGTGATCCCCAGGCAAGCAGGGCCTGGAGTGGACTCAGCAGACCAACAACAGAGGGGCCAGAGAGTTAGAAGGAAAACTAAGAAACAGAAATAACCTCATTATCAACAAACAGAACGTCCACTCAGAGACCCGATCTGAAAGCCAGCAACTACAAAGATGACAGGTGGACAAATCCATAAAAATGGGAAGAAACCAGCGCAAAAAGGATGAAAACACCCCAAAACAGAACACCTCTCCTCCTACAAGGGATCACAACTCCTCACCAGCAAGGGAACAAGGTTGGATGGAGAACGAGTGTGATAAAATGACAGAATCAGACTTCAGAAGGTGGGTAGTAAGAAACTTCTGTGAACTAAAAGAACATGTTCTAACCCAATGCAAAGAAACTAAGAACCTTGAAAAAAGATTTGACGAAATGCTAACAAGAATGGACAAAATAGAAAGGAATATAAGTGAACTGATGGAGCTGAAAAACACAACACGAGAACTTCGCGAAGCATGCACAAGTATCAACAGCCGAATTCACCAAGCAGAAGAAAGGATATCAGAGGTCGAAGATCAACTCAATGAAATAAAATGGGAAGGAAAGAATAGAGAAAAAAGTGTTAAAAGGAATGAACAAAGTCTCCAAGAAATGTGGGACTATGTGAAAAGACCTAATCTACGTTGGATAGGTCTCCCTGCATGCAATAAAGAGAATGAATCCAAGCTGGAAAATACTCTTCAGGATATTATCCAGGAAAATTTCCCCAACCTAGCAAGGCAGGCAAATATTCAAGTCCTGGAAAAACAGAGAACACCACAAAGATATTCGTCAAGAAGAGCACCCCCAAGGCACATAATCGTCAGATTCACCAGGGTTGAAATGAAGGAGAAAATACTAAGGGCAGCCAGAGAGAAAGATCGGGTTACCCACAAAGGGAAGCCCATCAGACTCACAGCAGATCTCTCAGCAGAAACCCTACAAGCCAGAAGAGAGTGGGGGCCAATATTCAACATCCTTAAAGAAAAGAACTTTCAACCCAGAATCTCCTATCCAGTCAAACTAAGCTTCATAAGTGAAGGAAAAATAAAATCCTTTGTGAACATGCAAGTACTCAGAGATTTCATCACCACGAGGCCAGCTCTACAAGAGCTCCTGAAAGAGGCTCTACACATATAAAGGAACAACCAGTACCAGCCACTCCAAAAACATGCCAAATGGTAAAGAGAATCAACACAGTGAAGAATCTGCATCAACTAATGGGCAAAACAGCCAGCTAACACCAAAATGGCAGAATCAAATTCACACATAACAATATTAACCCTAAATGTAAATGGACTAAATGCCCCAATCAAAAGACACAGGCTGGCAAATTGGATAAAAAGCCAAAACCCATCGGTGTGCTGTATCCAGGAAACCCATCTCACATGCAAGGATACACAAAGGCTCAAAATAAAGGGATGGAGGAAGATTTACCAAGCAAATAGAGAGCAAAAAAAAGCAGGAGTTGCAATTCTCATCTCTGGTAATTTAGACTTTAAAGCAACAAAGATCAAAAGAGACAAAGAAGGACATTACATAATGGTAAAAGGCTCAATCCAACAAGAAGAGCTAACGATCCTAAATATATACGCACCCAATACAGGAGCACCCAGATACATAAGGCAAGTTCTTAATGACTTACAAAGAGACTTAGACTCCCACACAATAATAGTGGGAGACTTTAACACCCCATTGTCAATATTAGACAGATCAACCAGTCAGAAAATTAACAAGGATATCCAGGACTTGAACTCAGACCTGGACCAAGCAAACCTAATAGACATTTACAGAACTCTCCACTCCAAATCCACAGAATATACATTCTTCTCAGCACCACATGACACCTACTCTAAAACTGACCACATAATTGGGAGTAAATCACACCTCAGCAAATGCAAAAGAATGGAAATCATAACAAACAGTCTCTCAGACCACAGAGCAATCAAGTTAGAACGCAGAATTCAAAAACTAACCCAGAACCGCACAGCTTCATGGAAACTGAACAACTTGCTCTTGAATGTTGACTGGATAAACAATGAAATGAAGACAGAAATAAAGATGTTCTTTGAAACCAACGAGAATGAAGACACAACATACCAGAATCTCTGGGACACATTTAAAGCAGTCTCTAGAGGAAAATATATAGCAATGAGTGCCAACATGAGAAGCAAGGAGAGATCAAAAATTGACACCCTATAGTCAAAATTGAAAGAGCTAGAGGAGCAAGATCAAAAAAACTCAAAGTCTAGCAGAAGACAAGAAATAGCTAAGATCAGAGCAGAACTGAAGGAGATAGAGACACAAAAAACCCTTCAAAAATTAATAAATCCAGGAGCTGGTTTTTTGAAAAGATCAACAATATAGACCACTAGCCAGATTAATGAAAAAGAAAAGAGAGAAAACCAAATTGATGCAATAAAAAATGATAAAGGGGATATCACCACAGATTCCACAGAAATTCAAACCATCATCAGAGATTATTACAGACAACTCTATGCACATAAACTAGTAAACCTGGAAGAAATGGATAAATTCCTGGACACTTGCCTCCTCCCAAGCCTAAACAAGGAAGAAGCCAAAACCCTGAACAGACCCATAACAAGGTCTGAAGTTGAGGCAGCAATTAAGAGCTTACGACCCAAAAAAAAGCCCAGGTCCAGACGGGTTCACAGCCGAATTCTACCAGTCATACAAAGAGGAGCTGGTACCATTCCTTCTGAAGCTATTCCAAACAATACAAAAAGAGGGAATTCTTCCCAAATCATTTTATGACACCAACATCATCCTGATTCCAAAACCCAGCAGAGACTCAGCAAGAAAATAAAACTTCAGGCCAATATCCATGATGAACATGGATGCAAAAACCTTCAATAAAATACTGACAAGCCAATTGCAACAGCACATCAAAAAGCTTATCCACCATGATCAAGTAGGCTTCATCCCGGGGATGCAAGGCTGGTTCAACATACGCAAGTCTATAAACGTAATTCACCACATAAACAGAACCAAAGACGAAAACCACATGTTTATCTCAATTGATGCAGAGAAGGCCTTTGACAAAATTCAACAGCCCTTTATGCTAAAAACCCTCAATAAGCTAGGTATTGACGGAACGTATCTCAAAATAATAAAAGCTATTTATGACAAACCAACAGCCAATATCATACTGAATGGGCAAAAACTGGAAGCATTCCCCTTGAAATGTGGCACTAGACAAGGATGCCCTCTCTCACCACTCCTATTCAATATGGTAATAGAAGCTCTAGCCAGAGCAATCAGGCAAGAAAAAGAAATAAAGGGTATTCAAATAGGAAAGGAGGAAGTCAAATTGTCTCTATTTGCAGACAACACGATTGTATATCTAGAAGACCCCATCGTCTCAGCCCAAAAGCTCCTGAAACTGATAAGCAACTTCAGCAAAGTCTCAGGATACAAAATCAACGTGCAAAAATCACATGCATTCCTATACACCAATAACAGACTTAAAGAGAGCCAAATTAAGAACGAACTGCCATTCACAATTGCCACAAAGAGAATAAAATACCTAGGAATACAACTAACAAGGAACGTAAAGGACCTCTTCAAGGAGAACTACAAGCCACTGCTCAACGAAATAAGAGAGGACACAAACAGATGGAGAAACATTCCATGTTCCTGGTTAGGAAGAATCAATATCATGAAAACGGCCATACTGCCCAAAGTAATTTACAGATTCAATGCTATCCCCATCAAGCTACCAATGACCTTCTTCACAGAGCTGGAAAAAAACACCTTAAACTTCATATGGAACCAAAAGAGAGCCCGCATAGCCAAGTCAATTCTAAGCAAACAGAACAAAACGGGAGGCATCACACTACCGGACTTCAAACTATACTACAAGGCTACAGTAATCAAAAACAGCATGATACTGGTACCAAAACAGAGATATAGACCAATGGAACAGAACAGAGGTCTCGGAGGCAACACAACATATCTACAACCATCTGATCTTTGACAAACCAGACAAAAACAAGCAACGGGGAAAGGATTCCCTGTTTAATAAATGATGTTGGGAAAACTGGCTAGCCATGTGCAGAAAGCAGAAACTGGACCCCTTCCTGACACCTTACACTAAAATTAACTCCAGATGGATTAAAGACTTAAACATAAGACCTAACACCATAAAATCCCTAGAAGAAAATCTAGGCAAAACCATTCAGGATATAGGTGTAGGCAAGGACTTCATGACCAAAACACCAAAAGCATTGACAACAAAAGCCAAAATAGACAAATGGGACCTAATCAAACTCCACAGCTTCTGCACAGCAAAAGAAACAGTCATTAGAGTGAATTGGCAACCAACAGAATGGGAAAACATTTTTTGCAGTTTACCCATCTGACAAAGGGCTGATATCCAGAATTTACAGAGAAGTAAAACAGATTTATGAGAGAAAAACAAGCCCATTCAAAAGTGGGCAAAGGATATGAACAGATACTTTACAAAAGAAGACATACACGAGCCCAAGAAACATATGAAAAAATGCTCATCATCACTGGTCATCAGAGAAATGCAAATCAAAACTACATTGAGATACCATCTCACACCAATTAGAATGGCGATCATTAAAAAATCTGGAGACAACAGATGCTGGAGAGGATGTGGAGAAATAGCAACACTTTTACACTGTTGGTGGGAGTGTAAATTAGTGCAACCATTGTGGAAGACAGTGTGGCGATTCCTCAAGGACCTAGAAATAGAAATTCCATTTGACTCAGCAATCCCATTACTGGGTATATATCCAAAGGATTATAAACCGTTCTACTATAAGGACACGTGCACACGAATGTTCATTGCAGCACTGTTTACAATAGCAAAGACCTGGAACCAACCCAAATGCCCATCAATGATAGGCTGGACAGGGAAAATGTGGCACATATACACCATGGAATATTATGCAGCCATCAAAAACGATGAGTTTGTGTCCTTTTAGGGACATGGATGAACCTGGAAACCATCATTCTCAGCAAACTGACAGAAGAGCAGAAGATCAAACACAGCAAGTTCTCACTCATAGGTGGGTGTTGAACAATGAGAATACATGGACACAGGTAGGAGAACACTACACAGTGGGGTCAGTTGGGGGGAAACAGAGGATGGACGGTGGGGGTTGGGGAGTTGGGGAGAGATAGCAAGGGGAGAGATGCCAGATGTAGGTGATGGGGAGGAAGGCAGCAAATCACACTGCCACGTGTATACCTATGCAACAACCTTGCATGTTCTTCACATGTACCCCAAAACCTAAAATGCAATAAAATTAAAAATGAAAATAAATAAATAAATAAATAAAATAAAGCTCCCATCCATTAGCAGTCATTCTCTATTTCCCCTACCCTAGCTAATAATTATTTTTTTTTACAAAGGTACAAAAGCTACTCAATGGAGAAAGGATAGCCTTTTCAACAAATGGTATTGGAGCAATTAGACATTCATTTGCAATAAAAGTGAAACTTGACTTAAACCTCACATTTTATACCATAATTAAATCAATGCGAATCACCAATCAAAATGCAAAATATAAACTAAGAAAACCTTTAATTTTTTTAATATTTAATTTTTAAAATAATTTCAACCTTTAATTTAGATTTAAGGATATATGTGTAGCTTTGTTACATGAGTATATTGCATGATGCTGCAGTTAGGAGTATAATCCCTTCACCCAGATACTGAGCATAGTACCCAATAGTTAGTTTTTCAGCTCTTTCTCCTTTCCCTCCCACCTCCTCTGGTAGTCCCCAATGTCTATTGTTGCTGTTTTATGTCCACAAGTACCTAATGTTTAGCTCCCACTTATAAGTGAGAACATGGAGTATTTGGTTTTCTGTTCCTGTGTTAATTGGCTTAGGATAATGGCCTCTAGCTGCATCCATGTTGCTGCAAAGGTCATGATTTTGTTTTTGTTTATGGATGCATAGTATTCCAGGATGTATATGCACCACATTTTCTTTATCCAGTCCACCATTAATGGCCATCTAGATTAATTCCATGTCTTTGCTATTGTGAATAGTTCTGCAATGAACATACAAGTGCATGTGTCTTTTTGGTAGAACAATTTATTTTCCTTTGAATACATAACCAGTAATGGGATTGTTGGTCAAATGGTAGTTCTATTTGGAGGTCGTTGAGAAATCTCCTAACTGCTTTCCACAGTGCCTGAACTTAATTTGCACTCCCACCAATAGTGTATACGTGTTCCTTTTTCTCTGCAGCCTCACCAGCATCTGATGTGTGTGTGCGTGTGCATGTGTGTGTGTATGTGTGTTTTGACTTTTTAGTAATAGCCATTCTGACTTGTATGAGGTGGTATCTCATTGCAGTTTTGATTTTTATTTCGGTGACGATTAGCGATGTTGAACATTTTAAAAACCTTTTATAAGAAAACGCAGAAAAAAATTATTTAGGACTTGGAGTTAATCAAAGAGTTCTTAGAGCTGACACCAAAAGCATACCCAATAAAAGAAAAAAACTGACAAATTGTCATAAAAATGTAAAACCTTTTGCTCTATGGAAGAAACATTTTAAGAAAATAGACAAGCTAGAAATTGGGGGGAAATATTTGAAATCCAGATATTTGACCAAAGACTTGTATTCAGAATACAGTACATAAAGAACTCTTATAATCGAACAGTAAAAATAAATTTTTTGAAATAGGCAAAAAACTTAACTTTACCAAAGAGGATATACAGATGGTAAAAACAATATGAAAAGATGTTCAACATAACTGGCCATTGAGAATATACCCCAATAGGCGAATTACATACTTATTAGAATGACTAAAATGAAAATCCTGACAATTTCAAATGCCAATGAAGATGCAGAACAGTCTGAACTCTCCTACATTGCTTGTGGGGATGAGAAGTGATCAGCCACTTTGGAAAAGAGTTTGTCAGTTCCTTATAAAGTTAATCAATTTGACTCATTCTTCCTACTCCTGTGTATTTAACCTAGATAAATGAAAACTTCTGTTCACACAAAAACCTGTCCAAGAATGTTTGTGGCAACTTTATTCATAGTTGCCCCAAATTTGCAACAACCCAAAGCCCTTCAGTGAGTGAGTGAGTACAAACTATGGTACATTCATGCACTGGAATACAACTCAGCAATAAAAGAAACACACTATGGATAACAGCAACTATGTGGATGAATCTGAAAGGCATTATGCTGAGGGAAAGAAACCATCTCAAAAGGTAAGCTACTGGGGGATTTCATTTACATGACACTCTTGAAGAGACAGGCCTATAATGAAGAACGTATCAATGGTTTTCAGGGGTTAGGACTGAGGATTCCTCTGCCAATATCTCATATCCACAGAAGCTTGGGTTATAAAATGTTTGGAATTCCTGTCCTTGTCTTCCAGCAATTGGCTTTAAGAGCCCAGGACAGCTTCATATGTAAGTGCCTAGTGTCACTGATAATTTATAACTGATTGAGCTGGGATCCCTCATTGAACATGTTCAATTGCTTAACTTAATAGAGAAGCTTTATCACGTGCCTGTAATCTTTGACATCTGACTTGCAGCCCTGTTCCCCCATAATCTCTGAGCTGGCAAGTTCACCTCCACCTGCACTCTCCCAGGCTACAGCTTCTCTCCAGGAGGCAGCAAAGGGGCAATTCCTGGGCCATGGTGTTATCTTCTAATCAAATCTAGTAGCCCTGCTTGCTGTGACTCAAGAATTTTATTAAATAAAGCTTCCCAGTGTGTAGGTTAGGATTTGTTTAGAAACACATCTGCGATGGGCAGTCTGGGCAGATGAAATGGCTAGCTATAGAGAAGGAAGATGCATAGCTCTGGACAAGTGTCTTGCCTCTCTCTGGCCTCAATTTTTACAACTGTAAAATGAGGGCATTGAATCAAGTTATTTCTAAGGTCTCTATAACTTTCCTGTTTCAGAAGTCTCATTCACAAACAAGGTTTCTTGTTGGTTTTTAAAAGTTCCTTGCATTCTAAACATTGATTCTATATTCTTCTTGTTTTTCCCAACAAAATAATGATGACGTCCACATTTGAGTGAAATTAGAAGTACTATAATCTTTGTTGCATGATTCAGCATAGCTATAAAGAAATTAGGTTTTGAGCCATGGATAAATTAACATTGATTGGTGATTGCTGTTCAATGCAGATTTGACACAAAGCATGAACTGAAGAGCTTGGAGAACTGCAGTTTTCATATCAGAAGTGATTGAAAAGTCATCAGGTTAGTTAAAGCGTGTGTATTCTCTGTTAGGAGGTGGAGGAGGAGGAGGTAGTGGTGGTGATTGAAGAGTTAGGAGAATAGCATGGGCATTTACTAACCTCATGTGACAGCGCAATTACAATTATACAACCCTTCTCCCTTTGTGCTTCAACCAGAACAAGCTAGCAATTCACCTTCCAAATACACTCCTGACACCACAAAGAAGTGGTAAATGTTTGAGATGATGAATATGCTAACTACCCTGATTTGGTCGTTATGCAATGTATACATATGGTGAAACATCACACTGTAGCCCATAAACATGTAGAATTATTATGTGTCAATTATAAACAAACAACCAAATATACTCCTGAACTAGTGAGATGGGCAGATGGACCTGGAATCTTTAAATGAGAAGGGAGAATCAGAATGGCCTTGCTGTTATTTTGGAATACAAATACCAATGTGTATAGCTCCTGGCACGAGGGCATCTGGGAGGAGGACTGGGTGATAAGAACAAAGCCTAGATGGGCCAGTTGGGTCCAACACACTTTCTTCAGAGCCAATAATTTGCAATTCCATATTCATAAATGTAGACCCTTCTCAGACAGCACAACAGTGAAACGAATCCTTGGCCTTACAGCATTGCTTAGTTCAGAAGGCTAGACAACCAGTGTAGTGTGAGGAACATCAGACATGGAAGACAGCAGGTTGGGTCTTGACTCTGTTATTTACCTAGTATATGACCTTCAGGAAGTCATTTAACCTCTGTCATTCATTTCTTTATTATTTAGCTGAGCAAATATATATGGAATTCCTGCTATGCCACCCATTGGGTTAAGTACCAGGATTACAATGAGACATTCTTTCTGCTTTTATTAACCTCAGAACCTTAATTACTACTAACAGTAGTTAACATTTGTTGACTTTGGTCTGTGTGTCAGGGCATATGTATTTTACATGGATTATGACAATTCTCACGACACCCCCCAAATAGTTATTATTATCTCTATTTTGCAGATAGGGGAACTGAGGCTCTCGTAAGTTAGATAATTTATTCAAAATCATGGAGCAAGTAGTAAAAACTAGGATATTTAGTCCAGAGATTTAGAATTTAATCATATTACTACACAGTAACTTTTTATTTGTTAATCTAAAAATGTAGGTAATACTACTTACCTAAATGTATTTTGTAATGTTTTATACAAGTATTTAGTAAGCTATTAGGTATCAGTAGAATGCATTAGCTCTTAAAATAGATCAATTGAATGGTGGAGTAGAAATAGCACAGAGGTGAATACCACCCTGTGTGGTGTGGCCCTAGGCAAGTGATTTCCCCTCTTTGAGTCTCTTTTGCCTCATCTAACGCAACGGAGAACACTGTGGCCATCCTGCCTTTCTGGAAGCTATTGGAAGGATAGAAACAAACTGTGAATGTGAAGTGCTTTGTATATTGTAAAGGGCTGTGAGAATTTAAGATTTATATCAATATACAGTGACAATTATGTTTTGATAGGCATTATGTAGAGTCTCAAGATATTCTAAGCTATAATCCCATGTTTATTAATGCCTGAGGATCTGAATCCTGTCTTCCTAAGAAGTGAAGTTAATCAGAAAGAGCAAGGACAAAGTCATCTCATAAACTATTAGAGTTGCTAGGTACCTTATACACTTTGGAATGCATTAAAGTATAGCTTCCAGGTCCTGCCATCCAGATACTCTGATTTGTTGGTTCTAGACTGGGGCACAGGAGGCCATATTTTTAACATGCACCTCACCTAGTTAATTCTCATTCAAGGATCACTTAGATCATAGTTTGACAATCTCTGATGTTTTGAAGACCTTCCCTTTATGGACTGGACATGGAAATACCTGACTTCAAGGGAAATACTCTGCTTGAAACACTCCCTTGAAAATTAGTTCTTTAACTCAAGTATTCATTGAGTGTGTACTATGTGCTAAGAAGTTTTTCTGGCACTGAGGATACAGCAGCACACAAAGTGCTTGCTTGCCTCATGAAAGTGACATTCTAATAGGGCAGATGAACAGTAAAGTGATAAAGGCATTAATAAATGATACAGTGGGTGTAGTGTGAAGGAAAATCACATGTATGAAAGAATATTAAGCAGGAGAAGAGGAGAGTTACAGGTGGGACTGGGCTCCATCATAAAGTGAGGTTTCAAAAGAGACACGGTAGAAGTGGGAGAGGCTCTAAAGGAAATTGAGGGCACATGATTATGGGAGAGGGAATAGCAGATGCAAAAGCTCTAAGGCCAAAATGTGCTTGGCACATTCAAAGAACAGCACAGAAGTCAGTGGGCAGCCGAACAGGAAGTAAGGGGCACACCTCAGCCTTAGTCTCCAAAACCTGCACCAGCTCCCAGTTCCCAAATTCATAACCTGGCATTCAAAGCCCTTTGCAATCTGGCTTCACTCTTTATTCAACTGCTTCCCTCAATCTCCACTTCACTCTTTATTCACCTGTTCTCTTTAACACTGTGCTCAGGTCAAGCTTACCTTCTGACTTTGCATGGCCCCTCTCTTCAGATGGCACATGTGACAGTGTCTCCAGAATTTTGGGGTTGCCACAATTGGGGGTTCCATTGGCAGTCAGTAGGTAGAGGCCAGGGATGCTGTAAACATCCTATAATGTCCAGGACAGGCCTCACAACAAAGAATTATTTGATACAGCATGTCAATAGTGTGAGGCTGAGAAACCCTGGTTTAATAACTCCTCATTTTCCAAAGCTAGGTCCTATCTTGCATATCTTCCTTTAAGCTCCTTATTCTGCTGTGTAGGATCCTCTCTCTGAATTGTGTGGACCTTACATAGCCTTTTTTTGTTGTTATTATGTCTATTTTAATGTGATTTGCACACAAATTTTGGAATTATACAGCATGGACTTATTTCCCAGATCTATCTATCTGTGTAATCTACCTTTTCCTTATCTATGAAACAGGACAAATAACAACCCCTACTTCACACATTGCTGGGAGGATTAAATGAGTTTATGCATGTAAATCTCTCACAATAGTGCCTGATACAGGGCTTAATAAATTTACTTATTAACATAATAAAAATACTTTAATTTCTTTCAGTTATTCATATGATCCTTTAAGGCAGTGATTATATCTTATAGTTTATAAGGCACCATATACCTCCTTATATCTGTAGGGTCAGATGAACTAGAGTTTTTTTATCAGAATGGTAATGGTGAGGGATAAGTCTCTGTTATATTTCCAAACAATGGTCTCTAAAACTTTGAGAGTACAGGGTAAGTAAGTCCATCTCCCTCTGAGAAAATGAACTCTCAGCTAGGTCAATGAATAAACTCTTCCAGCTTACCAAATACTGATTCTTGATCTAGGACAAATACACCACAGGGGCTGCGCCTGAATTTCAGGGAATAGCTCTCCGCCTCTTTTTGTGTTAAGATAAGGAAGATAGAAAAAGAAATGGTCAGAGTAGAAAGCAAAGCACAGGCTGAAGCAGATAAGAATCATGGTTGTGTGAGGCACTGTTAGAGGAAGAGGCAAAGGGTCTGAGTGGTCTGAAAACAGGGCGAGCAGTGTTCATTTAGAGGCTGCAACCCTGCATGCCCATTTAAAAAGCAAAAGCAAAATCCAGCAACCCCCTGGTGTAATTTCAGTTGCCTCATGGTCAATATGTCTCTTTGTCTCTCATCTCTCTTTCTAACTTACTGATTTTCCAACTTGCAGTCTAGAGATCAGAGTAGCCAGATAAGACAAGCAGAGGCTAACATATTTGTGTGAGCAAATACTCATTACTGTCACCTAATTTCTTGTGGAAGCAAATCAAGATTTTCACCTATGGAGCTCACTTAAATTGAGAGATCCTTACAGATTTCTGAACAGAAGCAGAGAACTGTAGTCCCCTTCCAACTGTCTCTAACACTAGACTTCCAAGAAGTATCAGGAAGGGGTGAGCTGTTTTTCATGGGCAAAACACTTTATGTGCGTGATTCTGTTAAGTCCTCATCACAATCAGGTGAAAACATGGGTACTATTTATTACTCATTTCTTGTAGATGGTAAAACTAAGGCTCAGAGAGGTTAAATATCGGGTCCAAGTTGATACAGTATTCGAATCACCGTGCTATAGTGATATCTCAGTTTCTCTACCTGTAACATGCAGATGTTAGGCTAAATAACATCTGAATTCCTTCTAACTCAAATTTTAAAAGGATCTGCAATTCTAAATTTAAATTCTAAATTAATTTAAAGTCCTATATTAAAATTTAATTCTAAAATTAAAGCAGGATAAGTAGGACAGAGTGATCGGGGTAGGGATCAAAGTAGAAAGATCAGTTACAAAATGATTATTAATCATCTAGGTCTGAGGACATGAAGGCTAAGGGACAGGGCTAGCAGAAAGGAGAAGGTCCACCAATAAAAAGTGACAGGTCTGTTCTTGTTCCATCTATTCAACAAGCTAAATGACTCCAGCAAGTGTTAGCATCTGCCATAACACTTGCTTTATAAGATTTGACAAAGATAGGCAGGAGTCAATTGTTTGCCAAAAGCTCAATGATTCACTTTGAATGTGGCATAGCATTTACGGTCACTTTTCCTCTCATTTTCCTTTCCCCAAGACCCATAATTTTTTTCCTCCCTTTTCTCTGGGGTTTCTTGCTGTTTGACAGCAAAGCAAGTGAGCTATGCCCAGTGAAGAATGAACACACAACTCTGGTACCTAGCTTTGCTCACTGCCTGTTTAATCGTGTGTGACTTCCTGAGCAATTGGAGAAGATGCTGGGTGTGAAGTGAGGAATGTGCAGGTCCTCTAGCTCTCTTGATTACCTCCATCCAGCTTTGGAGATGTTTGGATTCAGAGATACCATGGTAAGGGAGAAGAGGAATGATGTTGAAGGGTAAGGGGAGAGTGAGCCACAGGGAAAATTGGCAGGTGGGGCTTCCCTTGAATCTCTAGGTCTGGCACCTGTGGCAGTGGGAACTGTGAATGCCTGGACAGAACTGCTGATGCTGTAGCTTCCTTCTCAGCTCTGTCACCAGCTCCTATGACCTTGCCAAACTCATTCTCCTGGACTCAGTGCTCCCTCATCTATAAAGAGAAGATAATGGAGTGTCACTGGAGTGCAGAGGCTTAATTATTGTTTGCAGAGGATTTGGATATTCTTGGATGAATGGTGCAATCAAAATGCTGTGCAAAATATTATCATTTTGCATGTCAGTTAGCAAGATGGCTTATACCTGTCACTGCATATTGGGTGAGTCTTAATCAAAGAAGAGTTGCAGATATAGAAAAGAAGAAATATGAGGTTGAAGAATGGCCATTCCATGGAGATAACAGGTTTGCAGCCCGATTGATCATACTTCAAGCTTATTATTCGTAGTGTTAGCTGCTGTGGCAAAATAAACATGGCCACACATTCTTTGATTCTCTTCCTATCAAGAACTGAGGTCTTTTTCCTCTTCCCTTGAATCTAGGCTGGCCAGTGATTATTTCAACCTGTGGAGTATAGTAGAAATGACATTAAGGCAAGCCTGGCCTTTAAAAGGACTGGCAGCTTTCCCTTAGTGTCTGGGAGCCTTGGGTCACCATGTAAAAAGTCCAACTCCCTTTCTAGGGAGTCCAGATATATGCATCCTATGACAATATGGAGAATAGTCACCAAGTGTTAGGCATTGATAAAGCCTTCTTAGGCATTCTTGAGCCACTAGATGAGTCCCATTGCCAGCAGAATATCCCCGAGTAACCCAGTTGAGGTTACATAGAGAATAAGAATCACAGTCAAACCCTGCTTGAATTCCTGATCCACAAAATCATGAGCTGTAATAAAATGGAGGTAGTTTTTTACACAGGAATGAATAACTAGAAGAGGTACCTCTTATTGCTTACCCAGTGGCATACTGGCCACTATGCCCTATTTAATGTTTATGTGAATCCCCAACGTTATATATAATTCTTTGACATTTACAAATGAGAAAAATTAATTCTGAGATGGAGCACGCTACACAGAATGAGCTTGCATTTGAGTTCACATCTGTATGAGGCTAGAGCTCATTCGGAAGGGGTTTGCCGGACAGCCTCACCCCTACTGGCCCTTCTCTCCTGAGGGCTTGCCCTGGAGCATAAAGTATTAACTTTAATGCTTTGTTCTTTTGGGCTAAATATTGTCCACATTCCATTATTATGCAAGCACAGGAGGGTATGATATCATTTAGTGGTCAAAGATAAGTATTAGCTCTCAGCTCTTCACTTTTGGATTACTCAAGATGTGATCATGAGCCATTCTGTATCCCAGACTGTCTACTTTATCTCACTTAATCTTCACCATAACCTATGTGAGAGATGCTGTTATCTGTCTTTATTTTACAAATTAGGCCCAAGAACACCCAGCTGACTCATACCAGACTGAGATTGAACCCAAAGGCCCTATTCTGACGGATTCTCAGGATAGGTGTATTCATGAGTTCCTTGCATAATCAGCTATATTTAGACCCTGTAGCTCCATGCCAGCTGATAGTGAGAAGCCGATTTCCACAGATCTTGGACAAATCACTGCTCATGATGCCCAGGTCAGTCATTTGCTTCCCCTGTGGCTAACCAGCAACACCCTGAAAAGCAATTTGCTGGAGGATCTGAGACTCTGCTCCTGGCCTTCTCTAACCAGTTCCAAAATTAATCACCATGGACATGAGATGGTTGGTGCATAGTGACCCTTACTCACTGGGACAAATTAATCTAAGCTCATATAACTTACTCTTGGTAGGTGAGTTATGCTATTTTCAAATGACCTCAGAGCTACCTTTAGCTCTGACATGGAGACATTTAGTCATGAATAAAGAAACGATTTACCTAGCCTCTTAATTCCAGATGAGTGAACTACGGTTAACATCCTCTTATGATGTTATACAGACCTCATCAACCACCAGCCTCTGCCTTGTTTACTACTTTTTAATACATTGGCCTTTCTCTTTCTCAAACATCCAAAGCTTGGTCCTTGCTTACAGCACTTATACTTGCTGTTCCTTGTGCCTAGAATACTCTTCCCTTGGATTTTCTTTTCTTTTTTTTTTTTTTTTTTCCTGAGATAGAGTCTTGCTCTGTCACTCAGGCTGGAGTGCATTGGCATGATCTTGGCTCACTGCAGCCTCCATATCCCAGGTTCAAGTGCTTCTCCTGCCTAAGCCTCTTGAGTAGCTGGGATTACAGATGCATGCCACCATGCCTGGCTAATTTTTGTATTTTCAGTAGAGATGGGGTTTCACCATGTTGGCCACACTGATTTCAAACTCCTGATCTCAAGTGATCCTCCCGCCTCAGTGTCTCAAAATGCTGGGATTACAGGTGTGAGGCACCGTGCCCGGCCCTTCAGATCTTCTCAGGTTTGTCTGCTGTTATTTGGCAGTTACTTGTAGAGCTCCATCTATGTGTCAGGCACTATTCTAAGCTCTTTATAATTAAATAATTTAATTCTCAAAATGAGGACTCTGAGGCACAGAGAAGTTAAGTCACTTGACCAAGATCACATGGCTAGTAAGTGATAAAGCCAGGATTTCAGACAGTTAACTGTGGAGCTCATGATCTTAACCACACTGCTTCTCCTTTCTGACACTCAGACCTCAGCTCAGTCACATCACATAGTTTTATATTCTCCACAGCACTAACAGCAATCTGAATTTGCTGCATTTGTTTGCGTGTTTGTTGCTCATGAGTTGCCTGTGCCTCCTTCCCCAGGCACATGTGCTCCGTAAGTGCAGGTACCTTGATTTGTCCTGTTTACTTTCTCTAATACATTTGTTAAGTAAATGAGTAGATAGAGACTCACAGAATTAAGTAACATTTGGGTGAGAAAGTGGGCAGAATGGTAGCCCGCAATTTAATCTAATCCCTAGTTTATTTCCCTTTCCTCTTTACATTTTTTTTTTTTCTCTTTTGCTCTTTCTTCAAAAATGGTATATTTGAGCAGGGAGAGCATAAATCGTCTGTTGCTCTCTACAAACTGCTGGTGATGAGACCTTGGGCAGATAATTTAGCTATTCGGAGTCTGTTTTCTTTCCTGGAAAATAGAGCGGGGAGTGGGAAACTCCCCCTTTTTTCATTGAGCTGGTGAAATAGCAATAATAGTAGCAGCTGTAGCTAAAGTGAATTGGTCCCACCTGTGTGCCAGATCCGTGCTAAGATCATTACATGGATTATCTCATTTAGTACTCCTTGGAACCTTATATGGTGTATACAATTATCGGACAAATTTTATAGGGGAAGAAACTGAGGCACAGAAGGTTTGGTATCTTGTCCAAGTAAGAATCATATTTCAAACCCATGCAGTCTACTTCCCAAAACTGACCTCTTAGCCACTATGAATATGCGTGTAAAGTGCTATGAAAAATATCACTGATTATTATTGTTATCAAGTATTGCATAATGTAGAATTGGTTATTGCTTCTTGGGGCTTAAATCTGTAGCCAAAAGCAGCACTGTGTTTGGCCTGCTCTGGGTTGAAGTTAGCATCCTGTAACAGATGCGCTTCCCCCTGGCAGGGGGCTGATAGGATGATACAATATTGCTCCCAAGTTGGCAGGGTGGGCAAAGACAAAGCAGAAGGAGAGGCAAAATAATGAAAGTTTAATCATCTGAAAGTTTCATGGAGCAAGCGCCTTCCTTTCTCAGCCAATATCAGCTGGCATTTAAGAAACAATATGTAACTGCAACTTCCATATAATACACTGGCTTACAGCTAATGCTGTATGTTTCACATCTTTTAAGAAACCATATATGTGGGTGGAATAAACACAGTTATACTTTAGCACATAAAAATCGAGATTGATATTAAAATTCCTAGCTCCTGTTGTGTTTACCAATAGGAGATATTAGAATCATTTTTACTGATTACAGTAATACATGTTGCTATTGAAATGAACAGCCTCACTTAAAAAAATCATGAGTATTATTAGCTTCTTTGCATGACAGTAGTTCCTCATACATTTTTAATGTTTTAATCTGGAAAACTCATTGACATTTTATGTTGGAAATACAAGGAGCACTGTGGCTTCTTAGGAACTAGAATATGTCAAGATTGTAGGCAAAGAGAATCAGAGGTAGGGGAAGAAGCAGGACTTAGCTCTTGCCAGGCTGAATCAAATATTTCAGAGGTCAATTTTTTATTTATAAATATGGTACCTTAGAAGGTAAGAAAAACTAACATTTGCATGATGTGTAATGGTTTATAATAGGGTCTTGCAAGCCTTTTTCATTTGACCTTGGAGTTTATTATCACCATTACAAATGTATAAATTGACATGCAGGAAAGGTGTGTTGCATGCATAAGTTTATATAATTACATCATGGAAGATTTGGATTTAAACTGATGTTTTCTGACTATAGAAGTTTTCTTGTACTATAATACTCAGTGCTCTTGATATTTTGTCCCATTCCATAACAGAAAACAAAAAAAAATATTTGGTCTATGAATTCAGTGATATTGCTAGTGGTTTTAACATCCGCTCAGTTGAGAAAATTAATGTCACTTATCTTTCCAGAATAGTATGTAACGCCCATGGTATTTATTTATTAATGTGTTCATCCCTATATTCCACCAATATTCATTTAACATCTCTACCATGTAACAAATGTTTTGTTAAATATTAGAGTTACAAAGACATGATAATCAAAACAGTATTGTACTGGTATAAAGACACACATATAAACCAATGGAACAGAACAGAAAGCCCCAAAATAAATCCACACATGTCAGTCAACTGATTTTCAATAAGGGTATAAAGAATGCACAATGGAGAAAGGACAGTGTCTTCAACAAATGGTATTGGCAAAACTGGATATACACATACAGAGGAGTGAAATTTGACCATCATCTTCTACAATACATAAAAATCAACTTGAAATATACTAAAGACCTAAATATAAGACCTGAAACTGTAAAACTGCTAAAAGAAAACATAGAAGAAAGCTCCATGGCATGGGTCTTGGCAATGATTTACTGAATGTGATACCAAAACACGCAACAAAAACAAAAATACTCAAGCGGGACTACATCAAGCTAAAAAGCTCCTGCACAACAAAGAAAGTATCAACAGAGTGAAAAGCAACTTGTGGAATGGGAGATAATACTTGCAAGCCATATATCTTACAGGGAGTTAATTTTTAAAATGTGTAAGGAACTCCTATACTCAATAATAAAAAACAAACAAAAAAACAAAAACAACACCCAATTTTTAAAATAAGCTAATAATTTAAATAGGCATTTCTCCAAAGAAGACATACAAATGGCCAACAAGTATATGAAAAAAATTCTCAATGTTACTATTAGGTTGGTGCAAAATTAACTGCAGTGTTTGTCATTGAAAGTAATGGTAAAAACCACAATACCTTTTGCACCAACCTATAATTATCAGGGAAATGCAAATCAAAACCACAATGAGATATCACCTCACACTAGTCAGAATAGGTATTATCAAAAAACAAAAGACAACAAAGACAACAAGTGTTCTTAGGGATGTAGAGGAATTGAACCTCTTGCATACATTGTTTGCGAATGCAAAATGGTGTAGCCACTATGAAAGACAATATGGTGGTTCCTCAAAAAACTATAAACAGTAGTTCCTTATAATCCAGGAATCCCACTTCTGAGTATTTACTCAGAAAAATGGGCATCAGAATCTATAAGAGATATTAGCACTTCTATGTTTATTGCGGTACTATTTACAGGGAATAACCTAAATGTATGTTGATAGAAAAATGGACCCAAAACCATGGTATATGCATACAGTGGAATATTTTTTGAAGGAAATTCTATAGTATATATACCAACATGACTGAACCTTAAGGACATTATGTTATGTGAAATAAGCCACTCACAGAAAGACAGATTTCACAGAATCAAAGAGTGGGATGGCGATTACCAGGGACTGGGAAAGGGGAAAATTGGGAGTTACCAATGGATGGGCATAAAATTTTAAGGAAACAGGATGAATAAGCTCTAGAGATTTGCTGTACGACACTGACTCCATAGTCAACAATAATGTATTGTGTACATTTAATAATTTGTTAAGAAGGTAAATCTGGCTGGTCATGGTGGCCGATGCATGTAATCCCAGAACTTTGGGAGGTCAAGGTGGGCAGATCATGAGGTCATGAGATTGAGACTATCCTGGCGAATATTGTGAAATGCCGTCTCTACTAAAACTACAAAAATTAGTTGGGCGTGGTGGTACACACCTGTAGTCCCAGCTGCCTGGGAGGTTGAGGCAAGAGAATCACTTACACCCAGGAGGCGGAGGTTGCAGTGATCTGAGATAATGCTACCGCACTCCAGCCTGGTCAAAGAGTGAGACTCTGTCTCAAAAATAAAAAATAAAAAGATAAATCTTATATTAAGTTTTCTTGATAGAATAAAACAAAATAATGTTACTATATTATATACAAAATAATAAAAACAAAATAAAATACATTACTATATTATATACAAAATAATAAAGCTTTGATAATCTTGAAAATGAAAATAAGGTGATACTCTCCAATGTAAATTGATGACTGCTTTTTTTGGAGGGCACTTTGAAGGTATCTGATATGGTTTGGCTCTGTGTTCCCACCCAAATCTCATTTTGAACAGTACTCCCATAATTCCCATGTTTTGTGGGAGAGACCCAGTGGGAGATAATTGAATCATGGGGGTGGTTTCCTCCATACTGTTCTCATGGTAGTAATAAGTCTCACGAGATCTCATGGTTTTATAAGGGGTTTCGACTCACTTCTCTCTCATTCTTTCTCTTGCTGCTGCCATGTAAGAAGTGCCTTTCACCTTCTGCCATGATTGTGAAACCTCCCTAGCCACATTGAAGTGTAAGTCCATTAAACCTCTTTCTTTTGTAAATTGCCTAGTCTCAGGTCTTTATCAGCAGTCTTTATCAGCAGAGTTACAGACTAATACAATGTCTCAGAGTTTTGAGTGCACAAATTCTTAAAACCAGAAATTTCACACCTTGCTATTTATTATAGAAAAATATTGGCATGTATTCACAGAGTTATGTAAAAAGATATACATTGCAACATTGTTTATTACAGCAAGAATCAAATGTTCTCACTAGGAAAAGGATTAAGTAATCTATGTTAAAACAAATATATAAGTGGAAGAATATTTTGTAGGAAATAGAAGAATGAGAAATATCTGTATGCAGTGACATATTAAGAGTTCAAAACTTATTTCTATGTAAAATAGAAAATTATTTACAGTAGATGTAATTAATGTTTGAAAATAATTGGCAAAATAATCTCAGGCTTTCTGTAGAGAAACACACACACACACACACACACACACACACACACACACACACACACATAAAAAAATAGTCTAGACTCAACACAAACAGTTATCTCCTTGTTGGGGGAGGGAAAGATTGGAGGGTAAAGGAACTTAATGCTTCTCCTGTACTTTTTGAATTTTTTACTCATAGAACTAAAATTAAAATAAGATGATTTCATCTCATATGTTAAGATGAAGAACTCATTTCTCAGAGGTCACTGAGGAATCTAGACTCTAACACACAGCATTATTTCATAGTCTTAAAAACAAAGCTTTACTCTAGATCCCAAATTACCTCCTGTCTTTGTTTTTCCACACTGAGGTGTCTGAAAGAAAATGGAAGACGCAAATAATAAATAAGTTTCTTCTGGTGAAATATTTTTTTATTTTTAAAAATTAACACATAATAATTGCACATGTTTATGAGGTACACAGTGAGTTTCAATGTGAGTTCCACATTAGTGATCAAATCGGGGTAATTATCTTATCCATAACATGAAACATGTATCATTAGTATTGGAAACATATAATTTATTCTCTTCCAGGTATTTGAAAATATGTAATAAGCTATTCTTAACTGTAGTCACTCTAAAATGTTATAAAACACTAAAGCTTGTTCCTCCTACATAGCTGTAATTTTATATCTTTTAACCAATCACTCTCCATTCACCATCCCTCTACCCTTCCCATTTTCTAGTAACCACTATTCTACTCTCTACTTCTATTCTTCCAGATCGGTGCAAAAAAAAATGCAGTTTCAGACATGAATTTTAGATCACTATAACTAGGCTCAAATACATCTTTACTAATCAAAATAGGAACAATTATAATCAAGACCTTTTTGCCAATGAAAAATGAGTTTGTTTATTCCTGTAGTATAAAAAATCATGCTTCAGGATCTGTTGAACTCTTGGAAAACATTGCTGCATCTTACTGGTTGTGAAAGCATTTTCCCTGCAAAAAGTGGTTGAGATGCTTGAAGAAGTGGTAGTTGATTGGTGAGAGGTCAGGTGACTATGGTGAATGAGGCAAAACTTCATAGCTCAATTTTTTCAACTTCGGAAGCGTTGGTTGTGCAACGTGCAGTCGGGTGTTGTGGAGAAGACTTGGACCCTTTCTGTAGACAAATGCCAGCTGTGGGTGTTGCAGTTTTCAGTGCATCTCATCGGTTTGTCAAGCATATTATTCAGACATAGTGGTGGTGTTGGGATTCAGAAAGCTGAGGTGGATCAGACCAGCAGCAGACCATCAAACAGTGATCATGACTTTTTTTTGGTGCAAGTTTGGATTGGAGAAATACTTTGGAGTTCCTTCTCTGTTCAACCACTGAGCTGGTCATTGCCAGTTGTATATGAAATCCACCTTATGATGGGTGCAGTGGCTCACACCTGTAATCCCAGCACTTTGGGAGGCCAAGGCAGGTGGATCACAAGGTCAGGAGATTGAGACCATCCTGGTTAACACAGTGAAACTCTTGTCTCTACTTAAAAATACAAAAAATTAGCTGGGCTTGGTGGCATGCATCTGTAGTCCCAGCTACTTGGGAGGCTGAGGTAGGAGAATCACTTGAACCTGAAAGGCAGAGGTTGAGTGAGCCAAGATTGCACCATTGCACTCCAGCCTGAGCAACAGAGCAAGACTCCAGCCCAAAAAAAAAAAAAAACAAAACAAACAAAAAAAAACAAATAAAACAAACAAAAATCCACTTTTTGTCACGTGTCCCAATCTGAGAAATGGTTCATTGTAGCTGTGTAGAATAAGAGATGACACTTCAAAATGATTATTATTTTTTTATTTTTGGTTAGCTCATGAGGTGCTTACTTATTGAGCTTTTTCACCTTTCCAGTTTGCTTCAAATGCTGAGTGACTGTAGAATGGTTGAAGTTGAATTCTTCAGCAATTTCTCATGTAGTTGGAAGAAGATCAGCCTCAGTGATTGCTCTCAACTAGTTATTGTCAACTTCCAAGGGCCAGCCATTGTGCTCCTCATCTTCAAGGCTCTGGTCTCTTTTGCAAAACTTCTTGAACCACTACTGCAATGTCTGTTCATTAGCAGCTCCTGGGCCAAATCTATTGTTGATATTGTGAGTTGTCTCTGCTGCTTTTATGACCCATTTTGAGCTTGAATCAGAAAATCACTCAAATTTGCTTTTGTCTAACATAATTTCTATAGTCTAAAAGAAATATAAAATAAACAGCAAGTAATAACTCATTAGCAAAAAATAAAGTGAGAAATGTGCATTAAAATGATATATCACATAACCACATTTATTTAAGAATGTATTCCAACATCAAACAGCAAATTTCAAAAATGCAAAACTGCAGTTACTTTTGCACAAATCTACATATGAGATCAACTTTTTCAACTTCTGCATATGAGTAAGAACATGCAGTACTTATCTTTCTGTTTGTGCCTTATTTCACATAACATAATGTCCCCCAGGTTTACTCATGTTGCTACAAATGACAGAATTTTATTCTTTCTTATGGGTGAATAATATTCCCTCGTGTATATAGACCACATTTTCTTTGTCTATTCATCTGCTGATTGACACTCAGTTTAATTTCTTATCTTGGTGATTGTGTCTAGTGCTACAATAAACGTGAAAGTGCAGATATTTCTTTAATCTATTAATTTAAGCTCCTTTGGGTATATACCCAGTAGTTAGGTTACTAAATCATATGGTTGTGCTATTTGTAGGTTTTTGTTTTTTTAATTACATTTTAGGTTTTGGAGTACATGTGAAGAACATGCAAGATTGTTGCATAGGTACACACATGGCAGTGTGATTTGCTCCCTTCCTCCCCTTCACCTATATCTGGCATTTCTCCCCATGCTATCTCTTCCCACCTCCCTACCCGCCCCCGTCCCTCCATAATATCTGTACATATTATGGTACATGTGATATTTTGTTTTATGTATAGAATGTGTAATGATCAAGTTAGGGTATTTAGGGCATCCATTACCTTGGGTACTCATAATTTCTATATGTTAGGAGCATTTCAACTCCTCTCTTCTAGTTATTTGGTAATATACAATACAATATTACTAACTATAGCTACCATATTCTGTTCTCGAACATTAAAACTCATTTCTTCTATCTAACTGTATCTTTGTACCCATTAAATAACCTCTCTTTGTCTCCCCAACCCATCCAAAAACTCTTCCCAGCCTTTGTTGTCTATAATTCTACTCTCTACTTTAATGAGATCAGCTTTTTTAGATGTCACATATAAATGAGAACATTCAATATTTTTCTGTTCTGCCTGGCTTATTTCACTTAACATAATGATTTCCAGTTCAATCTATGTTGCTGCAACTGACATGATTTCATTCTTTTTTATGTTTAAATAGTGTTTCTTTGTGTCTATTTACCACATTTTCTTTATCCATTTCTCCACTGATGAAAACTTAGGCTGATTCAGTATCTTTGCTATTGTGAATAGTGCAGCAATAAACTTGAAGGTACAAGTATCCCTTTGATATACTGATTTTCTTTCCTTTGATAAATAATCAATAGTTGAATTGTTTGATCATATGGTAGTTTAATTTTTTTGCATCATCTGTATACTGTTTTTCATAATGGCTGTACTAATTTACACTCCCACTAACAGAGTATAAGAGTTCTCTTTCCTCTGTATCCTTGTCAGGATCTTCCTTTTTCTTGTCTTTTTATTAGCAGCTATTCTAACTGGGGTAAATTATATCTCATTGTGGTTTTGATTTGCATTTACCTAATGATTAATTATGTTGAGCATGTTTTTTTTAATGTACCTGTTGGGAATTTGTATGTCTTCTTTTGAGAAATGGCTGTTTTTAATGTGATTATTTATTTTCTTACTCTTCAGTTGAATTCCTTATATATTCTAGATATTAGTCCCTTATGAATAGTTTTTATGTATCTTCTGCCATTTAACAGCTTGTCTCTTCACTTTGTTGATTGTTTCCTTTGCTGTGCAGAAGCTTTTAAATTTAAGTAATTCCATTTGTGTATTTTTGCTTTTGTTGCCTGTGCTTTTGAGGTCTTACCCATAAAATCTTTGCCTAGGCCAATGTCCTGAAGGGTTTCCCCTATGTTTTCTTCTAGTAGTTTTATAATTTCAGGTCTTATGTTTAAGTCTTTAGTTCATCTTGAGTCAATTTTTGATTATGATGAGAGATAGGGCTCCAATTTTATTCTTTTGCATATGGATATTCAATTTTCTCAGCACAATTTATTGGAGAGTATCCTTTCCCCAATGTATGCTCTTAGCATCTTTGTCAAAAATCAGTCAGTTATATATATGTAGATTACTTCCAAGTTCTCTATTTTGTTCCATTGGCCTATGTGGTCTGTTTTGTACTCATACCATGCTGTTTTGATTCCCATGGCTTTGTAATGTATTTTGAAATCTGGTAGTATTATGCCTTCAACTTTGCCCTTTTTGCTCAGAATGCTTTGGCTGTTTTGGCTTTTTTAATTTAAAAGGAATTTGAGGGTTGTTTTTCCTATTTCTGTGAGAAATGACTTTGGTATTTTGATAGGGATTGCTGTACATGTATTGACTGCTTTTTGTAGTATGGTCATTTTAATAATATTAAAGAGCAAGAGGCTCTTCCCTCAGGCTTCACAATGTATGCACTTTGAGTTGTTTTTCTTCTTTTCTAAGTGACAGAGTTCTCTTTCTACCTCAGCAATCTGCTTACGATAGGGAAACAACAGAGGAGGACCCCTGCTAGCTGTTAACTGCAAGTTTTGCAAAGCCCATATGGGGCTTAATCTAAATGAATCTACGTACACCATGAAATAATTTTTTTGTCTCAAACTCGATTCCAAGATTCAGGTTGAGGACCTAGAGAGGAAAACCAAATCTAAGGAATCCAGAACCACAAAACCACCACAGTGTAAATGAGCAGGACCAATTCCTGCTAATTAAACCCCTGCTTCCTGGAAAGAGGCCATACTCTATGGCATAAGTGAGGGCCAAGAAACTCAAAAGCTGTCAACAGAAGGGGAGATAGACACATAAGTAAGTGTGGATAGTTCCTATTCTCTAGACCTTTCCTGCTTCATGGGCGCATGCCACGTTGGCACCCATGTGTGGCACCTGCCAAGGCTGCCAGGACTCTTGAATAAGGACAGAAAAGGGAAATGCCCACTTTCTTTCTCCCTCACACCCTTAATTTTCACTAAAAGAAGGAAGAGAATGAGGTAGATTGAATTCCCTGTCTTTTATAATGGGCAACCAAGAAACTACCACCTCCAGTTTGGACTTAGAAATGGACCCTGGGTCAAGATAGTACTTTAGAGGACCTCCTGAAAGTGACCACCTCAGTCTTTTAGACACAAGAAAGAGGAAGCTTTAATGGCTACCATGCAAGCCTACAAACCCCAGAATTCCTAAGGTTCACGTGTTAACTGCCATAGATGTGGCAAGAACAGTTATCTTTCTCACAAATTTGAACTGCTTCCATACAAAGTTTAATTTCTTTCACCAGGGTGAAACAGCATGTGGTAAAATGTTGTTAGTATATTTTATATCTTATTTCTGTAATCCTTGGCACTAGATTCTTTCCTTCTATAATACACGTTTGATCCATGCATACTTAATCTTGTAAAGATTGTTTTTTTTTCTCTCACCTAGAGGTCATCAAGGCTCTAAATGGGCAGGAAGCTGGAGCCTTGGACAATGGCTCCCTTTTGCCAGGGATCCTTAGGTAGACCGCTGAATCTCATTTTTCCCATACAATGTCCCCTTTCAGCAGGAAGTAGTTAAGGCCATTCATCATCCATATTCTAATGGCAGTTAGATGTGCCTTTTCAGAGGATGAAAATGATACAAAATAGCTGGGCTGCCAGCTAAACCTGACCCTCAAGCCTGGAACCTCAGCCCTAGGTGATGAAACAACTGACCCTGAAGAGCTGGGCTTCCAACTAAACTCTGTCCTCGAGCCTGGAACCATGACCCTACGTGAACAGCTGACTTTGTTTTTTCCACCAAAATGATTGCCTTTTTGGCCTGCAACGCCACTATCCAGTGCCCATAAAAAGACTTCAGCTGAAAGAGCAATACACATGGCTGATGCAGATAGTTGGGGATGCAAGCTGCTGAGCCTTAGGGATACAAGCTTCTGAACATCAGGGATGCTTGTAGCTGATCATCAGAGACTATGGATGGACAAGGCTAAAAGCTCTAAAAATGAGCTTTTTTTCATATGTTTGTTGACTGCATGAATGTCTTCTTTTGAAAAGTGTCTCTTCGTACCCTTTGCCCACTTTTTGATGGGGTGTTTTTTTTTTTTTTTTTCTTTTAAATTTGTTTAAGTTCTTTGTAGATTCTGGATAGTACTTTAGATCGTACTTTAGAGTACTTTTCTGCCTTTTGTCAAATGGGTAGCTTGCAAAAATTTTTTCCCATTCTGATTGTTGCCGGTTCACTCTAATGATAGTTTCTTTAGCTGTGCAGAAGCTCTTGTTTAATTAGATCCCATTTATCTATTGTGGCTTTAGTTGCCTAGGTTTCTTCTAGGGTTTTTATGGTGTTAGGTCCTATGTTTAAATCTTTAATCCATCTGGGGTTAATTTTAGAATAAGGTGTAAGGAAGGGGTCCAGTTTCAGCTTTCTGCATATAGCTAGCCGGTTTCCCAACATCATTTATTAAACAGGAAATCCTTTCCCCATTGCTTGTTTTTGTCAGGTTTTTCAAAGATCAGATGGTTGTAGGTGTGTAGTGTTACTTCCAAGGCCTCTGTTCTGTTCCCTTGGTTTATATCTCTGTTTTGGTACCAGTATCATGCTGTTTTGATTACTGTAGTCAGGTAATGTAATGCCTCCAGCTTTTTTTTTTTTTTTTTTATTTTGTTTTGTTTTTTTTCTTTGGTTTTTCTTGGCTTTTTTTTTTTTTTTCTTTTCTAAGTGATCAAGTACAGTGAAATGTTAGAAATGCTGACAGATATCTACAGGAACAATGTGGGCAAAGAAAAGACAGTAGTCCTTTCTACCTGAAAGGTGTGTTTGGGACAGCATGAGGGCATGAAGTGCTTGAGAGATTGCTTAGGTGAGCCCTGCAGACAAGCAGGTACTGGGAAAGCCTGTGTCCCTGGCATGCCAGAGCAAGAAAGCAGATTGTCTGCAAAGGGATGCATTGTAGAGGATGCCCACTTACCCATCTTCCACTGTATGCCTAACATTCTTTCCTTGTAATGAACTAGAATAAATGTTTGTGGTTATAGGGAATTGGATTGCTCCTGTATAAAAACATTTACAAATAAGAATCTCTCATCTATGTGGGCTCTTTTTTGGTTCCATATGAAGTTTAAGGTGTTTTTTTCCCAGCTCTGGAAAGAAGGTCAATGGTAGCTTGATGGGGATAGCATTGAATCTAGAAATTACTTTGGGCAGTGTGGTCATTTTTACAATATTGATTATTCCTAACCGTGAGCGTGGAATGTTTTTCCATCTGTTTGTGTTCTTTGTTATTTCCCTGAGTAGTGGTTTCTAGTTCTCCTTGAAGAGGTCCTCCACATCCCTTGTTAGTTGTATTCCTAGGTATTTTATCCTCTTTGTAGCAATTGTGAATGGGAGTTTGCTCATGATTTTGCTCTCTATTTGTCTGTGATTGGTATCTAGGAATGCTTGTGATTTTTGCACATTTATTTTGTATCCTGAGACTTTGCTGAAGTTGCTTATCATCTTAAGGAGATTTTGGGCTGAGACAATGTGGTCTTCTAAATACAAAATATTGTTTTCTGCCAATAGAGACAGTTTGACTTCCTCTTTTCCTAACTCAATACCCTTTATTTCTTTTTCCTGCCTGATTGCTCTGACCAGAATTTCCAATACTATGTTGAATAGCAGGTGTGAGAGAGGGCACTCTTGTGCCAGTTTTCAAAGGGAATGCTTCCAGTTTTTGCCCATTCAGTATGATACCGGCAGTGGGTTTGTCATAAATAGCTTTTATTATTTTGACACACATTCAATCAATACCTAGTTTATTGAGAGTTTTTAGCATAAAGGGCTGTTGAATTTTGTTGAAGACCTTCTCTGCATCTATTGAGATAATCATGTGGTTTTTTACTTTGGTTCTGTTTATGTGACAGATTATGTATACAGATTTGTGTATGTTAAACCAGCCTTGCATCCCAGGGATGAAGCTGACTTGATTGTGATGAATAAGCTTTTCAGTGTGCTGTTGGATTTAGTTTGCCAGTATTTTATTGAGGATTTTTGCATCAATGTTCATCATGGATATTGACCTGAAATTTTCTTTTTTAGTGTGTCTCTGCCAGGTTTTGGTATCAGAATGATGTTGTCTCATAAAATGAGTTAGGGAGGATTCCCTCTTTCTGTATTGTTTGGAATAATTTCAGAAGGAATGGTACTAGCTCCTCTTTGTATGTCTGGGAGAATTTGGCTGTGAACCTGTCTGTTCTTGGACTTTTTTCGGCTGGTAGGCCATTAGTTGCTGCCTCAACTTTAGACCTTGCTATTGGTCTATTCAGGAATTCAACTTCTTCCTTAGTTTAGTCTTGGGAGGGTGTAAGTGTCCAGGAATTTATCCATTTCTTCTAAATTTACTAGTTTATGTGCATAGAGGTGTTTGTAGTAATCTCTGATGGTAGTTTGCATTTTTGTGGGATTGGTGGTGATGTCCCCTTTATCACTTTTTATTCCATCTATTTGATTCTTCACTCTTTTCTTTTTTATTAGTCTGGCTACTGGTCTAAATATTTTATTGATCTTTCCAAAAAACTAGCTCCTGGATTTATTGATTTTTTTGAAGGGGTGTGTGTGTGTGTGTGTGTGTGTGTGTGTGTGTGTGTGTCTATCTCCTTCAGTTCTGCTGTGATCTTAGTTATTTCTTGTCTTCTGCTAGCTTTTGAATTTGTTTGATGTTGCTCCTCTAATTCTTTTAATTATGATGTTAGGGTGTCAATTTTAGATGTTTCCTCACTTCTCCTCTGGGCATTTAGTGCTATAAATTTCCCTCTAGATACTGCTTTAAACCAACAAAGGTCAAAAGAGACAAAGAAGGGCATTACATAATGGTAAAGGGATCAAGTCAATAAGAAAAGCTAACTATCCTGAACATATATACACCCAATACAGGAGCATCCAGATACATAAAGCAAGCTCTTAAAGACCTATAGAGACTTAGGCTCCCACACAATAATAGTGGGAGACTTTAACACTCCACTCTCAATATTAGATAGATCAATGAGACAGAAAATTAACAAGGATATCCAGGACTTGAACTCAGATTTGGTCCAAGTGGACCTAATAGACATCTGCAGAACTCTCCACCCCAAATCCACAGAATATACATGTTTTTCAGTGCCACATTGCACTTACTCTAAAATTGACCACATAATTGGAAATAAATCATTCCTCAGCAAAAGCAAAAGAACAGAAATCATAGCAAACAGTATCTCAGACCACAGTGTGATCAAAATAGAACTCAGGATTAAGAAACTCACTCAAAACTGCACAACCATATGGAAATGGAACAACAGTAGGCTCCTGTATGCCTACTGGATAAATAACTAAATGAAGGCAGAAATAAAGATGTTCTTTGAAACCAGTGAGAATGAAGACACAATGTACCAGAATCTCCGGGACACATTCAATCTCAGTTATTCTTATTGGTCTGTTCAGGTCTTCAGTTTCTTCTAGATTTTCCAATTTATTGACACATAGTTGTTTTAGTAGTCTATAATGATTCTTTGTATTTCTGAGGTACCTGTTATGGTGTTTCCTTTCTTGTTTCTTATTTTATTTATTTGGGTATTCTCTTTTTTCCTAGTAAAGCTAATGTGTTGATTTTTGTTTATCTTAAACACACAACTTTCATTTTGTTTTTAAGAATTTTTTATGTTTCAATTTTATTTCTGCCCTATTTTATTTCTTTTCTTTTACTAATTTTGTTTTTCTTTTGTTTTTGCTTTTCTTGTTCCTTGAAGTGAATCCATATATTGTTTACTTGAAATCCTTTCACTTTTTATCGTAAGCCTTTATTGCCATAAAGTTGGCTCTTAATACTGATTCTGTTGTATCCCATAGTTTTTAATATGTTTTTTTAATTGTTATTTGTTTCAATGAATTTAAAAGTTTTTCTTCATCCATTGGTCGTTTGGGGCTATCTTGTTTAATTTTCATGTATTTGAGCACATATAAATGTCTCTCTTGTTACTGATTTTTAGTTTTATTCCATGGTGGTCAGAAAATATATTTGATATGATTTTTAAAAATTATTTAAGACTTTTTTCTGGCTTCCCATATGGTAAATCCTGGTGAATGTTTCATGTGCTGGTGAGAAGAATGTCTATTCTGCAGCTGTTGTATGAAATAAACTGTAAATGTCTCACATCTATTTGGTTCAGGGTGCTGAATGACCACTGGATAAATAGTGAAATGAAGGCAGAAATAAAGATGTTCTGCCTTCATTTCATTTAATGTTCATATTAAATGTTTTTGTTGATTTTCTTTATAAATGATGCTCTCCAATGCTGAGAGTTGGATGTTGGACTCCTCAACTCTTTTTGGAGTCGAACCCTCACTTTAGATGTTATAATATTTGTTTTCTATATCTGGGTGCTCCATTGTTGGGTGCATATATACTTATCATTGTTATATTCTCTTGCTGAATTTATCACTTCATAAATGCATTTTGTTCTTCTTTGTTTCTTTGGAAGGTTTTTACTTCCAAAGTCTGTTTTCTCTGATATAAGTATACTGGCTCCTGCTTGCTTACAGTTTCTGTTTGTATAAAATATCTTTTACTATCTCTTCTCTTTCAGATAGTGTGTCTTTGCAGGTGAAGTAAGTACGTTTCTTGTAGGCAGCATATAGTTGCATCTCATTTTTCATCCATTTGGCCAATCTATACCTTTTAGTTGGGGAATTTAGTTTGTTTACATTCAAGGTTATAATTGATAGGTGAGGACTTAGTCCTGTCATTTTATTGTTTTTTTTTTTTTTTGGTAGTTTTGTATATAATTTAATTCTTTCTTCCTGTCCTATTATTTATATTTGTGCTTTGGTGTTTTTCATTTTTTTGTAGTGATACAATTTAATTCCTTTCTCTTTTCCTTTTATTTATCTGCTGTATCAGTATATATTATAATTTTGTATGTTTCCATGATGATATTTATGTTAATTGTGATCCCAGGCATAGGACTCCCTGAAGTTTCTTTTTCGTAAGATCAGTTGAGTAATGATGAATTCCTAGTTGTTGCTTATCTGGGAAAGACTCCATTTCTCTTATTTCTAAAGCATCACTTTGCTGGGTGCAGTATTCTTGGCTGCTTGTTTTTTGTTTGTTTTAGCACTTTTCATTTGTTTTTTGAGACAGGATCTGACTCTATAAATCAGGCTGGAGTGCAGTGGTGTGATCTCAGCTCCCTGCAATCTCCACCTTCTAGACTCAAGCCATCCTCCCACCACAGCCTTCCAAGTAGCTGGAACTATAGGAACATGGAGTAACACCTGGCTAATTTTCTTTCCTTCCTCCCTTCCTTTCTTCCTTCCTTCCTTCCTTCCTTCCTTCCTTCCTTCCTTCCTTCCTTCCTTCCTTCCTTCCTTTCTTTCTTTCTTCTTTTTTCTTTTTTTCTTTCTTTTTTTTTTAGAGACAGGGTTTCACTATGCTGCCCAGGCTGGCCTCCAGTGATGTGCCCGCCTCAACCTCCCAAAATACTAGGATTACAGGCATAAGCCACTGCACTTGGCCTTGTTTTAGCCCTTTGAATATATCCTCTCATTTTCCCCTGGTCTGTAACGTTTCTGCTGAGGAATCTGCTATTGGTCTAATATGAATTCCTTTATATATAGCTTGACACTCATCCCTTTCTGTTTTTAGAATTTTATTTTTGTTTTTGACTTTTGACAGTTTGACTGTAACATGCCTTGGAGAGGACCTGTTTGAATTGAATCTATTTGGGAATCTTCGCAATTTCTAGATCTGGAGGTACCAATATTTGAGAGTTTTCCAGCTGTTATTTCATTAAGTAGTTTTCTATGGCTTTTCCCTACTTATCTGCTTCTTGAATCTCCATAATGCAAATGTTCATTTGCTAAATAATGTCCCCTAAGTCCTGTAGGCTTTCTTCATTAAAAAAAAAAATCTTATTCTTCTCTCGTGTCTGTGTACGTATGTTATTTCAAAAGGTCTATCTTAAAGCTCAGAAATTCTGTCTTCTGCTTGGTCTAACCTGAAGCTCTTGATGTTTATGTTGTTGTTGTTGTTTTTGAGACATGGTCTCACTTGGTTACCCAGGCTGGTAACAGTGGCATGGTCTTGGCTCACTGCAGCCTCGACCTCCTAGGTTCAAGTGATCCCCCCACTTTAGCCTCCCAAGTAGCTGGGACTACAGACATGCACCTGGCTAAGTTTTTTGTATTTGTTGTAGAGACCAAGTTTCACCATGTTGCCCCAGCTGGTCTCAAACTTCTGAGTGCAAGTGATCTGATCACCTTGGCCTCCCAAAGTGCTAGGATTACAGAAGTGAGCCACCACGTGTAGCCTCTTGATTGCATTTTTTAATTTAAATCATTGAGTTGTTCAGCTCTAATTTTTGTATTTGCTTTATTTTTGTGATATCTATCTGTTGAATTTTTCATTCAGGTTGTTCATTGTTTTTCTGAAATTTATTGAATTCTCTATCTGTATTCTCTTTTATCTTAAAGTTTCTTGAGTTTCCTTAAAGTTACTATTTTGATTCTTGGTACTTTATATGTACTTTTCTTTTGGGTCGTTTACTGGAAAATTATCACATTCCTTTAGAGGTATCATGTTTACTTCCTTTTTCATGTTTATTTTCTCTCTATGTTGATATCTGCACATGTGTAAAAGTTACTTTTTCTGATTTTATAAGATAAGTTTCATAGGGAAAGTCTTACTCCTACATTTGGGTCCTAGGATGTTAGTTGTATCAGGTTTGCTGGCTTTGCTTCTAGATCGATGCAGTAGTGTAGTCTTCTTGCAGTTTCTTTACTTGTAATTAATGTTAGCAATGTTTCCAAATGCTGATATGGTTTGGCTGTGTCCCCACCCAAATCTCATCTTGAATTGTAACTCCCACAATTCCTGGGTGTTGTGGGAGGAAGCCAGTGGGTGGGAGGTGATTGAATTGTGTGGCAGTCTTTCCTGAACTGTTCTCCTGATACTGAATGAGTCTCATGATATCTGATGGTTTTAAAAAGGTTATTTTCCTGCACAAACTCTCTTATCTTGTATGCTGCATGTGAGACGTGACTTTCACCCTCTGCTGTGATTGTGAGACCTCCTCAGTCATGTGGAGCTGTCCTATAAACCTCTTTTTAAATTGCCCAGTCTTGGGTATGTCTTTATGAGCAGTGTGAAAATGGCTTAATACAAATGCCGTGGGGTTTTAGGCTACAGAAAGTTGGTGGCAGCAGTGGTGCAGCTTTAACTAGGGGTGGGCTTACTGGGTGTTTTCTCCAGCTAGGGGAGCATACATGCAGATAGTAGTTCAGCTGGCTTAGGGACTGGTGGACTGGGACCACCAGGTTATTACTTCAGCCTGGGACATAGGCCATTTTTGCTTGTCCAGCTTAGGGACAAGTCCCCCATGCTCTCTTTCTGGCTAGGAACATGCATGCATGGTGTTTTGGTCAGCCTGATATTGGTCTTTCTGCTGCAGGACTGGAGTCGCAGTCATTCCTAGGTCAAGGCTCTGCATGGCTGGTGTTGTAGCATTGCAGCCATCCATCTGGGCTTGGTGGAATAATAGCAGAGTCCCAGGGCTGAAGAGGCACAGTGACTACTGGCTCCAGAGCAGGGTGCACTCCAGCAGTTTCTCTAATGTCAAGATAGCACTGTGCTGTAGCTATACAATTCAAAGCAGTGCATGAATTTTGGCAACTCCCCAAACAGGACTCAGGCTCATGAGCACTATGGGATTCTCTTGTAGGAAGGACTGCAGGTGTCTGCAGTGTCACTGGAGACTGGTAGGCATCTACTTATTTTTTTCCCACAACAGTATGTCCTTCCTGACTCTGGGCTGATCCTGTTGGGGGAGATGGGGCAATATAAGCCAGGTCTCATTCCTCTCTCCATGCTGCCAGCCTGGGCTTACCAAAACCACAGGAATCTTGACACTTTCTTGCTGCATGCTACCATTCTCCTAACACTCTGTTGAATTTTAGTTGTTTATTTGTTGTCTAAGTCCTTTATTGTGAAGGGGACAAGGTGCCTTTGGTCAGACATCTTGCAGACATCTCAGTTGCTTTCGTTATTACAAAAAATTGTTTTCTTATTTTAAATGATAAACCATTTCTTGCAACCTTTGCATGTAATTTTGGAAAGCCTATTGGAGGGCAGGTAAGGTTAGCTGGAATGTGGTAATTACACTGTTCCTGAAGCCATCTTGTGATTACAACTGAGTAATATGTACTTAGCCAACTTCAGTAGCTTTTTAGAAAGATGAGTATTATGAATGTTTCTAATATTCATAATATTCTAATATTCCGTAATTATGCAATGAAGGTGCACCACTCAGATCTCCCTTCATGCAGACCTGGTGTGCGGAGTGTAATTAGCTGAGAAGTACCAGCTATTGTACCTTCAGATCCACTGTGTCATTCACACTGAGACCATGTTCTCACTGGGTGTTCCAGGCAATGACTGATTATGGCAGGAAACTAGGGCTAGGCCACTTATGCCCAATGCAGGACTTTTCTTATTGGCTCTCTTTGTGTACGAGCTTCCCATTTTCCTCTCCACGGCTTTGTTAGAATTATGTTGTAGTCTGATGCTCTTTTTACCCAATATTTCTTCTCTTCATCTCTGCTTTCACAGGTGTTAGAACTCCATTACAACTAAAAGGTTCTCCCTGCCCAGTCTTTTTCCTCCTTATCCATTATAGATGTTTCCTCTAATCTCTTGCAGGACTAATTTCATCTTGTTTTCTGCTTCTAAGAGGGCCTAAACTATATTAACAAGATTTAAATCCCTATGGTCAGAGAATGGCAGCTGGGAGAGAAGATTTAGACCAATGTCAATCATAGTTTGGAAGACAGAAGTAGATGAATGAGTGGTAACTAATTTAGAATGAAGAAAGCTATAACCTCTCTGCCTTGGAGTTTCAGGCGGGAAACTTGTGATTCAAGCCGAAGAACTCTGGAAAATCTATGGAATTTGAAGTACTATGTCTCTCTCTTTCAAGCTGATGATTCAGAATTGGACTAAAGTCAAGGATTAATGGAAAGTCTGAAAAAGGAATAACAATAATCATTCTTAATATCCTTCGCTCATCTCAACTGGGAAAGAAAAAGATTCAACTTCTGAAGAAGTTAAAGAAGAGAACTTTCTATCCCTAGGAGGCCAGGCACAGCTAAGACAAAACAGGATATATGCAGAGTTGAAGCCTTCAGACTTTCTGCCATTTCCTGACCATTAGGTTCTCAGAATGCTGGCACCAGGCTTTATGTAATCCAGGCAGAACAATGGATGAGAACTTGTTCATGAATACCATAAAGTGGTGCTCATGTCAAGAGCTCTCCCAGGGAAATTTGAGGTTCTTGCTTGTTCAACCTATAATGGCCTACTGTCGCATAAGTTTCTTATAAACATTTTTATGCCTATCTCCTTTTCTTTTTCTTTTTTATTTTTTCTTATTCTACTTTAAGTTCTGGGGTACATGTGCAGATCTTGCAGGATTGTTGCATAGGTACACACATGCCATGGTGGTTTGCTGTCCCCATCCCCCCATCACCTACATCAGGCATCTCTCCCAGTATTATTCCTCCCCAACCTCCCATCCCGCTCGTGTCCCCCCCCACCCCCTCACCCACCAACATACTCCAGTGTGGATTGTTCCCCTCCATGTGCACATGTGTTCTCATTGTTCAACACCCGCCTATGAGTGAGAAATTGTGGTGTTTGGTTTTGTGTTCTTGTGTCAGTTTGCTGAGAATGATGGTTTGCAGATTCATCCATGTCCCTACAAAGGACACGAGCTCATCAATTTTTATGTCTGCATAGTATTCCATGGTGTATGTGTGCCACATTTTCTTTGTCCAATCTATCATTGATGGGCATTTGGGTTGGTTCCATGTCTTTGCTATTGTGAACAGTGCTGCAATGAATGTACGTGTGCATGTGTCTTTATAATAGAATGATTTATAATCCTTTGGGTGTATACCCAGTAATGGTATTGCTGGGTCAAATTGTATTTCTATTTTTAGATCCTTGAGGAAATGCCACACTGTCTTCCACAATGGTTGAACTAATTTACACTCCCACCAACACTGTAAAAGTGTTCCTATTTTCCTGTTTTTCCACATCCTCTCCAGTATCTGTTGTCTTCAGATTTTTAAATTATCACCATTCTAACTGGTGTGAGATGGTATCTCAATGTGGTTTTGATTTGCATTTCTCTAATGACCAGTGATGATGAGCATTTTTTTCATATGTTTCTTGGCCTCATAAATGTCTTCTTTTGAAAAGTGTTCATATCCTTCACTCACTTGTGAACGGGTTTGTTAGGTTTTTTCTTGAAAATCTGTTTAATTTCTTTGTAGATCCTAGATATGCCTTTGTCAGATGGGTAGATTGCAAAAATTTTTTTCCCATTCTGTTGGTTGCTGGTTCACTCTAATGATTGATTCTTTTTCTGTCCAAAAACTCTTAAGTTTAATTAGATCACATTTGTCTTTTTGGCTTTTGTTGCCAATGCTTTTGGTGTTTTAGTAATGAAGTCCTTGTCTATGCCTATGTCCTGAACAGTATTGCCTGCGTTTTCTTCTAGGGTTTTTATGGTGTTGGGTGTTTCATTTAAATCTTTAATCTATCTGGAGTTAATTTTAGAGTAAGGTATAAAAAAGGAGTCCAGTTTCAGCTTTCTGCACATGGCTAGCCAGTTTTCCCAACACCATTTATTAAATAGGGAATCTTTCCCCATTGCTTGTTTTTTCCAGGTTTGTCAAAGATCAGATGGTTATAGATGTGTGACATTGCTTCTGAGGCCTCTGTTCTGTTCCCTTGGTCTATATCTCTGTTTTGGTACCAGTACCATGCTGTTTTGATTACTGTAGCCTTGTAGTATAGTTTGAAGTCAGGTAGTATGATTCCTCCAGCTTTGTTCTTTTTGCTTAGGATTGTCTTGTCTATGCCAGCTCTCTTTTGGTTCCATAAGAAGTTCAAAGTGTTTTTTTCCAGTTCTGTGCAGAAGGTCAATGGTAGCTTGATGGGGATAGCATTGAATCTAGTAATTACTTTGGGCAGTGTGGCCATTTTCATGATATTGTTTCTTCCTAATCGTGAGCATGGAATGTTTTTTTTATCTGTTTGTGTTCTCTCTTACTTCCTTGAGCAGTGGTTTGTAGTTCTCACTGAAGAGGTCCTTTACATCCTTTGTTGGTTGTATTCCTAGGTATTTCATTCTCTTTGTAGCAATTGTGAATGGGAGTTTGCTCATGATTTAGCACTCTGTTTGTCTGTGATTGGTGTATAGGAATGCTTGTGATTTTTGCACATTGATTTTGTATCCTGAGACTTTGCTGAAGTTGCTTATCATCTTAAGGATAGTTTGGGCTGAGATGATGGGGTCATCTAAATAAAAATTGTGTCATCTGCAAATAGAGAAAATTTGACTTCCTCTTTTCCTAACTGAATACCCTTTATCTATTTTTCCTGCCTGATTTTTCTGGCTAGAACTTCCAATA